>NC_088307.1:7648127-7974553 GCF_032854445.1 Liolophura sinensis
TACCCACTCACCTGTGTAGTACAACCAGGTATTTTCTTTTCTTTCATGGATCTGGTATTTACAATGTAGTCCAGTACGATACACTTATGTATCATACTTGGATTTATAACAAAGAATACTCGATCGACTATTATTGATCATCGCACATCTTCCCGCTGATGATCATTTCTCATTCTGTTTTGATTATTTCCTAGTTCTACTGTGCATGTGAGAATTGAGGAAGTTCTTAAATGCTTTTAATAGTTCTGGTACAATATGCAATACACACACACACAAAATTATAACAAATATTAAAAAAATTACATTCAAGATCCATAGATGTTAATTAATAATCAGCTTTTGAAAATGATAATAATAGCCCTTAGTTCCACCAAAAACTAGGTAAGTTTAATAAAAAAAATTAAAGCAGAACATGCACGAAGTGACACTGAAATATAATATATAGAAATATATAGAAAAAAGAATTAAATGTACAGTACTGCCCGCCCGATCCTATTGATATACTTTATGTGTATCATCTTACCATCCAGTTTTCCCGTTTCTCGAGAAAGTTTATTGGTGTTATTAAAAATGTAAAATTGTACAGTGTAAATTCTGACCCCAAACTATACTAATATTATAAATTAGCAATTTGTGGTGCCTAAATTATCATGTCTAAGTTCTGTTATAAACTATACACTATAAACATAAACAGTACTGAATACTATGTCAAACACTTGGTTAAAGATTCATAATATGCAAAACATTGTGTACATGTATGATCATGTACTCCCCCATTATCAGTGCAGCTGATACAGCCAACATGTATGATTATGTACTCCCCCATTATCAGTGCAGCTGATACTGCCAACATGTATGATTATGTACTCCCCCATTATCAGTGCAGCTGATACAGCCAGCATGTATTATGTACTCCCCCATTATCAGTGCAGCTGATACAGCCAGCATGTATGATTATGTACTCCCCCATTATCAGTGCAGCTGATATAGCCAACATGTATGATTATCTACTCCCGATTATCAGTGCAGCTGATACAGCCAACATGTATGATTATGTACTCCCCCATTATCAGTGCAGCTGATATAGCCAACATGTATGATTATGTACTCCCCCATTATCAGTGCAGCTGATACAGCCAACATGTATGATTATGTACTCCCCCGTTATCAGTGCAGCTGATACAGCCAACATGTATGATTATGTACTCCCCCGTTATCAGTGCAGCTGATACAGCCAACATGTATGATTATGTACTCCCCCGTTATCAGTGCAGCTGATACAGCCAACATGTATGATTATGTACTCCCCCATTATCAGTGCAGCTGATATAGCCAACATGTATGATTATGTACTCCCCCATTATCAGTGCAGCTGATACAGCCAACATGTATGATTATGTACTCCCCCATTATCAGTGCAGCTAATACAGCCAACATGTATGATTATGTACTCCCCCGTTATCAGTGCAGCTGATACAGCCAAAAACAGGAAAGCTTTCCAAACTGCATAATCATTTTATATGGCATAGGACATTGCAAAAATAAAGTAAGCAAAAGACTCGCAGCTACATGTATATGTACATGATGAGCCTGTGATATCAAAATATGTATCATATAAAAATTATCCACACATATGTATTGTGTATATATTTAAATATTGTGTGTTTTCACCTACAAGAAACTTCAGTATTTTCCAGGTGACACATTTTTGCTTCATTCTGATTGATTCATCCACCTAATACAGGGCCACTGAAGAGGTTTTTTTTGTGAAGTATGATTTAATTTCTTAATTTTTCTTAATGATGGTATCAAAAGTGTCATTTTAAGACCTTTATGTGCTTGTGAATATGAATTTATACTTACCAAACTTTGGGTGAAATAAACTATATCTGAACAAGGAACCACTTTGCCGTTCAATACCCTACGGTTCTTTCTTGCATGAGCTGTGCAATTTCTGCGCAAGTTTCAGGTGTAATAGATTATAGTCTTTCAGCTCTCATTGTAAACAGGAAAGATTATAAGTAAAATGTTTGCACGCCTCCACATTTGTGGTTTGGGTCAGAACTACCCACTGCTGAGGGCAATACTTTATCTCAATGAAGATTGCTAAATTATTAAGAGAAGACACCAGGAAGTGATAAGAGACCAGCACATCAGAACGATCAAGCGTTACAAGAAGACAGGTTTCAGACAGAAATGGCCCAAAGCTAAAAGTCTGATAGTTCAACATTTAATAACTTAATCATTCTAGACATGCCATAAAGCTATATAAGCATATCTTAATGGAAGGTTAAACATGTTGTATATGCATCACTCTGTACTCTTGTATTTCTATAAAAACACATACATGTATGTACGTATCTTATTTCTTCTAATTTTTGAAACACCTGGTCTGCTCATTTTAGCGAATATACTAGCATGTTTAATTATAGCGGGAATATTTTTTCCTCACATGATTATACAATCTGATGGACAATATACTGATAACTTTACTTTCTGGTATTCATGAAATGTAGTATTCTACTTCCAACAGTACTAACATCTGTCCGCTATTTAGAAGAATTAGGGTATACAAGAGATTTATAAATGTTAACCATAAATTTTGTGTTTCAAAAAATAAATGGTACATGGATCCTCCGCATTTTTCAACTAAAATAAAAGATATAAAAACTAAAAAACATCCTTAGAGTTAGGCAGAATTTACACTCTGTTTCTGCGCTTTAATACAGTGCAGAACATGTATTTGTCTTTAAAAAAAAGTTGCTAAGGAAACATCTTCTCTTCTTAAGTTGTAAATTAATGATTTAAACATTTTAAGAGTTCAAGAAGTACACAGATTATCCTTTAAAGGTATATAAGTCGTACACAACTGATTGGTGTACAGACACATACATTTTCCACCTTTATAACTGTGGTTAGGCTTACAGGTGGTAAACCAATTAGTGCCGAGAATAAACTATTGTTCTTTGTCACCAGGTGCTGCCTGACACACCTTCTAGCTTTAAACATTCAACCAAACAATCCCCACGCACAGAGCTTATAACATATGTACTGCAAATGCTTTTCAGCCAAATCCAAAGCCTACGTTGTGTAACTTGCATGTAAAAGACCTCAAATTTTTGTCCATGTCTAAGTTGCTCATTTTACACGATTCCAGCAGTTCTATTGATTTTAAAAAGGTGCTTCAGAGGTCTTGGAATGGTAGGATGATATCCTATGGTGAAAAATTTCGTACACATGTTTGCAATTTGTACATGTAGCTTTTGTTTAAACTTCAAATACATGTACGTAGACAGTGTATAATTTAATTGCTTACTACACAATACCTTTGAATATTGGAAGTTTGTAAGGTCAAGGTGACACTGGTTCATTCATCCGGTCAGGGACAACACCAAAAAAACTGTTACACTTTATAAAGTTATATGAATGAAGGTCACCCCCTCCACCGGTGCTCTAAAAACAAAGGGAGATAAGCAACTGATCTTTTTCCATGCAATGTCATACTGGCAAATTGTGAAGACTTATACTAAAAATATTTAATGAATTATTTTCACACAGAAAACTTCTAAAACATCATACAATATCAGCCAAAGTTTGTTGGTAACAATTTAAAAAAAAAAACTGGAAGTGTTACAGACAGTTCTCCTTTTAGATGTCAATTAAGGGCTTCACATTAGGCTGTTGTGAAAGGAACTTTAATTGCCATATAAAAGTGATTGATTACATCATTGCAGTATTAAAATGGTCATCCAGTATAAAAATGGACGACTGTAGTCAAAACTTCTAACTTTTAGGACAGATAATTCTAATTATCTCTTGGATTTTCAAAAAACTAAAGATATAAATACGTTGTTCACTAGATCTGGACTATGTGAGAAAAGTGAAAGGGTATATTCATGTTAGAATTACATGTCTGTTGGTTTAAAAGAGCAGACCAGATGTCCCAAAAATTGGAAGAATGACTACCGTATTTTTTCAACCTTTTCACATATTTACAAGGTGTTTATTCCAGCATATTCTGAAGGCATTATATATTCTGTGTAGACTGATAAAACGATTTTTTTTTGTGATGGCCTGAACTTGGTCAATCCAACCAATGTATGTATTCATATCATCCATCACTTTTCTCTTTATAATATATGGAAGACAAATCTTGATGCTGTGCACGTACATGTATATTTAACAAGGCTTGTGAAGAAGTCATTAACCGAGAACTTTAAAGAATCATTTAATAGCCTATACGCCGAATGCAAACTTTTTTTTTCAGGCTTTAATCAATTGTAATCAGCCACGGTTGAAAGGCTACCATTAATTTATTGTTTACCTGGAATGGCAAAATTTGGCTGAGGTAAATACGAACAGAACAAATACAGATAGGTAAATTTACACATCTGAGTCATTAATCAATTGACTCCCACTGTACAGATTCTGAAATATTACCTGCCGTAAATTAAATGACTGTTGTATTATGGGAAATTATATTGACAATCATCCCTGCAAACCAGGTACAAGTAATTAATTCAGGAAATGAATACACTCTAACAATTTGCAGGGGATGGCCAGGCCTCCCATGACAGAGGTGCTTAAAGCTCTAGTTCACTCTGAATACCAGGCCGTTGATCAATGAGGTCATATGTTTGAATCCAAAGTTCTTGCTCGGTTTTGCCTGCAGCTTTAAGCCAAGAGGTTTGTCAGGTGCCTACATGTAACAATTAAAAGCCAGTGGTTTACTAAATGCACTTGGTCAAGAGGTTTGTCAGGTGCCTACATGTAACAATTAAAAGCCAGTGGTTTACTAAATGCACTTGGTCAACAGGTTTGTCAGGTGCCTACATGTAACAATTAAAAGCCAGTGCTTTACTAAATGCACTTGGTCAACAGGTTTGTCAGGTGCCTACATGTAACAATTAAAAGCCAGTGCTTTACTAAATGCACTTGGTCCAATTTTCAACACCATAAA
Organism: Liolophura sinensis; assembly: GCF_032854445.1. Classification (NCBI taxonomy): domain Eukaryota; kingdom Metazoa; phylum Mollusca; class Polyplacophora; order Chitonida; family Chitonidae; genus Liolophura; species Liolophura sinensis. Next base: position 7,653,088 of record NC_088307.1, read on the forward strand.
CCTGACCGCAGTAAATAAGTCAAAAATTCTTCAACACCAGCAGTGTCTGTTAGCTGTGTTAGCTGTGAGTAGCTGTGTTAAGCACCACTCAAATGAACAAAATGAAAAAATAAAAAAGGATTTTTGCATGCAAATGAAGATAATACCATATATATTTGGTGCTTAAACTAACATTTTCTCAGTATAAGTAGGAGTATATCATGCTACATTACCGACCCAAAACCCTGAGAACATGTTTCTACATATATAAACGGTAAACACATTATAGAACACAGGTAAATGAAAAGGTCAACTGTCATGTTCGAAGTCTGGGGTCACATACAGTGCATTAATTGACGTACATATATACTGCACACAATACACAAATTCAGCCACATGTATTGAATTCAGCTACATGTATTGAATTCAGCTACATGTATTGACTTTCATTTTTAGGTGGATACATATACATGTATATGAGGCTTATCTCTAAAATAGTTGAGCAATATGCTGTATTGAAAATATCTGCTTCAACATTCAGGCCTATAATACATGGTTTTGGGAGGAAAAAAATTTTAAGATAACATACAAAAAGTATGTTTTGTTGAGAACATTTATACATGTACTTGCACATACAATATGACTTATTTAATATTATATATAATTTAATATGAAATTATACAGGTTGAGTAGGGTCTTAAAAAAGAAATCAATTGTAAGATGCAATTAAACAAATCCAATTGAAACTTTACGCAAAAAAGTAAAATTTCATTCTCATCGTTTTGATCACATTTTTTCGAATAGTCGATTTCAAAGAGTAGAAGTAAACCTGTATAAAACAAAAAGGTTATTAAGTTCAGGGCTGTTTATTTTGGGGTCAAGAACTAAGTGGATTAAGTGGATCAGTCTGCATACTGTAGACAATGGGACACACTGTATGGAGTGAAAATTTCAGCTCAATTAACATATGGCATGACATCCATAGCTCCTGGCTATTTTACAAACCTTGGAAATAATACAAGCCATCAGTACAATTAAAGCACATGTTTTTTCTTCTTCAGACACCCCCCCCCCCCTCCCCGACTCAGTATGATATTATACCTTGCAGGAATGTCTACCCAATCTGAAATGTGGTTTTTCAAACATCTTACCACCAGAATAAATAAATACATGTTTGACAAGTCTACTGTACGGTACTGTATATTAAAATTTGCTTCATAAACTCCGTGTACTTTACATGGACTTATGAAGAATGCATCAAATGTAGAACAGCTTGATTGTGCACATGTAGAAAAAGAGTGTCCTATAGGTTAATATTGTAAACACTGAAGAAATCAGCTTTATCTCAGCATGCTTAACAATCACTTAACTGTTTCCATTTGAAAACTGTACCAGGTCAAGTTACTTTATGTTTCATATTTATTATAGATTATTCGAATAGATATGTTATCTTTTGATTATACTGTATTTTTTCAGTCTTTACGGATTTGCTTGCAAGGTGTTTATTTCAGCATATTCTGAAGGCATCATTCTGTGTATAGACCAATAAAATTATACTTTTTGTGTAGTCCTGAAATTGGCCAATTTGACTAATGTAGTTTTGTTTCCAAAAGGCAAGTTAAAAATATACATAAATTGCACTAAAAGTTGCTCTTCCATATGCAAAAAGGTTGAGGAATTAGGGTAGCACAGATATACTGATATTGTGCAAATTGGGACAACCTAAAAATAAGGTGTCATTTACAAACTTATTACGGTGCAACTTTTATTATTACAAATCTCTGTTATTACATTACTTGACTTATTACATTTCTGATTGAGTGATATTACCTCCGAAATGCAATATCTGCACGAGTAGTGCACCCATTTACTCCTGATCACAGACTACACACAGTTCATTTAAGATATACTATGGGAAAATATTTTTCCAATGACTATTTTTCCAGGATTCCAATGACTCATCTAGCATGAAGATTACCATATCATTGTATAACCAAGGCGACTAAACTTTATCTTGCATTTTACAGGCAACCTGACGCTAGAAAAATCCAAAAATGGAATAAAACTGAAAAAGAGGGCTTTTCCACTGTCCAATTCATCATGATTTTTAAGATTTCCCTGTATGCTACAGTCAAGATTACTAGAACGGTCCACATTTCTCACAAATTACATGTAGATAACTTTTCAGTTTTATTTTTATACCCTCCAAAATACTGAAAAACAATTTTAACTGGAGTGGCCCAAATCTCACTTGAACAAATATTTATGGTATAAATTAACAACTTCATTTATGGCACAGCTCACAATCATTATTTCATGCACAAAGTAATGCACATTAAAACCATATTCAACAGAGAATCTTGTTCTGATTTTTAAGAATTTGTTCCTTTTTAAATTTTGTAGTAGAATTTTCAGTGGCTTCGACTCTTCCAAAACGTTGTACGTAACATATGAAAGGAAAAAGGCATTTTCATTTTGAAAGAACAGAAAGTGCAAGGTGAGAAAAAGGAAAGCAGTAAGTGTTATATATCAGTGTTTGTGAATAATGAAAGTGTGGTGCTGAAAAGACGTTCAGCCGTGCGAAAGTATGAGTGGAGTACATGTTAATAGGTGTGTAGCAATACTAACTGTGCAACTGTGTAGAAAAGGCAGTGAAAAGACAGTGCAGTATGTTATTCTAACACAGACTGTTAGTGTCAATCACAGTGAAGATATTGGATGTTGTGCGTGGTTAGCAGAGTCATTAAATCCTGAATGGACTTCTCTGGAGTCCACCCTACCTCCAATCTTCGTAGGACGCTCCGTCATATTGTTTGAATTGTTCTTCGCCTTTGCCATCTTTGTTCTCTAAGCCACTTGTCTGGAGGATTATCAAATCTTGAGTCGATCCTTGAAACAGAAACACCGGTGCTCAGTCGTTAATCATGTAAACGCGCAGGTGTTTTTTCAAACGTGTGGTATATTCCTCACTTGGCTGACAATCAAGCCGAGGATCACAGGCAAGGTAGTCGGGCTGTCTTGTTGTTGGTGAACACTCAAATTTTTCTACCTGTTTGCCAGGATGTTATTGCACTGCCGTCATCAACTAAACCAGTTTGCAAACAAACAGCATGGAATCAAACGCTGTAGTTTCAAGCCAATCTGTTTACAAGCATATAAATGTCCCGTAGAATGGCAAGCACATATATAGTCTAAAGTGGAAAAGTCCTGAGAGGTAACCTATACCACAATGATGCAGGAAACTGATCAAATGTCCTTTGCCTGGGAACAAAATCACCAGCTGACCTCATACAATGAAGAGGGTTGAATGGTAACAGTGTATCGTGACTATTGTCACAGTGGATGTCAACCAATTTCTCTCCGATATCGCAGGGCACGAGTTGTCAAGAGTCCTTATGCTAACAGTCAAATTTTTCCTCCTAATGCCCAATCACACTATGCAGCCATAGACCATATATAACTCAACGGAGGGGTTCGAATAATAACTTCTGAACTCCAGTGCTGCGAAAACAACGGCACTCAAATATCTCACACCCAGAGTGCTTCAGATGATGGAAGATTCTCTGCGATGATCAATGTGACTACGATGACTGTCCCACGAGGATGGACGTGTAAATAGACAGGCACGGGGCGAGCTCCACGGTTTATATAAATGCCGGCAAATTGATCAGAGTGCAGTTTAAAACACATGAATATGTACAAACCGTTGCCATGGCAACAACCATCATCTCTTGGTATTTATTCAAGAGCTAATTGGGTGTCCGTGTTATGGCCTGGGTTATATATGATTACACAAGCTTGCTGTAGGGCAAACATAAATGATTGAAGGCAGAGTTGGACAAACATAAACATCGCAATTAGGCCATGCAAAGACACGAAAAACTCTTTTATATCTCTTAGGAAATTCATTACTTAAGATCTTGCTGCAAAACCCCATGGGCAAAGAAAGCTGTATTAAATAACATTGTCAAAATGTCATTAATGTAACCAGCTCTTAGAGTATCAAATGATTCTGTTCTCAAGAATGATGAATCAGGTGTGTAGTTAATAATTAAAACATCAAAGCATCAAATACTCCCCTAATTGGTCAGGTCAGGTAACACTGTATGGAATTGATTAGGATCAGTAATCACAGGTATTACAAGCCCTAACTCCGCAATCACGAGGATCAGCAATCACAGGTATTACAAGCCATAACTCAGTAGTCATGAGGATCAGCAAACACAGGTACTACAAGTCATACCTCAATTGTCATGAGGATCAGCAAACACAGGCATTACAAGCCATAACTCCATAGTTATGAGGATCAGCAAACACAGGTATTACAAGCCATAACTCAGTAGTCATGAGGATCAGCCAACACAGGTACTACAAGTCATACCTCAATTGTCATGAGGATCAGCAAACACAGGCATTACAAGCCATAACTCAGTAGTCATGAGGATCAGCAAACAGGTATTACAAGTCATAACTCAGTAGTCATGAGGATCAGCAAACACAGGTATTACAAATCATAACTAAGTAGTCATGAGGATCCGTTAATTAGTTAATAAGATCCCCATAATTATTTACTGTTTATCTCCATGGGTGGGTGCATGGGGCCTTTAGTGCTTGTGGCTGAATGACGATGCTTCTCTTTTAATTGCTACTGAATACATACAAGGTGTGGGTTCAATCCCAACCTTGGACAGGGAATTTCTTATTTTGTTTGTGATACCTTAGTGACAATTCATGATTGAGCAGGCAATGACATTCATGGAGCCGTGCACTCAAATATTCTAACTGTTCTACCATTACTTAGCAACGTCACGTGCCTGGCGAAAGAAATGATGGAAGAAAGTTTACATTCACGGGTCGTTTCAAAAAAAATCTGGAATGATTTTACATTCAGACGGTGAAATGTGAAAAAAGTTTAGGCACAGAAGATGCAGAATGTTGGATTATTTTTTAAGACAAATTTTCTAGGTGGCACGAGGTTTGCACCGTGAATAACGGACTGCTGTTGTTGTTGCATGCTGAAGATATGTGGGCGTGCATGTGTTCACAGATGACTTCGCGTCGCCGCTTGCAAAACGTGTGTTGCTGTGACTTATAGATGATATCTCACTATCTAAATCTTACAGGACACCTAAGAACAAAAGTGTGTATTTTAGGCATCAGTTGGGAAATGGATTGGGTCAAACTGGCTAACGTCACTCGCACTTGGCTGCACACAGCTTGCACCCCACTGACTCGGCAGGACTCTCGCATCCCTGTTCATGCCACTGTGTGATCATACTGTGGTAGGCAGGACTGTTTAACAGTCTTAATTCCTCCTAGACTATCCATAGAATTTGGACTGGTGCCCCTGTTTGTGAATGTGAAGATAATACAGATGAAAGTAGATACATCTACAGTGTTCTTTTTGTCATTTTACATGACATGCCTTCAGATTCCTTAAGTTCTATTCTTAGAAAAAGTAGCCCTACATGGGCTGGCTTACCTTTTTTCGGTTTATTGGCGTATAAACGCAAAAATTTCACCAAACAGATTGCGCCTTACAGATATAAAGTCAGGAAAATCAAACTATATGTATATATTAACTCTTCATAGCAGTCACTGTTCGCGGTTTATACACTATCTATCCCGTCTGGGGTGTGATGTCCCTTTTAGCATTGTTAAACTAATCTACGAGTAATCTCACACCCAGGTTATGGACTTTTGACGCATTTATTTAGCCCCTAATACATTCACCAGCTAGCAGTCACATTGCTTTCCACGTGCTCTCGCTCACTGGAAACCGTTCTCCTTTCCAGGCGGTACAGATGTCACACTATCCACACAACAGCATACAGACAGAGTTAACAAAGCACCACAAACTTATTGTGGTTATAGACTGTCTGCCCAGAAACTCCCATGTTACCACTGGTCCATTCATCTATACTACAAGCTACCTGCAGAGTATGGGGACAGCCCTGTGCACATTTGAATTATTTATTTATTTCATTGGTGTTTTGTGCCGTACTCAAGAATATTTCACTTACTCAACGGCGACCAGCATTATGGTGGGTCGAAACCGACACCCGGGGGAAACTCACGACCATCCGCAGGTTGTTGCCAGACCTTCCTGTACACATTTGAACTGAAAATCATAGGGTTACATTCTCTGGGTTAGAAATGTGATGTGTATTACATCCCCCAACTAGTATTTTTATTTGGTTGTGCAAGTAGGAAATTCCTATTTTGACATTATAAATTTTCCGCTGACTCACCCTGTTCACACTCGCCATAAACCTAAAAAAATTTAGTGACACGGCATTCTGATCTATGTTTCAAACTTTTAAATTTTTCTTCAAAAGACGGTCCAAATTTTTATATTTTCCAACTTGCACAAAGATATAACTGGATACACTGTGCGTATGCACATATATGTATAACTGTTTTTCTCGAACTCGCCCTTTGATTCATCAAATATCTAATTCTTTTCACTTGATTCTTGCTTATGAAGCTATAGTGCTACTGAACAAGTGTATAATTGGCTACTATATATTTAAGCATTTGCATGAACAGCTAGAATAAAGTCGTAACTGAGGTAAATTGACAATTCAGCAGCACCCATAATGCTTGTATCTGTGACCATTCGCCAACTATCAGACTGTCACTGCAGCTTTATACTCTCTATGCTGTATTAAAGCCTTTTATTACACTGGTTCAATTCTAGCACTTATCAAAGAATTGGATAGATTCACCTCAAAGATACTATATTGCCTCCGACGAAAATTTAGTCCAGTCTTCGACGGCGATAAGCCACTGATTATTGTTTAACATGAAGTCTTTAGGCTCTGCCCCAGTCCTTAAAGTTCAGGTGATTGGGAAATTCTGTTGTCAAGCTGACACATCAACAAACAGCCATGAAGGATGTAAACAAACGCGTTCTTACTCCGTTACATATTAACAGCCAGATCTCTAAACGGCGACAGCGTATGGTTGAGAAGACCAGTCGAACAGCTCAAAATAAATGTTTCAAAACAACTTAGGGAGAATAACATTTTACCCAACTTATCCAGCTACCTCGCTTTAATTAGTTCAGGTCTTGTATGTATTATAATGCATGTATAGGCCTATTATAGTGCATCGAAATTCAACAAACCCTTTCGGCATCTAAATTAGGCTCCCTATTTTGTTTTTTTGGGTGTATCTTTTGCCGAGAATTTATTTGTTTGTTCACATGTTTATTTATTTATATGATTGCATGGTACTCAAGAAATTTTCATTTACTGTAATTCTTCAAAATTTTTGCAGGTTTGCAATGTGTTTATTCAAGCATATTCTGAAGGTGTTATTCTGTGTTGATGGATAAAATAATACTTTTTGTTAAGCCCTGAAAACTGGCCAATCCAACAAATGTAGATTTGTCTCCAAAATCAAATTAAAAATGAGCATAAAATTGCACTTCTCTTTCATATGCGAAAAGGTTGTGGAATCAGACTAAATGACATCGCACAGGTTTATACATGTAGGAAACCTGATACATGATTATACAGGCTCTGACATTCTTCAATGATTCCATTATGATTTTTCAAAATAAACTATTGCTTAAAGCAGATTTTCTCATGATTTATAGGCAGTTCCAGTCTGTATACACAAAACTGCGCAGATTTCCTCACGATTTATAGGCAGTTCTGGCCTTTATACGCAAAACTGCGCCCACATAATAGACTGCTTACATCATTTTCCAACACTTGTAACTTGATGTTGCACATTTTATCCAACCGTAAAAATGCAATATTAAGCATTTGTTTGGGATTTTGTGGCAAATTTATGACACAATGCATGATAGTTAAAGCTAATTTTCTTTTCCACTTTCAATCATTTGTCATATAGAGAGCATGCACATAGTTTGCCATTTTTATACAGTGAAACCCAGCAAAAGTACCATAAAATCATTACACATACTTGCTAAAATTTAACGCAGCACGACAGAGAGAAAGATGAATATACTAGTATGGAGGCACTGCTTGCTCTGCCTAATTCATCACTCGATCTGTTAGAGAACCGAGACGTGGATCAATAAAAATGATATGGCTGCGACATGTGCCAAGGGAGTTAATTCTGCTCAGAAGTCATTATAATCAATCTGATCTACGTGATAATAATACTGTATTATGTACATTAATGTCTGACATCAACCTTATGGCTTTATATCATTAATGGCATAATACCCTAGAAACCAATCATACATCTATACATGCATAATTAGGTCACAACGAGGCCTGGTCAACGCCCTATCACCGTGCACCATGTAAGTCTGCAGAAATACATACACATGTACATCTGCAGAGATATACATGTATATCCATGTACATCTGTAGAAATACATATACATGGGGAGTAGAACTCAGTGTATAAATGTGACCTCCCAAGAGAGTCATGTGCAGCCTTTGAACACTCTGATGCATGTGACCAATATCTCCCAAGAGTCATGTGCAGCCTTTGAACACTCTGATGCATGTGACCAATATCTCCCAAGAGTCATGTGCAGCCATTGGACACTCAGATGCATGTGAACAATAACTCCCAAGACAGCCATGTGCAGCCTTTGAACACTCTGATGCATGTCACCAATAACTCCCAAGACGGTCATGTGCAGCCTTTAAACACTCTGATGCATGTCACCAATAACTCCCAAGACAGTCATGCGCAGCCTTTGAACACTCTGATGCATGTCACCAATAACTCCAAAGAGAGTCATGTGCAGCCTTTGAACACTCTAATGCATGTGACCAATAACTCCCAAGACAACCATGTGCAGCCTTTAAACACTCTGATGCATGTGACCAATAACTCCCAAGACAGTCATGTGCAGCCTTTGAACACTCTGATGCATGTCACCAATAACTCCCAAGACAGTCATGCGCAGCCTTTGAACACTCTGAAGCATGTCACCAATAACTCCCAAGACAGTCACGTGCAGCCTTTAAACACTCTGATGCATGTGACCAATAACTCCCAAGACAATAATGTGCAGCCTTTGAACACTCTGATGCATGTCACCAATAACTCCCAATAGTCATCTGTAGCCTTTGAACACAAATGACCAATAACTTCCAAGACAGCCATGCTTAATCTTTGAACAATAATGCGAGTGACCAATACTCCCAGCGTTGCCTCGATGGTGCAGTTTTTGAGGAGATTAGTGCATGTAGTCATTAAACAGAAAGACAAGTGACGAAAAACTCCCAAGAGAGAGGTAGTCTTTAAACAGATAAGTCACTGCAAAGGTGGTCACAACTATAGTAAGTCAACAGATAATTAAGACACTCATAATTCCCAGCAGTGTCACATGTAGCCTGTCAACAGATAAATGGCCAAAATATCCTAATGGCCACAGGCACAGAACCTGTCTTTGAACAGATGACTAACAACTCCCAAGGGAGTCAGTCCTCGAACATATAAACGTCCAATATCTAGTCTGATGTAACCAGTGTCAAGAAAATCGTATGTACATGTTCATGTTTGTATGTAGATGCACCATTTTGACCACTACCACCCAATGATAATAAGACAGACATGTGTACAGTAGTGTCGGCCAGCCAATGCAGACATTGTCCTGGAACAGACAGCTGACCAATACAGACAAGTGCCCAACAAAGTCTCGGATCCAATACAGACAGTCCAGAGACAGACAGCTGGCCAACGCAGACAAGTGACCAATACAGACAAGTGTCCAACTGTGTCTGTCATCCAGTACATACATAGTCCAGAGACAGACAGCTGACCAACAAGTGACCAATGCACACAAGTCCAAAACAAAAAATACACACAAGACCAACAAGTGACCATACACACAAGTGACAAGACACAATGGTGTCTGTCATCCAATACAGATACTGTCCAGAGACAGACAGCTGACCAACAAAGACAAATGACCAATACAGAAAACGACCAACAGCCTCATCCAATGCATAAACTGTCCAGAGACAGACAGCTGACCAACAAAGACAAATGACCAATACAGAAAAGTGACCAACAGAGTCACCCAATACAGACACTGTCCAGAGACAGAACGCTGACCAATACATACCAGTGCCCAACGCAGTTTGTCATCCAATAAAGACAGTCCAGAGATAGACAGCTGGCCAACACAGACAAGTGATGAATACAGACAAGTGTCCAACGGTGTCTGTCATCCAGTAGATACACTGTCCAGAGACAGACAGCTGACCAACACAGACAAGTGTCCAACCTGTGAAATGAATATGAACACAGCAAGTCCAAAGCATGGTAGTTTTTAACAAAACGAAAAAATCCAGTATAATGTCAATATCTTCAAAGCATGTTTGTCAAGCCCAAGAAGTTTCATGAACATATCATAAAAACTTTGACTACATATGATCAAAACAAAAAAGCTTACTTCATAATGGTGAGTTAAAAAGGCAAACATCCCTAATTATTCAAAATCAATAAATCCCCAAATCCTGTTCATAATTCGAACAAAGTTTCATAAACACGATGTGAAAACTGTTCCAATATCTGACCCAAACATAAAACCTTACCTAAGTTTTCAAAGCAAACCCATTGTCCCCACCAAGTTTCAGTAAAGATGGGGTAAAAACTGTGGCAACAGCTGACCCAAACTAAAAACCTTACCCTGGCCCACAATAGTACTACCTTGAATAAAAAGTAAAAAAACCTGATAATTCAAATAAAAATTTGAATATCTCTAATTTATAATCAAAATGGGTAAATCATGTTCATCATTCCCACCCAGTTTCATACAGGTGATATGAAAACTGTGAGATTAGCAGATCCAAACGTAAAACCTTACTCAACTGACCCAAACAAAAAAGCTTATTGGGGACACCGAGACAAAAACTGACACCGACACCAACATCACTTTTCCCTCACACTCACAATACCTTGCCTTACTTTGTCATGGCGAGCTAAAAATGTTAAGACATTCTCAACTGACTTTGATGTGCCCAGAATCGAAGACTCTTGTGCTAATAAACACTATATATAGACCACATTTTAGTGATAAAGAGGAGAAAATAAAGACAGATATAAAAGAAAATCAGGAAAAAATTGCTCCTCTGCTCATGCCTATGACAAAAGTGTGAATTAACTGCCGTATTATACATACATATATCAGTGGATGCACATCAAGTTGTTGAACACCTTCAATGGCCACGAGGTCTTTAAGATTCTTTAAGTCTAACTCTTTTTCCCACAATTTGGTCTGCTGTCCTTTTTTTTCCCGGACACAGACAGCGGCAACACTGTGCCATGACAGTAAATCAATACTCGGTCAGTGGAAGTAATTGCTATCAATTACGCCAAAGTCTAGTTTTGTGCGAGAAAGTCATTTTCTTGAACAACATAATTAGAGCAGATATTTATAGCACTGCCCTTGACCAGAAAGGGTCAGTCATTAAGCAGATGACATGCTGGGAATTTATGCTTTTTTTATGGCTCTTTTTTAATACATTGCAGAACTTTCTTTCACTGGAGATGTCCTTGTGTAATGGTTTTTCTCATCTTAGCTTGGGCTTGTTGATTAAAAGGAATTTTCACTGGGCAGAGTTAACAAAAAGGGCAAGCAAGCCACTGTCAAATCTTGTTCCTAGCTGCTTGGAACTTTGAACACAATAATATTGCCACTTAACCTTTAAAACAGCATTAAACTGTGATTAAATTCAGTTAAATTAAATTCATCCAACCAGTGATGCACTTTCTTGCCTTTTTTCATGAATATCTTAATGAAAAGCACATGTAGCTGATGTGCACAAGTTAAAAAATGCGGCAAGTGGTCAGACTGACATGTCATACAAACATACGACCTGGACATTAAATGTAAAGGAGGGCATTTCTAAAGGCAAATCAATGTCACAAAATATTCCTTTTCTGATTTTAATGATTTTTCCAGTAGGATTTCATCCGACCTTCCAAACAAACCTCATCTTTCTAAGATCTCCCACAATCAAGGAAAATGTGCAACTTAGTCATGTGCGTATTTTAGGCTGTTTACCATAGCTAATATCTTTACCAATTTTCCCAACTACATATATATCTACATGTAGGCAGGTGATGACGGATCGGTGGTAGATCCATTATTCATTCAGAGTAAGACACCCTTATTCACTACTCAAAATAGGGTACATGTATAAGGAGTTTCAATACAACAAAGAAAAGGCTTTTTAAGAATATTCAAGGACTGCTTATCTTCTTTTCTAACACTTTTAAGGACAAATAAATATGTGTGTACAGCACAAACTATTAAGCGGGCAATATTGTGGATACTATTTTGTAGTTTATATATCAGTCACTTTTCAACATACAATAAAATTTCTTAACACTTTCACATATGAAAGAGCAACTTTCAGTATATTTCATAGACATTATTATTAGGTTTTGGAGATGAAACTGCATTGGTTGGATCAGTCAGTTTCAGGGCTTCACAAAAAGTAAAATTTTATCATTCAACACAGAATAATGCCTTCAGAATATGCTTGAATAAAAACCTAGCAAACAAATCTGAAAAGGTTGATGAATTACAGTACATGTAATGCCATATATGTAAGATACTGACCATTGAAAAAATATTGTCAGGTTTATGGAAAAAAAAAACTTCACAGTGCTTGGAATTAAAGCCTCTACCCCTCGTCATGTACCTTAGAAACCTTCAGACTTAAAACCACTTCCATACCATCAAGAGATGGATTTGAACATGCAACCTCAGTGGCCAAGGGACTGTATGTGCAGTTGAAACTAACCACTGTTTTAATTGTCTGAGCCAATGAGGTACATGTAATGTACACTGTGATTACATAACTCCAGGTACATGTAATGCACACTGTAATTACATAACTCCAGGTACATGAAATGTACACTGTAATTACATAACCCCAGTTACATGTAATGTACACTGTAATTACATAACTCCAGGTATATGTAATGTACATTGTAATTACATAACCCCAGTTACATGTAATGAACACTGTAATTACATAACACTACGTACATGTAATGTACACTGTAATTACATATCACTAGGTACATGTAATGTACACTGTAATTACATAACATTAGGTACATGTAATGTACACTGTAATTATATAACACTAGGTACATGTAATGTACACTGTAATTACATAACTCCAGGTACATGTAATTTACTCTCTAATTACACAACTCCAGGTACATGTAATTTACTCTCTAATTACACAATATAATTAAGGTAAAGATGTAATAACATGTACATAATATTCATACAAACCATTAATGACCCTGACTTAAATATTAATACATCATCTCTTATCTTCATTAACTTTGATATATTCACAACGTAGTGTGAACTCAATGTTCTCTGAGGTATAAGCCATGAATTCCTTTCATCTCTCAACAATGATAAGCTTCCGATGAATGTTTCAGCTTTGGCGCGCTTTCTGGTTCCATATATTTACCTAAGCTGCCATTACCATTTATGACAAAGAAGTCTAATAAAGCCTGGATGAATTTACATATACATGTATCTGTGGTTTTATCAAATAATATTCAGTACTTCCTCCGTGGAAAACACCTAATAGGAGATGAAGTTTCCACATAAGTGCTATGTACAGGAAACAATGAGGCTGTTGTGGATTGAAGCGCCGGCCAGCCAGCACATAACACGTCAGGGAATATCGATAATGCAATCTCTATTATCAAATTTCTTAACCCTGGTTCTGAACAGGTTCATAATGATGCTAGATATATGGCCCTGCAGACATCCCCTGCTATGGTACAAATTTGGTTCTGCTGACAAAAGTATGATTATACATACATGTATACATAATGGTAATATCAGAACTGTTATTTGTTACCGAATATGGGCATATAGTCCCTTTACTGTGTCTTCCTGCAGTCCTATGTCACTACATGGCCATCTCCATGTTTTTAATGAACGTATCAAACTGGCACTGGTTACATGCACTTTATAAATGTCTCAAGAAATTCATCTTCATCATACAAATCCAGTGCTGATATTAATTACAAAATACTTCATAAATATTTGTGGTAAAACAAAAATATCCAATGATATATAAAACCACGAACATGCAGCAGTGGGGTCTGCATCTTTAATACAAGCATAAAAAATGGCTTTTTTTTCTTCAAGAATTGTATTTATCAAAAATTCACACCATTAGAGTTTGAAGTAAAAAACACTCAAAATTCTTGCCTGAAAAAAATTCATTTCACTAAATCTTTTCAATGACAAACATCAATGACAAACGTATGACTGCAAAAAGACAAGACTGTGTTCACATTGATGCCTAAAAAGGCCTCACACTAAGACATGCTAAGCCAATATGAATTTTTAGTTGACAGGTCACTATATTGCTGCCATTACAATTCAGCCAAAAAGACAGGTGTTAATTGTTGTCTCACAAGAACAGGTGATACATGTATAAACAAATGAAAAAGTTAAATGCATATGTACATGGCAGGATGCATACAATAGCACCTTTCTCCCCATGCAATACTGTACAGTATGCCAAATTATGCAGAACTGAACATGTAACATGTATGGTAATCATGCTGATGGAGGTGCCATATACATTTATAAATAACTCTGCGTATAGATGTATTTGTAGCAATGCTTTCAATTTGTGGAAGATATTTCTCAGAAATGAGACAGAGCAAGCTTTATACATGTAGGTTGCAGTCAAGTTGGAAACCAATACAAATAAGGACATGCAACTTCCTTATATGGCAACGCCACAGTATTGCAAACTGAACTGAGATGGTCAGTACACTAGCGCCCACTCTTATTTATTGGATTGGTGTTATACACCGTGCTTGCGAATACCCTCTATATATCGTATACCACAGCAGGCAGCATTATGCTGTTAGGAAACCAGCATGAGCTGGACCTGAACTCAGAATGACCACATTGGTGAAAGGCTCCTGTGTCAATGTGCTGCTGCATTAGGCTTAGCACTCTAATTTTCTCAGCCCAATGAATGTTGGGTGACAACTGAGTAAAATGGTTATGGTATTCAAAGGATGTCATATGTTGTATATAAAGTCTATGCAGTATACACGTACTTGCATTTGTGGCCACTTTAATTCCCTGCATGCGTACATATACAAATTCCTATTCAGATTGTGGTACATGTAACAAATGTGGTACATGTAACAAATGTGGTACATGTAAGAAAATGTGGTACATAATGAATGTGGTACTTGCAAAATGTTAGGGACAAAATCTCGAGGAAGCCAGTATAAAGATCAATCCTATGTCAGAATGTACTACGTGGCTTGATGCAGCTTCTCAACTGACCTTTGTAAACCACGAAATTGCCAAACTTTCCCCCAAAACCGTCTCCCAGACCTGACTGTTGTTGGTCACCGATAAGCTACATGTAAAAGATAGTTCAAAGGAATGGCAGGCGATCATCCATAATACTGTGTTCCATTAGAAATGTCAGGTTAGCCTTCTAGAAGATAGCTAGGTGTTTGAGTCTGAGGCAGGCCAGTAGACCTATCTGAGCTGGCAGTTTATCTTGAGACCTAAGCATTCATTACTACATGGCCACGAATCTACATCCAAACAATCAGGATGGGCCATCAAAGGCTAAGTTTAAAGCACACTGGTTAACCCAGGGGGCAATGGACCAGTACACTGGTAATTGAGCTAAAATAAAAAAAAAAGCTTTCAGCGATTTGAGAACTTCTGCAAGAGACAGTTCAAAGAGCCTGAGAAAAGAATTAAGACGTCCATGTACCAGTAACTGCTGCAGGTTTTTTGAGCGATATTTGAAAGAGAAGCAATTACGCATGCCTGAAACTTTTAGCCCTGTCTTCCAACACACTCACGCATACCATGTAGATCATACTATAATTAATAAAACACTACAATGGCCACTGTTACCATTTTCACAATGTTTTTCACAGCTTTCCATGGAGAGAATAACCTATGTTTGTCAACATTTAATTGCAATATAGTTAAAGATGTACGACATAGAGAGTAAAGCCTGGATGCATTGACATATACATGTATCTGTGGTTTTATCAACATAAAAACCATTTAGTATAATATAAACCTTCATGTGAAGATTAACAGGTATGGTATGGGGAGTTAATAGGGTGAGTTCAAGACATGGGCTGCAGTAACAGGTGTTGCCATGCATATGTATGTAATGTTTTTCTGAAGTCTTACCACCTGGGTCAGGCTGGGATTTAAGTCCTGCCATAGTTTTAGCCAGGGGAGGCGACCTACACTATGACAAAATTAACATGGGGGAGATAGGGAAAATTGTAAATGAGAAACTGATTCTGGCTAAAACTATGCTATCAACTGTGCTGAAGGGAAATTCCCAAAAAAGCACTAGAAAGCAGCTTTTGTTACATAAATAATGCCATATTGGATTATCCATTAAAAGGGCGCTCACTGGGTGCAATCATAAGACCTGAGATATCTGAGAGGAGGCTTTATGTAAGCCCTGGAGTGATGTATGAGATGTTAAGCACTAAACTATAGCCTCTCCTTCTCCCTCCCTCCTAGTGCCTAAGGCCGCAGGAGACTTAACATCTGACCACGCAAGGCCTCGAAGTCCGCAGAACAATTCTCAAGGCAGGCTTTACAAAGCCCATTCCCGGACTGATTATCATTAGATAAGCAACCTGTCTTGTTCATCTAGCCAGTAGTAACACAACAGACACTTTAATAGGGGTATAGCTAGTAGTAATAAAATGCTGATACGGCTGCTTTGGACACAAAGGGGAAGCTGCATTAATAGTGACCAAAATACATATTACATGTACTATCAAGTGCGCTTCATTGTTGAACGAATGATTATGGCTTAACACCATTTCGACAATATTGTATTGCCATGTCATAAAGCTGAGGCTGCTAGCTCTGTTGTGAATAAGCAACTTCACACCCAATTATACCACTCATGGTAATTGGCCTGGGATGCCTTGGGAACTGGCCTAGTTAGTTCCCACTATCTGACTAAACACAGTGCATTGTACCAGTAAAATCTGGATGCCTGTATGGTCTAAAGGTTGATCAGAGTATCGGGCTGTAATGGTACATGTAGTTCCAATGACCATGCACACTCTGGCTCCAGGATCCCAAAGCAATTACAGAAATTTAAGATCATTTTAAAATTGCTATTTCTTACTGTAACAATGTAAAAATAATGCTTCACGTCATAATTGGGGGGAAGGTGATATAAAACAAATTTCAGCCAAAATAATGGCAAGGAACATACCAAGTTTAATGACTGAAATTTTTCCTTCTAAGATTGCTTCGTGATATTTATTTTTGGCTTACATTGCGGTGGGTTTATGAATTTGGTTCAACAGAATAGAAATTCTAATATATGTAAATTTGCACATATAGAAGCAAGGATTACTGATGAATGGTAATATTTATCAGTTTATTTACATACATAAATCAAGAATTTTTGCAGTTCTTTGGAATGTCATGGGTTTCATGGCGAGGCGAATATTTCAGCAGGGATAATTACACGATGAGCTGTTTTAGTCCTATTGGACCATTTTAATTTCTTCCAGTTTTTATGGGTTTCCAAATCATATAAATATTCAAATGAATTCTGCTTCGTCTGAGGAATAATAATAAATTGAAGAGAATGGTCTGTACTGAAACAGCTGAGAAAAGCAGTGGCTTTTGAAGTTAAACTACACTGTACATACCTGCTGTTAAAAGGTGTTTGATGTCTACAACAATGAAGAAAGAGCTGTAAAGTACTAGTATATTATCAAAAGAAAAGACAACACTTGACCCAATGTATGTATGCATCAATAACCAATCAAACATGAGTTATTTCTATGAACTGAGAACACAGCTGTTTCCGATGACGTTTTGGCTTTAAACCATATGTGTGTATGATCGAGTGACACAACACTGCGATTCTGGTGTCTCTAACAAGATGTATCCCAGGGGCCATGTAAGCATTCAAGATGAAAAGATTAACAGATTTATGCTAATTCACCAAGCAGGCTTTGGACATTAAGGCTATTTCCACCCCTCTTCCAAAATAAACTAAATTTACAGTATACTACCCTAAATGACCATAAATTTTGTCCATGATTAAGTTGTCCCTTTTTCCTGACTCTGAGAGTTCTATTGATTTTAGAAAGGTGTTTTGAGGTTTGCCTAGAACATGGGATGATCAAAATTTTACTGGAAAATTGTAAGTTTCAGCACCAGACAGTATGTTGTGACATTTATTTGCCTCTAAAAATGCACTTTTGTGGATGAAATTTTGGGTGATTTTGGATATTTCTTGCCTTTCTGTTACAGTAACAAACATACCATTTATTACTTCACCTACCTCTCACCACCCAGCCACCAAATAATAATAAACAATAACAGCTGAGTCAACATTTTTTATTACAAATTTCAACAGGTATGCTGCCAGTGCATATACATGTACTTCCACATAAACACATGATGTGTGACAGCTGCAGCATGTACATGTAGTGTTCCACCAATTAGGCATATGAAGCATGCAGAGTTGCACAGGCAACATACTGAAGTGCAAACGTGAAAACAGCACTGGCAAAGCAATAAAATGAATATCCATTTTCGCATCACTTGTTCTTTTTTGTTTTCTTTTAGCAATCTAGAATTGTCCACAAAACTGCATAGATTGTAATTTCGCACAAATATAATGACATGGAAACTTGAATTTTTCCCTCCATATTCTTCTACAAAAGTGCTGGCTTCCAAATACCCATGTTAACTCCCATAGCATAGGCCTCAGTACTCTACCATATAGACAAGGATCTCATATTAGGTTTGGCATAGATCACAGCCCAGGAGTCATCCAGGTTACAAGAGTGGTATTTCAAAACAGCTTAGCGCGTAGAAACTCTACGCCACAAAAACTCTGATATGGAGCAGAATGACGCACCCCACAACTTGTGTGAAATGTCAAATTAAGTTTGCAGTAAAAAAGGGGAGTTGTCTTCGGCAACTGTTACATTCTAAATTTCACGGAAAGGTCAACCGCGTCTAGGCATGCGCGTCTAGCTGACCCAGAGTTTAATAACATGGCTGCGCACGGTGACCCGCTAAATACAAGCCTATTTTTTATTATGGCTAAGATTTACCAAAGAATGGTGATGTAAAGGCAAGTAGCGATTGTGGCCAAATGTGCGTAAATATTTTAGTTTCAGAATTCTCCTACTTAACTGTATGTGTATTCTAATCCGCATGCATAGGAAATGACTGAAAGGGTAGCCCTTTGTAAGCATTTTACCATATAACTCTCTGTCTAAGAGTGGCCAGCAGTCTTTGCATTTCAGTATATATAAGCCACCCTTAGACCCAGGTCTCGTGCAATCTACTGTAAGGTAGCCTGATGTTGACCTAGTAAACAATCTTGTACTAGCTACCAATGTGTGTTATACTCACAGCCGATCACGTAGCCGATCGGGTTTTCTGTTCGTTCCGATGAAGCTTTCTTTCTTTTCGCCTGAGCCGCCTTCGTCTCACTGGTCTGATTTTGGTTGCCGTCGGCACCACCTTCCGGCGGCAGCATCTTTCTCCGCACTTCTCTCTCTTCGCACAACTCCATTAGGTCTGCAGTCTGAAGCCGACTCTACATCGCTCTATATCCGTGCCTCTCCCTGTCATTGGGTAGATGCTCACAGATTCCACCCAATCCTCAGCCGATCTTTCCTTCGCCTGAGCCATTTATTGATTTCAACCTGAAGGATTCATCTTGCATGTCCCGCCATTTAGCAGTTCATCGAAACGAGGGGAATCCCCTGCACACACTGCGCTGACGTCATTATGGCAGTGTTGAGATTGCGAATACGGATGATGGACTTTCCCCGCATATACAATAGATTACTTCTCTGATATGCATATCTTATCATGATGACTATTTGAGCGTAACTCTTGTTTGACATGTCTCATGCAAGTTTAGCATCAGGGCGTTACAGTTTTGTAAGGTATTTCGAAATAGAGTAATTTCGTAATGTCGTATTCTCATTTATAACGACACGTATGTCTCTCTTTCTGAACCGTATTTTCGTAAATTAAACTACCCACTGCAAAATCACTCACAAACAAACCTTTCCATTTTCAATGATTTACAGAATTCATCCATGTATTATCCTTTGCTTTGTTGGCATATTTGTCTAACAGTTTCTATAACTACGGAAATCTCGATTTACGAAACCATACAGATTTCATTACCAGCGGTGAATAGAGCGAACTGACCTCATTATACATCGCAAAACTCGTGACGTTGACGGATCAGTCGCACGTAAACACTTGCTTAATAGCCGGACCATTCAGGCTATAAATGTACGCGCACAGTATCTCCATTCGGAAACCAGTGCGAGGTTGTCTGTGGACGACTGCTAGCGAGCTGTGCCTATACTATGTCCGCTACTAAGGGCGAATTTAGACCAATGACGAACGTAGAGGCTGGAAATGGAGGTAAGTGCCAGTCTTATTTTCGCAGAAAGCATCGAGAAAAGGTGTCAAAGCGTGACTGCCGAACCGCCGATTTTTTTGTCTCCCAATCTCAACTAAATGTGAGTTTTGTATACGAAAACGGAGCACACTTGCTGACCACGGGTCTAACATAG
Source organism: Liolophura sinensis (assembly GCF_032854445.1). NCBI lineage: Eukaryota > Metazoa > Mollusca > Polyplacophora > Chitonida > Chitonidae > Liolophura > Liolophura sinensis. Next base: position 7,673,662 of record NC_088307.1, read on the forward strand.
GTTACTGGATACCAGTACAGCGATTTTCATACCCCAGGACGTTGTCTTCGCTCCAGAAGCATTGAACGCATGAATATGAGAGAGGTTTACTCACGCAATATCTGCAGTATTTTTTTTCTCCAGCCATATCGTAAATTTTTATATATTATTTTGAAATGGAATGCCCAGTAGCCTGAATCGTCATCATCTAGAACTGTACCATGACACTGTACTTAGGCTACATGTTCGTACACACCTGATACATGTGGATTCCACAATTTATAATACAATGTATATCATAGGAAACAGGATTATTTTTGGACCTTTAAGAAACTTATTAAGTAATTAGGATTTATAAAGATATAACATTTAACAAGTGGTTTAAGTTAAGGCAGTCTAGAAAAATGTAAAAATCATCTAGGGTCATAAGCAGTTAATGCGCTTTTAAGTTTTGAGTTTAATTGACTCCAGACAAAAATAAATTTCTGGAATTCCAGCAGGTGCTGTAGGGCCTAATTATTTTATATATAAAAACAAAAACAAAAACAAACAACCAGAATTAGTACTGAACAAAAAGATAAAGATACAAATTGTACTACCTAAAAGTTGTACATCCATACACATCTGTGGTGTGTCCTTATTCAAACTTCTTAGAGTAGCTTACGATAGAAGGTAGGTCTATATATAGACATGAAAACATGTAAGTTTCTAGTAATTATTAGGTCCCACATGTCATCCTTGTTTAAGAGTTTTTATTTGTTTCATTTGTGTGATAATGTATATAGGGCCTGTCAAAAATGCGAGTTCTCGGGAGTTCCACGTGAGGGCGCTCGCACATATACCGGAAGTGATCGTCAGAATCCTGGTGGTACACGGCCTTCGCGCATGAGCATTGGGCGAAGGGAGTATTTTCTGACCCCAACTGCCAGTATATGTGCGAGCGACTGCACAGGGAACTCCCCAGAACTCGTATCTTTCCTGGACCCAAACCTTTATACTTTTTTTTTGTGTCTTGTCTTAAATTGTATTAGGTTAACATAAGATTAAAAAATTACATACCCTAAATGACCACAAGTTTTGTTCATGACTAACTTGCCCTTTTTTCCTGATTCTGAGAGTTCTGTTGAGTTTAGAAAGGTGAGTTGAGGTTATCTTGGAACATGGGAAAATGTCATATTGGAAAATTGTAAGTTTCAGTGAAAATAATATTTTGTGACATTTATTTGTCTCTAAAATGGCACCTTTGTGGGCAAAATTCGAGGTCATTTTAGTGTGTTTACTAAACAGTTATAAGTGCATGTACATGTTATTTCTCAAAGTAATTCTATTGGTGAAAGTAGGATTTTATTATGATGTTATGGACCATTGAGTCATTGAGTGCGTCCACAAGGCATGTAGGGTGTGATCAGTTTACACTGGATAATGTACCTGTGGATGTGTAAACAGCACCTAAGGGCACATCCATTAAAGAACTGCAAAAAGCCACATCACAGCTTTAGCTGGTTGCTTAGAACTCAGCTGTTTAAGATACATGTACAAGGCAGTAATGTTGGTTCAGATATCAAGGAACCTGTTTTCTACCCTATTGTTGTTTGTATGCTGTAATTTTTTTATAATGTGACTTTGATTGTATCTAAATGTAAACAGTGCATAATTCATTTTAGGCGACTGAAATTACATGTACTAAAACTTGTATGAAGCTTGCCATGCAGATATTTCTCTTCTGTGATCACAGGGTATTTAGCTGTATTCACTTCTAAGGTTTAAACAACGTGACAAAGCTTCAGGCTATACAGCATGAAGTGATCTTATATTTAGACTTTCCAAAAGTCAGGTGTTGAAGTTGGTTTTAAAACTCACAGTACTATATGTGTGTGTGTGTGTACTAAGCTCTAGTGCATTTTTTGTCAAGGAGAGATAAGTTGAGGAATTTTGACCACGTGTCAGGTGCATTGTAAATCTAAATATAAAGCCCTAGGGATTGATGACCGGTTAGAAGAGCAGATAAAGCTTATTCTTGTCCAAGCATCTAAATGGTACCTCCTTAAGCCAATAAATCTCTTAATGTACCTGTACTTGTACTATCCAGATTTTTCTTTTTTTTTTTGGTCTTCATTGTAATGGCTGCTATTGTTACCATTTTGAAGGCCTTTGAGATATATGTACATGCTAATAACTTCACAATGGTATATATATTCATGAGTAACCAAGAAGAGTATAGTCATTTAGAGAGTGACATATTTAGAGTAAATGTATACTTTGTATTTTGTAGGTTTAACTATTTCAGTTAACTTTAAATCTTGCTATGTAGTGGCTATTTGACTAGAGTAATTTGTACAGTATAACTCCAGGTTTTGAACTCTGGTGTGGACAAATTTAATCAGTGCATGAATTTAGCTGCCTTGCATCTTTATGTAGTAGTATTTAGTAGTTCTTTGATATATCCTTGTTTATATGTATATTTTTTTTCTACTTTATTTTGTTGATTTAATAGCCCTTTGTTCCTGTCCGGTCATACATGGGAGGGTATGGCAGCAACTTGTTGATGGTCATGGATTCCTCCCCCCCACCCCCCTTCGGCTCTGCATGGTTTCCTCCCACCAAAGTCATGATGTGTTGGTTGCCTTCGTATAAGTGAAATGTTCCTGATTATGGCCTAAAACCATTCAAATAAATGAATGAGATAAATCAATAGCTCATCATGCTTGCATGGTTGCAGCGTCTGCAACATTGTTTTTCTATTGTATCCACTGGGAATAAACTTATCCATCCAAGCATGTTTCTGAGCAGTTAGGATATCGCTGTCAGTTGAATGGGTTATAGGTATTGCATGTGTGCTTCCTGTACGGGTTGTCCATTTGTCTGGTAGTTGGATCATAAAAACCTGAGTCGGCAATTACACTTCAGGTCTTAATACCACATTAATCGTTGGCTCTTATCGTCAAGTGAACATGAGCTTTTACATAATTTGTAGACTTAACGTTGAATTCCAGTGTAAATCTGTTCCGCTCCGAGTCTATTCTGTCCTCAGATACTCTGGGCTGGTCTATTTATACATAGTACGAGTATTATAATTACAGTTACCTGCAGTGTTTTGGGATTTGGTTGTATTAGATGAAAACATTAGTCCAAACAACAACTACATGTACATGTACGAATATGAGTTAATCGTTAAAATCAGCAAGCCTTCTATTAATGACCCTTTGAACCTACGTATGTGTACCAGCAGTGTTTTGGGATTTGGCAATCCAAAGCAAGAGTAGGCTTGCTCTGAATTCTCTCCCTTGTTACCTGCGAGATTAGTGATTGAGGTGTGAAACTACGAGAAGTGGGACCTCGCCCATTAATGCATGCTCCATGTAGGTTATGTCATCACAGTCACAAATATTTTCCAGATGACAGAATGTGAAAAAAAAAAAGGCATGATATCTGTCTTTGAGAGTTGAAGAAATATGAAAGAGATCTCACATGAAGTTGATATTTTTCAGCTTAAAGGTAGAATATATAACACTTGACAGTTCACCAAAGCTGTCTATTGTATTTAATTAGTCTCACGATTTTTGAATTACCTCCGAATGGATTTAAACAACACATAATGTTTAACCTGGACTTCCATACAGATTTACAAAATTGAAAGATGTCTTAAAGCTAGATCTTCAATCAGCTCATGCCACTTTAACGTAGATATTAGGCATTAACCATTTTCTGGGATCCCACCTGACCACAGCTTACTGCTACAAACTCACCCTTTAAATAGGAGAGTGACCTCAAGGGAGGTAATTCGGTGCTGCCCTATTACATGTACATGTGAGAACGTGAGTTAATCTTTAACATCAGGAGACTTTCTATTAATTACCCTTTAAGGCTATGTACAGTGTTTTGGGATGTTATTATAAATGGGCCTAAACAACAATTACATACATGTACATATGTCAGAACATGAGTTAATCCTTAACATCAGTGAGTTTTGCTCAAAAGCATTATTTCAGTCATTGAAAACAGGCTGCATTCATGAGCTTCCTGTTTCATGCTATACATGGGGAAACCTCCCAGTCGCAAGGTCGGTATACACCCGGCTTTTGTGGTGTTCCGTAGAATTATTTGGCTTGCTTTAGTCTAAAGTTACAAGTCACAAATTGAACTTCTCACTAAAGGCCTCTAATATAGTATATTACACAGGTGTGAAGATTCATCATTATATAAGTTTGCTCAGGGCACTCAGGTATTCTCTGTCGGTATATCTTGCTACTGTATGCTCATAGTTTATAAAATGAAAATCTTATAAAATGAAAAGCGTAAAAAACCAATCAAACAAATAAATACATATAAAGTGAAAAATTCTTGAGGGTGATGTTAAACAGCAATAATCATAAATATTTTTTTTTTGCTGTGGCCCCCTTGGATTTAAAAAAAAAAAATACCCTAGCATATTTGAGGAAGAATTGCTACATGTAAGTTCTGTAGCTTCAAATTCCAAGTGGTTTTTAAGAAATGACCTTTAATTTAGAAACACCATGTTGTGTTCATTTTTGACAATCTCAAAATGCTTACTTGTTATGAAGTCATTTTTAGATGGCTGTGATTTTCCATTCGGACAAATGGACAAGATGTCTGGAATCAACCTAAGTTGTCCTATCCAGGTTTATAGAATATATGGCCTTTGATTGTCAGGCATTTATACCAGTATTTGAAGGTTTATCTGCTTCTGTCTTCTCTTTTCTCAGCTGAACAATAAAAATGTCATTGATGTCATATACATTTTTTGTTTTTGGTTGACTGCCTGTGGTACAATATATTGATCAGCGGGTATCCATGGAAACGCTTGCTGTGACCTCAATTGGTGTAGAACTTCAAAGACAGCAGATTGATTTTCACCTGCATGCACATAACATGTACACCTGTACAATGATGGTCTGCCCCAATACCTGATGATGTTAACAACTGATAGATCACAGACAATTTACAGGTAATTGTAGTTAGGGGATTGGACGTGAAGCTCTGCGTGTCTTTTGATATTCTAGGACGCTGCTGAGATTCAGCTTGAGGGTGTGTCATTATACTCTTTAACTCCTGTGATAAGAAAGTTCCCATTCATTAAGATCTCTTAAGTGCTGGTCAACTCGGTCAGAAATTAATTAGGGTAATGTAGCTCCTGCATTACAGTCTGTTTACCACTGATTCTTGAAAGTCAGACATTTAACCATGCAAATGGCCAGGAGTTTAGAGGGATAATGGAGAACTGTTTAAGGTTGCAGTGCTTTAGGGCATGCGAGGTTGCAAGGCAAGAATAGATATATGTATCGTATGTCCGTAATTGGCCAACGATTTGAGGATTATGTTCAGAATCAAGAATCCAGTTCAAGCTAGGATTTGATGTCACACTTGCATTGAAGTCAAGCTAGGATTTGAAGTCAAGCTAGGATTTGATATCAAGCTGGGATTGAAGTCAAGGGTTTGATATTATGCTAGGATTTGATGTCAAGCTAGGATTGAAGTCAAGGATTTGATGTCAAGCTAGGATTGAAGTCGAGGATTTGATGTCAAGCTGGAATTGAAGTCAAGCTAGTAGCCAAGACGAAACGATCCAGACAATTAATGTACATTTCATAGCTACAGGTAGTACAACGTTTAATACAATAACAGTAGAATTGTTGAAGAAATGTCTGAATACCCCAGACACTGAGTGAATGTGCACTATACAGTGCAACATTGGATATAAACACTACACTTTTTGTGATACAACTGGCCCTGATAGCACAGTTGGTAGAGCGTCCACTTTGGGAGGCGGTAGATCTAGGGTCAATGTTGGGCCGGGTCACACCTAAAAACCTTGAAAGAGGAAGTTGTAATGACTAGTTGACCTGTATCATTGTAATGGCTTTGGCAAGGCGGCTTACTTGTCTTCGGTAAGTCGCCTCATTGAAGTAGCACGAGATAAGAGAGGGGTGAAAATCCGTCCTGCAACAAGGAGGCACATCACACATACATGCACTCTAAGGACTCCTTTGTCATATGATTGAAAAGTTGTTAAGTACGATGTTAATGCTCAAGCATGCACTCACATTTGGTGATACAAATTGTCAAATTCCTACAGACAGTGAAAATATTTACAACTGTACATTAGGCGTATCATTAAATACAAACTATTTAATTGTGGAACAGATATGGCTTGAATCAAATTTCAGTTTGACTTAAACTGTTCCGATAGGAATATATATATATATGTATATATAGATGTAAATTTGCTTAATTGGGGTACCATGCTCAGTTTGTGAGTTTTGAGGAGATGAGTGAGACTTTTTTGTTGTATTTCATTTTCTTTTTTGTTGTATTTCATTTGTGAAAGATCGATTTATTTGATACTAATATATGTATTCAAGTTATTCTAGACATTATTTATTAAGAATTAAAAATATTGTGCATTAAAAATGTATTATACATTATAAAATCTGAGTTTGTCTTCAAACTAGTTTTCAAGTTATGAACACAGATATACTGTACATCTTTTCAAATCACTTTTTCAGTGGAATTTATGCATACAGTTATTATGAAAATCCCACCAAAACTGATTCTTTTGTGTCATTAAAGATGCAAACTTCGTAAAAGTGTGCAGATTATTTCTCCACACCCCATAGTTCTCTCAGAATGTTTCAAAACATTCGTTGCAGAGGTAGTTGAAAACGTTGAAGAATCGGGATACATTTCATTTTTTGTTGATGAATATGTCAGTGACAGCAAGGTCGGCAGTGGGTGTTTTTTTTGATGTGTGTGTAGTGAGGCTGCTATATAGGATTACCTCAAATAAACCCCTGTTTCATTTAAATGATGTAGCATAGTGCAGTGAGGCGTACATGTATATAGGTATGAATTGTCAGATAAAATGATTGCAGGTACTCATGCTTAACATGACAGGTACTGGCTTGTGTAACACCTTGGAATGTTACAAAACAGTAACTGTAATCCAAGCTACATGCACTTAGCCCTAATTGATGGCTACTGACATGCATACCTTCAGATCCCATAGCCACACCTGTCACACCTGAGTATTGTTACATTTTAGTTTTGTTTATATTGTACACATTCATTAGCACTTTGTGTTGTGTATGCATTATTATATTGTGGCCATATTGAAGTACGATATTCAATCAGCACTTCACAATTTGGTCCTACAGCGCAGACATTGTGAATAATATTATATGTAGGCTATTACACTAAATAAACCCATGGGATTTGGGACATTATAAGCTCAGGTTAGATCATATCAAAAAATTCCAAAATGGCACTTCTTGCTGACATTTAATAGAGTAAGGAAACGGGGCTTTTTTATTGTACATTTATTTTTGTCGTAGAGTATTTTGTACGTAAAGTGCAGATTGTCTTGTAAGGGCGATTACCATACATGTTTGATATCTTTGTGAAGGTGCTCCCATGACTGGGTGGGGTGTCATGTCTGGTGTCTTCGGCATGATCTGGGGATACTTTGATTGACTCATTGATGCACCCTGCTACAAGAAGACACAGTATATGTACACTTATCTTATAACTCCTCGTCGTCATGTGGCTGAAAAAGTTTTACATACAAAGTAAAACCTCAAGCATGTATGTTGTCCATACATAACAATCATAAATACTGATGACCTACCCCAAAAGCTCCCTTGGTAGATCGTCTACTTTGGGAGCATTATATCCAGGGCTAACCCTGGGTGGGGTCACACCTAAGACCTTGAAAGAATTGCCTCGCTTGAAATTCAGCATTATATTTGCAGTGACTGGTTGACCCGTATGGGTATAATGTCTTCGCTAAGGTGTCTCAGTGAAGCAGCACTAACATAAAAGAGCGACAGGGAGCAACAGGGAGGCACATTACATAAGTAGGACATTGCATAAGTAGGACCTCAAACCCAAAGCACTCACTCACTCACTCTAACTACTGATTATGGACTAAAAATTTTCCCCAAAAGTGGATGTAAATAAAGGTGATAAAATATTCTGTACTTATGGTGGAGAAAATTACATTTTCCCTGCAGGATGTAATTGTTTTATCAAGTGTTTATCAAACCAGTCTCAAAACTCTTCTCCATAAGATCAAAAGAACTCTCAGAATTTTACAGAAGCAAAAAATTATTTTTATTTTATTTATTTATTTCATTGGTGTTTAACGCCGTACTCAAGAATATTTCACTTATACGATGGCAGCCAGCATTATGGTGGGAGGAGACCGGGCAGAGCCTGGGGAAAACCCACAACCATTTGCAGGTTGCTATCAAACATTCCTGCGTAAGGTCGAAGAGGAAGCCAGCTTGAGCTGGATTTGAACTCAAAGCGACCACATTGGTGGCAAAAAATTAGGTTATAACTATAATAAGTAGGAATAATGTACTTATACCCATTTGTGTGTATTTAACAAAAAGTGTTGCTGCTGTCATTGAAATGACCTTGTTTAAACCGAAAGATATACACTAGCCGTCAGTGTAATATTAAAAAAAGAGTTGTAACAATCATTTATTGTTGACATTGTGAAAACTGAATACTGTGAAGATAGCTGTGAACTATATGCGTGTAGACAGTGGATTGACATGTAGATGAAATGTGATTGGATCTCAGTTAAATAGTGATGCTGCACATGTATAGGGTGAACACTGTGCATGACATATAGGTAAACCCCTAATGATTACAAACAAGTGGGTTGTGGAAGCCAGTCTGTGTATCATTATATGCCTACAGCAGATAATCTCTGTTCACGAGCATGGCAGGTATGTATTATTCTCACAGGGGTAGAACATGAACCCAGGTCTAATCTAGCCCTAATGACTGTTTACCAGTCTATATAAATGCTGTGTGTCTGATCAGTTATCTGGCAGACCAGGGGGACTCGAGAGCTTAGTGGCCCCAGAGGCCGGAATTTGTAATGAATGGGATGGATCTGTGCATGGAATGATGCCAGCTATTAACTTGTAGGTTAGGTCCATGCGTATATACCTGGTGGCGTGAACGGACACATGTAGACTGTCATTTTTCAGCCTTTTTGCATGCTCGCAACGGTGTGTTATTCAGTGGTGACTGATAAAATTATACTTTTTGTGAAGCTCAGAAATTGGCCAATCCAACCGATGTAGTTTTGTCTCCAAAATCATATTAAAAATTCTGTTCATAAATTGCACTGAAATTACCGTGTATGGTTTACAGTTTGACTAACAAGACACTGATATATTTGTACATTGTGTTGGTTGGTCGAGTAGAAATGTAATGCTCACTTGCTTTTAATAGTAGTTACATGTAGACCTGAATTGTTTGACAAGGCATTAGCCTATATACACAGTTTACATTGCCTAAATTTTGGTCTGTGAAAATGCACTTGTAGAAGCGCATTATGGTCTTAAAATGCCAGTTTTGATGTCAATTACACTTACATATATGTTTTTGTGAGGAGAACTTAATCAAAGTTAACACAAAAATTCTGAGGGGCCCTATAATAAAAAAGTGAATGAATGAATCAGAATTACATGTATGTAAAATGTGTCACTTCAAACAAACCAGACTTTAGTTGATATGCATACAGTACTGTACTATACATGTATATGTGTACACAATGAGCTGGTGGGTTAAACTTTGGCATTGGCTAAAATTTTGTGCAGAATAAGGTGAACTTTCTCTTTTTGTTATACTCTTACAACTGCACACTGCAATTACCATAACTGCAGTTGGCCAGTAGGCCTTCAGTATTGACTGGGAAAATCGTAATTAAATTGCTCCAACTTTTAGGCTTTTATAAAAGGCACTTCCTTGTCTGATGCTCATCACAAGAGGTTGTAGAAGAAATTCTGAGATGGGTTGAATATCCGTAAGGTATGAGTAGATTGCGTGGTTGTGTGCTACATGTAGATTTGCAAGGTATCATTAACATGTTGTCTTAGCACAGTGTTTCACTGAGTCAGTACTTTATATACATGTATGTCAGCGCTTCATGGACTGCATAGCCTCCAACAAGAGATTACTGTTGTGAAATGACCAAAATTGTTGTGATTTAAACAGTTTTGAAACATCCAGCTTAAATAAGCAAGCAAAACTGCAGTAAATGTTCAGTAAATTTGTGTACTGATGTAGGTCAAATAAAGCATGAGATGATGGTAGGCATGACTAAGTTGCAAATTCACATTATGAGATGATACAATAGACAAGAAGCCAACTGCAAATAACAATACGTCATTATAGTACAGCGTGTATACAGTGCTTGTCAGTGCCTAAATATGTTATATAGTGCTACATGTATTGTATACAGTGCTTGTCCGTGTATTGTGATGCCGGTCACAATTTGTAATCAGGAACACTCAAGGCAGGATTTACTTATGTACTGAACACTTCATGAAGGATAGAATAACATATATATGAATTAGACAGATTCACACTAGCTGGTGTAACTTCAGCTATGGCACAGTTAAGGTGTCACAGAGTCGGTGGTTCCGGGGCTGTGGGTTTCCTTGACAAGTGACAGTACATTTTTATACAAAAACATACTGCATAGTAACAGACAAGTTTTAACAAGGTTTACAGACATACAATTCTAACAGTAACGTACATGACTGGTCCTGATATTCAGCGTTGCAGTAGATTAAAAACAGTAGGTGGTCACCAAGCCTACAGTTCCACTGCAAGACCAGATTAAAACAGATTATGTGTAAGGCCTGCTGACATTCACAATACAACAAGTGCCTAAATGCATCATACACTAGCACAACATGTATTGTATACAGTGCTTGCCAGTGCCTAGGTACTTCGCATAGCACTACATGCATTGTATACAGAGCTAAGGTTAGTGCCTAAATTCGTCATCTAGCACCACCTGTATTGTATACAATGCTTGTCAATGCTTAAGTATGTCATATAGCACAACATGTATTGTATACAGCGCTTGTCAGTGCCTAAATTCGTCATCTAGCACCACCTGTATTGTATACAGTGCTTGTCAATGCTTAAGTATGTCATATAGCACAACATGTATTGTATTACAGTGCTTGTCAGTGCCTAAATATGTCATCTAGCACTACATGTATTGTATACAGTGCTTGTCGGTGCCTAAATACATCATATAGCACTACATGTATTGTGTACAGTGCTTGTCAGTGCCTAAATACGTCATCTAGCCCTACATGTATTGTATACAATACAAATACGTCATCTAGCACTACATGTATTGTAAACAGTGCTTATCTGTGCCTAAATACGTCATCTAACCCTACATGTATTGTATACAGTGCTTGTCAGTGCCTAAATACGTCATATAGCACAACATGTATTGTATACAGTGCTTATCTGTGCCTAAATATGTCATATAGCACAAGTATTGTATACAGTGCTTGTCAGTGCCTAAATACGTCATATAGCACTTTATCCCGCATCAGACAAAATACTCCGCTTATCATAGGACGACAACGATCGCGTGGGGTACAGATATATTCTCGAATTTTGCAGACGACATCAATATGTTTACTGACTAGATTATCTCCCTTTGGTGGGTTGTGTCAACATTGGTCACATCGCTAAGGCGATTCACCCATTCATCGGTCTTCTGTCCTGAATTGATGGGTCGAACTACAGGATAAATTTGTTACATGGTTACTCAGTGATAGGATAGGGCAAGTATATGGTGTCAGTAACCTTTATATTGGATGAGGCGTAATATGAGGATTAGTGACAGCATATATTTGCGTATCCTGTCACTGAATAACCCTGTAACTAATAACAGGTATTGTCTTACAGTGCTTATCAGTAATTTTGTCATATTATATTTGTTATGCTTGTTAGTATTTGAAACAGAGAACCCTATTCCTACAGATGAACAGATATACAGTACTTGTATTTGGCCTAAAAATACAAAAAAGTCCATGACTATGATGTTTCATGTACTCATTTTGCCTGATTATTAGAGTTCCATTATTGATGTTGGAAAGTTTTTTCAGTTAGGTTTTCTTTTCTTGAAAATAGCACTATATATTCTTTTGGGAAAGTAAATTTCAGCACCAAAAATAACATTTTTGGACATTTATTTGTGTGTAAAAATGATTGATTTGGGTGAAATTCGTTCAGTAGCATGTCATACTAGGTGTCCCATGATTGTTACACATGTATATCTATACAGTGAGTCAGGCCAAACCCCATTGGTAAACAGCAGGACCTGTGTATGTACTCTGATGTTGTATACATTCTGTACATTTATTATTGCAAACAAGTCCGAGGGCCTCTCTGTGTCAAATGATTATTAAAAGCCCTAGCTCATGCTGTGACCATAGGGGCCCTGGCTTTGACCTGTGAGGGTGTGTGTTTGAATCTATTACTCTCTAGGGGCTCATCCATCTATAAACCTCACCAATATGATTTAAGGGAAAGATTATTGAGTCACAATGTTAAAAAACATCAGTAAATTGAACAAATTCAGGAGTCACCCAGTTGTTTGGTGGCTTTTTTTGGGGTTGGTAATTTTGTTTGACGGTATTAAAATTGAGCACAGTGGTTTAATGGAAGTTTTTGCTTTATTTCCATGCAGTATTTGGGTCCCCTTGCCTAAGCATACATGTACACCTAAATCTTAGGTTCTTTTGTTTTGTTTTTAGAACAGTAAATGCACTGCGCTTTATGTTCATTGTGAATACAGGTACAGACATGTTACAAGTATCAAGTGACATAATTAAAGCTTCCCTACTGTACACTTTATCTGACCTAAAGTTCACCAATTTTGAAGTGACTTATTTTGCTCGATTCTGATTGATACGTCTACTCAGTAGGACCAAATTTAGGTACCGTAGGATTAATTTCTAATCAATACATGAAAGTCTTGGCCTCTAATGTGTCATTCTAAAGCCTTTTTAACGTATGTTCCTCTGGAAAATGCATTTTTGCAGACCAGACCTTTACAGGAATACAGTATACACTGCACATGTGTACATATGTATAATGAGATGTGCCGATCGCGGGTTACGAGCGTACAAATTAAATTGTTATGTTAGCTCAAACTTTTGGAATAATTTTGACACCTGTATGTTGTGGTTTGCTGTATCAGTTTAAATAATCGTTATGGTGGGTGGAATACGGGCAGAGCCCAAGGGAACCAAACAATATTACATGTAAATGTTTTTGATAGTATCCCTGTTGCCATGATGATGTGATAGTGCCCCAAGCTGAATGTGGCATGAGGACATGATACTGCCTCATGCTGAATATTGCAAAGAGAATGTTATAGTGCCCCATGGTGATCATTGCCACGAGGATATAATAGTGCCCCATTCTGAATATTGCCATGAGGATGATTGTGTCCCAAGAATTTGATAGTGCCTGGTACCCAAGGTGAATGTTGCCACAAGGATGTGATAGTGCCCCAGGTCCCTGTTGAATGTTGCCTCTAGGATGTGATAGTGCTTGGGTCCTGTGCTGAATGTTGCCAAATGATGCCATGAGGATGTAATAGTGCTCCCTGTTGCATATTATCATGAGGACATGTACTTGCTGTGTAAAAGCTCATAATTTGACATATGCATGATAAATATCCACAAAAGGAGAAAATTGCTTTTAAATTGAGTTTAATGGGCTTATAGTCATCAGCTATAAATCCTACCAGGTAGCCCAAATAGTTACCTATTGCAAAATATCAGCGTCATCTGTGCACCTTTTAGACAGTTACTATTCAAAGTTGGCGGTAATTAAGGTTCCTAAAATTTATAAAGCAACTTGCATTATAGCATTTATAAACTTCAGGATTATTTAGCACTACAAATAGAACAGATATGAGTCTGATATTTACTGAAAGATAATAATTTTGAGCTATTCTTGGAATAAAATCCAGAAATTTTTTTTCTGGTGTAGCCTCTTCAGTTCTCTTCAGTTCCTCACAGTACAAAATTCCATTCCAGTCAAATTTAAATATCGAAAAAACGAATATAGAAACATTAAAAGTGATGTAATACTTAAGGATGTATGCACACGTAAATAATTGATAAACATTAATGGCGTCAGTGACAGCAAATTGGTACAATATGATTATGCAGCCAAGCTTGGGAAATCAAAAATTGAATAGATCATGTGCATGCAAGATCATGAAAGCATTTTGTGTGGCATGTACTGTTGGGAATTACAAGCATTTATGACAGCTACAAACAATATGACAAATGTACATGTTTATTTTGCACGTGTGTATACAGATATTTGTAGATCTGTGCAACAAATTCAGTGTGTATTGCAGGTATGACTACCACCTTAAAGTTTACATGTGCAAGTACATTTATGTGTGTGTATATATATATATATATATATATATATATATATATATATATATATTTTATTATTTGAGCATTTCTCACTAATCTTGAACAACATGATCATCAGATCTAACCTATTAAGTGTAGGTTAATGCTCATTTTATCTTGTTGACATCTGTTGATGCTTTTAATGGAATAGTGGTTTATCGTCAGAATATGTATTATTATTATGCACATTTCGTATGGCCCATTGTTGAAATGGCAGAGTGGTTCGCATATCAGATTGTCGGTTAATGCTTTTACAAGGAAACCTCTGATAAATCCAAAGACAGCCTAGCTAGTCTGGCCCTCTGCTATAACTCAGGCGGTTCACATGGGGAATTTACCAAACAAGGGCAGCACCATTTTCAGAAAGTAATTCAATAAAAAGCAGTTTCCATGGCGACACTTGGTCTAGGTGCAGTAAGATGTTGATGAGTTGCAGATATTGAAAATCTTTGGTTGATGCCTGGGTGGAACTGGCTATCTGTGACAGTGTGATTTATGGTCGAGTGTCTTGGCAAGGTCCTTGCTGCCAGCAAACAAGAGAGACAGAAAACACCCCCATTACGAGGCAGACGGAGGCATTAAGAAAAAAAAATCTACTTGCAATTCATAGTCTTGACATCTTAATGCTTAATTTTGTTTCTATTTTGATCTGGTGTAGAATATCTCAGGGCCATGCAATAGCACTTTAAAGATGTCCTGGTGGAAAGAGAACAGAACAAACACAAGGATAATTTGCTCTTATTCAGTTCTCTGTCTTTATATAACGGCGTATCAGTTTATATTGATATTCCGTATATTTTTAGCATCACTTTTAATGTGCTGTTTGAGAGATTAATTCTGAATGCTTGTGTGAACTAAATTTTATATGTCTTTGTTAACATGGAACAGTAGACTGATCTTCTGTCTACTTATGTATTTTTAGAATCGTCCTTTATTTTGTCTGCAGTCGGCGACGCTGATTCTGTTTGTCAGGTAATTGGATCAAAATTATGTCTTTGTTGACGTTTGGAACATTAGGTTGTACAAAAAAAAAGTTTGAATGAAATATAATGAAGTCCAGCTCATACTGCTTTATTTCTCTCAGATCAGACGTGGGAATGTCTGCCAGCATTCTTTGGGCAGTTGTGAGTTTCCCTTGGGCTCAGCTTGGTTTCCTCACACAATAAAGCTGGAAGTCTTGGTACTTGTAGATGTGAAATATTCTTGAGTGTGGTGTCAAACTAAATAAATAAATAAATCAGATATAATACAAGCAGCATGCAAGGTGAAAAACATACATATGTAAGCCCGGAAATGACTGAGCTAATTAATTTACAGGTAGCATTTAGAATATGGTCATACAGTAAATGCTGAATGAAGGACTTTAAGACCAGTGTCTCAGTCTGGAAACAAAAGCATTTCAGAATTATCTCACTAGGTCAGGATAATTAATTAATCAGCAAAATTAGGGGTTAGATGACCAGAATGTCTGTTAAGACACGTAGCTACCATGACTCAGTTCTTATACCGTGTGCCTGCATATAGTCTATATGATGGATAGATCTGTGGCTGATTCCAAAGTCATTTCTGACTTAACTCAAAATTTGAGACATGATTATGAAGTTTACTTCTGCGCTCTGTAAAGTAAAATGTTGACTACCTCATGAATACAACCCTAAGACAAAAGTGTCAGACCTTAGCGTTGTGACGAGGTTTTTAATTTTGGCTTAAGTCAGAAATGGCTTTGTGGAATCAGTTTCTGGGATTTGTTTCATTCTTTGAACCCAGCTTAGCTTTCAGGGTAACCTGGAAACTGAGCTGAGAACATGGCCAACTGATGTCAGAACTATAATGTATATAGCTATTTCAAGATAATGTGGTGTGCACAGCCCTCAAAATTGGAAAAATCTCCCTGACCAGGAAAAAGGTTGTGTGAAGAATGAAATGCAGCAGATCATAAATACAACTTCTAGAACAACCTTTCTCTCAAATGGATCTCAGAAACAGAATTTCATGTGAAGAACAATTTCCTGTGTCAGTCATACTTTCTTTCTGTTTTGTACATGTAATTTTCCTGTGTCCTCAGCCGTTTTACTTCCTGCTCATTGTATGTACAAAGAGCTCTACTCAAAGAGATTGAAAAAAGGTTCACAGATACAAGGACATATTGATAATTTAGCCACATGTTGAAAACTTACTACTCAAGCCTTTAGATAACTAACTCTTTTCAATGTTTACTAAGCATGACTGAATGAGTAACCAAGCCTCCTATTGTGTTGAAACAGAGTTTCAGTTCCGTGATTTTTTTAACCAGACATGTGATATGACATCGTTTGTTCAGTAGACATACGACCTGGGGCACCCGCTTTGCTTCCCTGTCAATGTCCTAAGCAAACATGACAGAGTTTTATCAGCCCACTTATTGTACATGTACTTAACTGATGATAACATCACCTTTTTTCTACTTACATCTTTTTTTTTTTAATCTATGCCAGTTTGCTCGAACAGGAAATGGTTTGCCTGTGTTTGAATTTGCTTACTGGTAACCTCTGATTGAACTAAACGATCGTTTGCGTCAATTTTTGAGGGCTCTGTACAGTGCAGCCTCATTCCTGCAGAATATCATACGCCCATCATGGATCCACGGTCGGCGTAATTGATGGGTCCACCATGGTCGGATCATGTTAAACTGTACGCGTGTGATGGACATAGAATCCGATCAGAATTCGTGTCATGG
Source organism: Liolophura sinensis (assembly GCF_032854445.1). Lineage (NCBI taxonomy): Eukaryota > Metazoa > Mollusca > Polyplacophora > Chitonida > Chitonidae > Liolophura > Liolophura sinensis. The sequence goes on from NC_088307.1 coordinate 7,690,651, forward strand.
GGCCATCATGCTCTTAAAATACCTGTACAGCGTAAAACACCAGTCAAATAAGTAAATAAGTAGTCTATTCTTCTTTTTCAAATTTCTTTTTCTTCTAAGAGCTTGGAAGATGTTGGATTGCATGTACAACTTCATGTAATTTTACTTGCATGTATTGAAAACCTAAAACAGTGTACAAAAATGTGCTGTATACACTTCTCATTCATTACACTTCATTCATTGTTGGGAGACAGATCTGTCCACCGTGATATAACTGAAGTGCATGCAGTGCACTTTGTTTGAGTAGTTTGTTAGCCACTCATGGCCTGTTAAATATATATTATAGGTAGAGAGAAGTCGAATGTCAACTGTAACTGTAACTTTGAGGGTCCCACATTTTATTTAAATTTTTATTTGTGACTCACAGTTAAATTGAACCATCAGGGTGTTGTAATAAAGCATATTAGAATTAGGATGAGGTGTACTATTTTGTCAGCTCTTCCAGTGGGGTCAAGATTTTCAGTTTATTGTGAATGTACATGTATTACAATAATAACTGAAAATTACACCTACGGGAGTTACTCATTTTGCCTGAGAGTTATATTGACCTCATAAAGATATTTCGAGGTTTGTTTCTAACTTAAGGAAGGTAAGGTGATATCTAAATTATGACACAGAGAGTAATATCTTTTATAGCATTTATTTTGCTAAAAAAAAACAAAAAAAAAAAACGCCATTTACCATAAAAAATGTACAATACTTGTACCTAGGCAGTTGTTAACTTACAACAGTTCAGTGTTAATGGAATCTGTCTCGCATTGATTTAAATTCCTTAATCACCACATGCACGCTGTCCAGTGCTGTGTCATGGTTTTTATGTACATATATATATTGTAATGCGGTATGGGGCGACTGGCCTGCTGTATTAATCAGTCTACGAAATACAACCCAGTTGGCCTAATTGACTTCAACCAACCGAATGCATGCATGAGTGAGTTTATACATCAAGGCCAGTCATCAGTGTTACCACTCTAAGATGGTATAAATAACCTAATGCAGGCTTCGTACGGCTTAATTAAGAATCAAGCGTACTTTGGATATGGTAGGGATGTCAACACCATTAAACCAATATAAGGCAGTGATAAACGGTTCAGCAGTTTATTACATAGCACAACAATGTATGTTGTTCGTAGAAACTTTGGTAAATTTTAAGTGTTCAACTTAGTCGTGTCCACGCTGTTAATCCACATGTGACCGTAAGTGTTGTAGGCTACAATGACCAGTCCATCCACATTGTGAATACTGTACGGCATTTGCCCTCCAGCTCCGGATGCCAATAATGCTCTGGTTAAGCAACGGCGTTAGGGAGGGAAACCAAATAAGCCATAGGTATTCGTACGTCTATTTAAAGGCTTTGTCCCACCCTTTTAGAATTAATAACCAGAAGGTAAACCCAACTAGTTAATTTTACTCACTTTTAGATCGGTATATCTTTGTTTAGCACCCAGCTGAGTTACATGTACCAGTTAACTTGGTTAAGTACCAAGTTGAGTGTTACCCATTAAGTATTACCCACTCCGAGTCCGGTAACTGGATTGGCTTGTCATCTGAATGTCCCGCATTTTATACTGTAACAAGTGGAAATGTTATGTTACCAAATAATGATGCACTAGGCTGATTGAATGAGTCGGGGTTTAACAAGGCCTCTGATTAGTCGAGTCCAGTTTAACACAGGAAAGCTCCATGTGGCTTCCGATTTTGTGGTAAGTTACCCTGTGCTGTAAAACAAGATTTAATTATAAATTTCTCTCATGGGATGGTCATTTCTCCACTCACTGGCTTAAATTTTACCATGTAATATACCCTATTTCCTCAACCTTTTCACATGTGAAAGATCAACTGTCAGCGCAATTTATGCACATTTTTACATTCACCAACTTGCTAAGAAGTTTCCTGATGTTGAGGTCTCCATTAATTTTAGAAAGATGCTGCTAGGTTTGTGCGGAAGGTACGTGTAGGATGAAAGTTTCACCACCAAGGCTAACATTTTAATAAAATTTTTATGACCATTATTTTTGTCGGCCAGATTTTTAGGTCTTTCATTGTAAGTTAACTGGCACCAGATTGGAGTCGTTGGAGCTAAAAGCTCAGGTAAATTGGATAAACAGCTGGCATCTCTTCTGCTTTGTGAATAAAGCCAAGTTGTGCATCTGGTTGATAAGATCCAGGTCTGTACTCTCATTCATGTCAGGAGGTTGGTGCCAGCTCAGTCAGCAGAGTGGGGTTTTACTGCTTCTCTCTATCGAAGAAATTCCCCATGCAGCTATAGTATTCTTTAGGATACTATGAGGGTCAGGAAATAAAATACATGTACATGTATATGGCCTAAGGCTCAGGTGTTAAGACCTGTACATGTACATGTATGAGCTAAGCTTCAGGAATTGAGACATATGCATGTATGAGCTAAGCGTCAGGAATTGAGAAATGTACATGTATGAGTTAAGCGTCAGGAATTGAGACATGTACATGTATGAGCTAAGCTTCAGGAATTGAGACATATGTACTGTACATGTATGAGCTAAGCTTCAGGAATTGAGACATGTACATGTATGAGCTAAGCGTCAGGAATCGAGACATATGTACTGTACATGTATGAGCTAAGCTTCAGGAATTGAGACATGTATATGTATGAGCTAAGCTTCAAGAATTGAGACATGTATATGTATGAGCTAAGCGTCAGGAATCGAGACATGTATATGTATGAGCTAAGCGTCAGGAATTGAGACATATATACATATATGAGCTAAGCATCCGGAATTATGTCCTGATGTTTGCTGTTCAGGAATTAAGACATATTGGCTTTTCATGATTTGAGACATAGAAATTAGAGTTCAGAAATTGTGACCTGTGCTAACTTTAAGGTTCAAAAATTGAGATACGTGTGCTAAGGTTCTGAAATTGAAACGTGTGCTAAGGTTCTGAAATTGAAACACGTGCTAAGGTTCAGAAATTGAGACGTGGGCTAAGATTCAGAAATTGAGACGTGGGCTAAGGTTCAGGCATTTGGACATGGGCCAAGGTCTTGAGTCATGAGCCAAGGTTCAGGAATTGAGACACATGGGCTGATCAGGAATTGAGACAAATGGGCCACTTAAAGATTAAGGAATGGAGACAAATGGTTTATTAAGATTGAGGAATTGAGACACATGGGCTGATCAGGAATTGAGACAAATGGGCCACTTAAAGATTAAGGAATGGAGACAAATGGTCTGTTAAGATTCAGGAATTGAGACACATGGGCTGATCAGGAATTGAGACAAATGGGCCACTTAAAAATTAAGGAATGGAGACAAATTTTCTATTAAGATTCAGGAATTGAGACATATGGGCTGTTCAGGCATTGAGACATGGGTGAGGTTCAGGAAGTGGTACAAACATGTATTGGTTGCTCAGGAATTGAGACACACGGGATATAAGGTTCTTGAATTGGTATAAAAATGTATTGGTTTTTCAGGAATGGAGACACAGGCTATAAGAATGGCTTTGAATTGATTCCCTAAGGTTCAGGAAATGAGACGCTTGGGCTATGAAGGTTCAGGAATCACATTTGAGCGCATTTGAGCTGTTCAGGAAATGAGACAGTATGGGCTAAGGTTCAGGAAATGAGACATGATCTTGCCTATCACCTGAAATTATGTATGCTTAAGTTCAATGGCAATCGGGGTAATTATTTTCATATACAATGGGCTGATTGTTTTCATAATTATTTTAATAATTATTACTGTTCTGGTACTTACAGTAATGGATTTTTTATTTTTAGAAATGTTGGGATGGAAGGGAGTGTTTCGGGTATCAGAATTCTACTTTTATATACACATGTGCAACTTGTACTAGCTTTAATAGACTTTTGGGCATTGTTTTTAATTTGGTCAATATTCCAGGTATAGCTTAGACCGTGATTGACATGGACTGCACTACATTGCATCAAGGCAAATAATGAAGAAAAAGCGTGTTTATGAATGTGCATTTTTACAGGCTGTACTGAATACAGTATTCAGCTCGGGTTTATACCGCCTTTGCAAATACCTTTTTGTTCCCTGAGGTGACCCTAATGTCCCAAGGGCAAGGTGTATACCTGATACGGTAACAGCCTTGGAGAGTCAGTCCAAGGATGTGTGATGAGGTGGGGGTTGTCAACATTGCATGAATGCACACTTTAAAATAGAAGTACAGTGTACAACCATTGATCAACCACCCAACTGACTAACCACAGCCCCTTCACCTCCCCACAGAGCCAGACTGGACTCATTCCACGTGGAGTAATGGCCCAGTTTTACACAGGTGATGTGATCGTGCAGTAATTGCATCTTTCAGAGAGCTAATGGCCTATTAGTGTGTTACAAAGTTTACATGTAAACATGTGAAGTAAATTATCTAAAACATTTCTCTAAAATGTCATAAAATATTACTATATTTAGTTTGGACTTGATATCTAGTTTGGACTTGAAAAAAAATGCTACTTTTTGCTGCCTCACTTGGCACTCAGCACTGAGAGGTTAGAGCAAGAAAACAAGACTGATTGGCCCGGTGTTAGTATAATGTGACTGGGTGGGGTGTCATATCTGGTGTCTCCGGCATGAAACTTCAGTGGCGGCAGCAGTTTGGCGGCATGAAATCTCCCTGTCACAAGAAGACACATACACACACCTAATGACTCCTCGTCGCTGGGCAACTGAAAAATTGTTAAGTACTAAGTTAAACCACAAGCATTCATTCATTCTGAATATCTAGCGTAATTTGGCTGGATAATAAATGCTAATTATTTTGTGGGACTCTCAGCTAACCAGCACCAGCATCATTGCACAAATTGATTAAGTTGAATGTTACTGTATCATGTATATATACATTACCACATCATCACATACCCTAGGCTTACAACATGTACATGTTACCATGGTTACAGATGCAGTCAACTTGTTTTTTTCCCTATGATCGCATGCGTTGTGGACCCAGCTCTGCCTTCATTGCTAACTACATGTACATGTATATATCCTTTCCTAAAGTATTCCCTAGCCCTGTTTATTTGGCCCTATGGGCAAATTTTATTTCAGGTAGTGTCTGCGTTGTGTTACCAGACATCTGAGCAAGCAAGTGTCAGAATTGTAGGTTATTGAATGAATGCCAATTATTAAAAGTGGACAAGCTCTATTTTTGGGTGGACTTGAAGAATCTAAATGATCTTGCGAGTTTATACTTCAGTTATGCAAAAATACAAGAAGTCCACATCAAACAGAATTCATTCAGAAAGGTAATTATTATACATTAAACATTAAACTTTGCACAATTCAACTAGGGAGCAAAATTTAGTGAACTTTAATCACCGAAAATTTGACAAAAATGTGTTGTAAAATTTTTGAAAGGCATAAGAATATGTTCAAAGAGAAATTAAAGACAAGGTATCATTGACTGATGTCATGGTAACGTCGCGTTGTTGTTGTAAATTGTGATATGCAATATGAGGTATGCAGCTCATCGCCACAGTGTTGGAAAGAAGGCAAACATAGAAGTTACATGTACATAATAATTGTTAGTGTAGATTGCTTATATATACATACATGTATAACATTTGGCAGTAATATAATTATTCAGGTGATGGGCATCTAGACCAGAAAGTCCTTCACATTGTTTTAGCTGCACATACAGGGACGTGTGGCGTCCAACTTGTCTGCTGTCTCTTTACAGTGTAGCATATTGTTTACAGTGTAGTGCGCATCAGACTATTGAAAAAAGCAAGTTTTCTCCCACCATGCTGGCGACTGTTGTAGAAGTGAAATATTCTTGAAATGTTCTTGATATTTCTAATCGGAAGAATAAGTATATAATTAAAAAGGCAACATTGTTTTTTTCCTGTTTGTACAGGCCCATCTAACGTAGATGACCGGGCAGATGTGGATAACAGCATCGGCTGTTGTGGCTACATCCTATGGGGCCTGTCCTTATTCCTGATCGCCGTCACCTTCCCCTTCTCTCTCTGTCTTTGTATCAAGGTAAGTTCATTAGACCTTAATAATATAATTGTGAATCAAGAGGAGTTAATTCATTTTGTGTTTTGTATCAAGGGCAGTTAAGTGTGTATGTGTTTATCAAGGGGGTTGAGTACATGTAGATGTCAAGGGGAGTTATTTTAGTGTATCCAGTGTGTTGTATTAAGGGGAGTTAAGTGTGCATATCAAGGGGAGTTAAGTGTGTAACTCAAAGGGAGTTAATTACATGTATGTTTGTACATTAATGGAAGCTAAGTGTGCATGCATTTAAACGAGTTCACCATGTGTGTATGAGCATCAAGGGAAGTAAAAACATGTCAAGGGAAAATAATTATTTTTAAGGTAAGGTAAACTAAGTCACCAAGTACTAGATTAGTGTATCAAGGGAACTTAAGTATGGGTGCATGTATGTACATCAATAACCCAGTACCTGGCCCCCACTAAAAGAGTCTTTTTCCTATTAGGATAAAAAACATAGGTAGCTTGTAGGCAATTTTTTTGTTTATTCTGTCTAGTGAAAGGGAGAGGCAATTTAAAGAAATTAACATCAAGAGAAAACTGGGAAGAAGTTCTTGACCCGTTTGTCCCACCTCCATCCCAAAAACACAAACCCACAATCATACACAACCATTGTACATGTATGTAGATCTTTGAAATGAAATGTTCATGAAATAATGCTCCCCCGGGCTTTGCTCAGTTTCCACCCACCACAATGCTGGCCGCCGTCGTATAGTGAAATATTCTTGAGTACGGCGTAAAACACCAATGAAATTAAAAAAAATGAAATAATGCATTAAACCGCAACCAACTAAATGAATGAATATTTCACTTAAAGGTTAGCGTTTTTTTAATTGATGCATTCTGCTTGATTCCTATTAATTAATCCGCCTTTTAGGGCCACGAAAATTTTTTGTTAATGTGAACTATCATTAATTTATTATCAGGTAAACATAAGTCCTGGCATTTCATTTTAACACCTTTATGTGCCTCTGTAAGTACATTTTACATACTAAACTTTACGTGAAAGACGTGTACAGTAAATAATTGAGGGTTGTGTGTTTGTCCTCAGGTGGTGCAAGAGTATGAGAGAGCTGTTATCTTCAGGCTGGGCCGTCTTGTCTCCGGAGGTGCAAAAGGCCCAGGTAATGTGCAACACTTTTATGCTCATTTATTTGAAGGGGACTTCGTTTGCTGAATGGTTGGTATACCAGTACAGCACAAGGACTCTCACCAATACAACTGCTGGGAGTTCAAGTCCAGCTTATCCTGGTTCCATCTTCAGTCGTAAGTGGGAAGGTCTTTCAGCCACTTGCGAATGGTTTTGGGTTTCCCCAGATTTCCCACCAGTATAATGCTGGCCGTTGACGTATAAGTGAAAAATTCTTGAGTATGTGGTGAAACACCAATGAAATAAATAAACCATTTATTTAATTGTTTAATAATACCATACTGAGAGCGGGTGATGGCTGAGTGGTTAGAGGCACTTGTCTTTCAACCACAAGGGTACATGAGGTATGGGTGCAATCCCAGCATTGTGTAAGGAATTCACACATTCTCTCACTATCACATTTCCTCACTCTCACATTTCCTCACTCTCACATTCCCTCACTCTCACATTCCCTCACTCTCACATTCCCTGACCCTACACATTTTGTCCCCATACACTATCTGGGTTAGTCAACATGTTGTCACACATGTTGTTTACTCCATTCTTTGCCTCCATACTTTTTCTGATTCACTGCACACTTTGTCTCGGTACATAATCTGGTTTACAGCACACATTGTTTCCATACATTATATAGGTAGCTCCAAACGTTGTCTCCACACATTATCTGGTTTGTCCCACACTTTGTCTCCATACATTGTTTAGCTTTCTCCAGACTTTGTCTCCATACATTATCTGTTTTACTCTAGTTTGTCTCCATACATTATCTGTTTTACGTCACACTTTGTCTCCATACATTTTCTGGTTTACTGCACACTTTGTCTTCATTGATTATCTAGGTTGCTGCACACTTTGCCTGCGTACATTGGCTGGGTTACTCAAGATTTTGTCTTCATATATTATGTCTCCATACATTATCTGGTTTATGCCACACTTTGTTTCCAGACATTGGCTGGGTTATGCAACACTTCGTCTCAGTATGTTATCTGGTTTACATCACACTTTGTTTCCATATGTTATCTGATGGAACATCTGTATTTAGGTGGTAAAGATAAACAGATGTATTGTAAAAGAGCATCACACATTAATCACCCTTGAAATATACCAATGAATTTTTATCACTTTATTTATGTTTTTTGCTCTGATTTGTTTCAGGACTGTTCTTTATCATCCCATGCATTGATTCCTACACCAAGGTTGACCTGAGGACAGTGTCCTTCGATGTCCCCCCACAAGAGGTAAATCTGTGCTACAGATGGGACTCCAGGTGGTCATAAGTTTCACCCAGGCTCTGCTCGGTTTCCTCCCACCATAATGTTGGCCGTCGCAGTAATTCTACCCTAATTCATCAACGTTTTCAGCCTCCGCTGTGAACAGTATTTTGAAACATTCTGAGAGAGCTATGGGGTGTATAGAAATAATTTGCACAGTGTTATGAACTTTACATCATTAGTGACATAAACAAATCTTTAGAGATGTGGGTCTGGTCCCATTATGGCTCACACAAAGACTTCATTGCTTCCTTTTGCCAAGGGAGCTAATAGTGGCAAGAAGTGGTTGATGATGTTCTTTTGTGTGACCTTACATGAAATTCTTTAGTGACCACTTGCCTTCCAATAATATGACATATTTAGGAAAGGTTATTCAAAAGCTGCAAAACAGTAATTCTGTAATTACAAAACTCTTGCTTTAAGTAAATAAATAGAAGCATGCTTAAATTAGCCTCCCCCCCCCAACCTCTCATGAACTGATTCTGGGGCCTTGGTGACCATTCAAGGATGCTCTTGTGGACAATTGCACAGTCTAATATTCATTGAATATCAGTTGTCTCTCACCAGTATGGCGTTCTCATGTGCTTGGATGTCACATGTTAGAAAGTTTGTCAGTAACTTGCCAAAGGTCAGTGGTTTATGCAGGGTTTTGCAGTTTCCTCCACCCCTAAATCTGATTGCCATTCCAAAATTCTTGAGTAAAACAACAAAAAGTGTATATCAGTAGTATACAGAATGCTTGTACTAGTGGATCACCAAGTGAGCGTGACTTTCTGTGATTGACAGGTGCTGACAAAGGACTCGGTCACTGTTGCTGTGGATGCTGTGGTTTACTACAGAGTACAGAATGCATGTACGTCCATCACAAATGTCGAGGATGCCAACCGCTCCACGCGCCTCCTCGCACAGACAACGCTGCGGAACGTGTTGGGTACAAAGAACCTTGCAGAGATTCTGTCAGAGCGGGAAGCCATCAGCAACTTCATGCAGGTCAGTGGTCTAGATGATGCATGGGTACGTTTTTGTGGGCTTTCAATCTTGAACAAAGTCAAAGTTCTTGTGCTGGTTTCACAAAATTTCCGGCATTTTTTTTTTTTTAAGCGTGTGGTCGCTCATGTACCTTGAGTGTTGGCATCAGCATCCAATAACATTTTAGGCTGTCTTAAGGTAAATGTGCAGGGTTGTACCTGAGAAAGAACTACATGTATTGAACTCAGGTTTTACTTACATATAAAGCTCAGTGACACAAGGGGATGTTCCACTGTCGATGCCCAGTGTGCTTTTTAATTGCCATAAATTACAAAATTCACGACTTGGCCTCATGTTCATTGGAATTAGTGTTAAGGTAAACGTTATGGGTGCAGTCTCAAAAATACTCTTGTTTACATGTACATATATTAACGTCTTGCTACTGAATCTAAATTTGGTGTGAAGAGACTGTAACAGAGGTTTTTGGCAAAAAATCCATATTTGCTAACCAAATCTAGTTTTCTGTATTTAGCAAGAGTAGCTCAAATTATTGCCTTTCAGGAAATATATGACTATTACCTGTGATATTTAAAGTGTTAAAATGATTCTAACGAAACAAGGCTATTTCAACATTAGGTATGAGTGAACATGAAGACTCAGTTAATTCTTATTCTGCTGTGAATGTGTACATGTACAAAAGGAGCCTCACACCAATGCAGTTGCAATGAGTTAAAGCTCAGCTCATGCTGGCTTCCTCCCCAGAAGTGGCTTAGTCTCTCAGCAACCTGCAGATAATTGTGGGTTTTCCCCAGGATCTGCTTGTTTCCTCCCACCATAATGCTGACTGTGATGGTATGAAATATTTTTGAGCACACCAGTCAAATAAATAAATGTACTTGTCAGTAGGGTAATGTGTATTAATTATAATCTGCAGTATTTCTAATGGAGGAAGCTTTCTTTGCCTAAAAATAATAGAGGAGTTTCAAACCCTTTTATTGCTAAAATAACCTAATATATTTGACCTGTCCCAAATGTTAGGCAGCTATTTTTGATTACATTAACACCAGCTTCTCTCAAAAAAAGTTATATGAGGTTTGCTTGGAACATGGGATGATATTCTACTGGCACCAAAAATAATATTTGGAGACTTTTATGGGCCTCTAAAGAGGTACTTGTGTTTTCGAAATTTGAGGTCATTTAGGGTACCTGTACATTATGCTGTCTTGTACATCTGTTAAGAGCAAGTATAATGGCTTGAAAAGTCTTGAAGGGTTAAAGCCTGGAAACTGTCATATTAGCAGATAGGATGTTGTGCTGGATTTCAGCTCATTCTTGATGAGTGCACCGAGCCCTGGGGCATTCGGGTGGAGAGGGTGGAAATGTAAGTGTGTGTATCGCATACGCACCACCCTGATGCGCTAGCTGTGGTGATACATGTATTGCCGTGGTGCTGTGCTGTGTTGTGTCCTACGTCATATTGGAGAGGCCATGGCTCTTGTCCCTGTAGACTCTATGGTGTATAGACCACATCAGGCACTTCAGCAAACTCCTGTCTACTGGAATCGCTGTAAACACTGTATGATTAGCTAGGCCTTGTTGATTTTTGGTCATGTAACCCCAGTGGACGTACCATATTTTTAGTGATAGTCATATTTCCATTTTTTTTCTAGAACTTCAAACCTGACCTTTTCGCAATGCACCATGACATATTATTCTGTTAGTTAAGTGATCGTTATATGTGGCTATATTCATTGTGCTGCCGTTTCTGTGCAGCACAGAAGCAGGAGTGCTAATTATCTAATTATGCTGATTGATATCTATTTAAGTCACCATCCCAGTTGCTCCGAGTTGGACAATCCAGTACCTAGGTTTCATTAGTCAAAATTTCAGAATTTATTGCTTTCTAATTACCTATAGATTTTTGACTATACCCATTGACATTTTACCTGAGCACAAAGAGTAGCATACATCTACAGGTACATGTAGGTTGGTGTCTCTTTATGTTTACTATTGCCCATAATTACAAAGAAGCAAGTTTAGTTTATCTCTGTATCCTGGGATGAAGCCATTTCAAGGGCAGGGGTTTGCAGAAGTTGTGGTAGTGTGTAATTGATGTACATGTAACTGAATGTGCTCCATGCAGGCATACTTGTACTTGTCTACCGCCCCACTCCCACCCCCACCTCCACCCCCACCCCTCCCTCCCCCTGTAAAAGTGGCATGACCATCATGATCAGCAGAGGTGTTTCATCAAAGCGCCAACACAAAATGCATGGCTGCATCTTCATGTTACCAATATTCTTAGTTTCTTGTATACAGGTAGGTATTAAATAGGTAAATAGATATTTTAAGTTGCTTTGGTAGATAGTTCAGTTATTTACATGTACTTTATTTATTGGCAACATTTTTTTTTTGTCTTTTGTTTTTGTTTTGCTGATGTTCATATTTGTGTTTTCCTGCCTTGTGTGTCATTTTAGACATCTTTGGATGAGGCCACTGATCCATGGGGGGTGAAGGTGGAGAGAGTTGAAGTGTGAGTATTTATGTACAAATCCACCACAAAATGGGAACATCCAGAATTTCATCTCTTAACAGCTTCTACTTTGAACACACAACTTCTGTCAGTTCCCACAGGTCTTGCTTTAAATACTTACATGTAGATATCTCTGTTCTATTCTGTCATGCAGTCACACAAAAGAAAGAGAATTCCAAAATACCTAATATTAGGCTAAATGTGAGACTTAGTAAAAAGTGTGTTGATCGAGGGTAAATTAAAGTAATAATACATTACACTTTTTCAACTTAGACTGAATCAAAACATACGTTTTAATTTTTTGTTATGTCACCTTAATTTTTGTGTTTTACTTGTGACTTCATTAATTTGGGTGCAAAATTGTGGTGAAAATTTTCCTGAATGTGACCCTGACAATGTACGTTTAGTCAAACTAAATTTCAAAAGCCTTCTGTTGACTTCATTGCTTAATTACTGTGCCCTTAACACGGTGTCTGCTAGCATGAAGTCCAATAGTGCTTGTGCTATACTCAAAAGTATGTAAAATGACTTATTCCACATGTTTTTGCATGTTGCTATTATTCACGTAAGCATTCTGCATTGTTGCATGACTCCGTGTTGATAAATCTAGCCTTTGATCAGATGACTTTATTATGTACCAAGCTGTCAGTGGAAATAAGCTGGAGTAATGCTGAATCCGTATGATCTAAATGCCCAACACATACACTCAGACTGCACAGGCAATGGTAATACAATACCTGAACCACAAGATTGAAATTAATTGATTATTGTTGGTTTAATTGGGCATAATCGGGTCTTGAGTTTAATATTTGTTGTTTGCAAGTGTAGATTTTTAGCTTTCCAAGATGTGAACAGTAAAACAATTGTATGTTTTACATGTAGTTTTCAGTTTAAATACGAACAGTAAATGAACAGTTGTACAATGTACCAGTGACTTTTTATCATATATTGAACATCAGAGGCTTACAAAGTCATTATGAAATGTCTGTATCGGTTCAGGGCTCATTCCTTGATCAAATTTTGGGGGAATTACGTTTAATGGAAGTGGATTCTTGTAAATTTGCCTCATGCTATTATCCAATTTTGTTCTTTAATCCTTATTCACAAGACAAATACTGTACGTGATAAAGGTATGGTAAATCACCTTAACTCTTGCCCTCAAAATTACATTTTTATAGGCAAATAAATCTTACTTTTGATGCTGAAACTTCAGTTTTTCCATTGGGATGTTACCCTATCTCACAAAATGAGATCAATAGAACTCTAAGAATTAGGCAAAATGTGCAACTTAATCATGGGCAATAAATGTTAGGTCATTTACTGAATTGTTAAGACAGGAATACAGATCTGCATGGGCCATAATCCATATCTTATATATACAGTATTTCCTCAGTCGCTTTGATTTCTGGCAATATTTTGTGAATTGGATTCCCGAATTGCCGTTTGAGAAATGAGTCCTGCCCTGAACATCAGAAGTGTACAGATTCTGTGTGCACATTGTACTGACTGACATATTATTACCTGTTTACAGTAAGGATGTGCGTCTGCCTGTCCAGTTACAGAGAGCTATGGCTGCTGAGGCCGAGGCAGCCAGAGAGGCCAGGGCTAAGGTAAGGGGAATAACTCTTTATACATGAAGCACTGTAAGCCATTTATGTACATTTTAGGTTGTCAATTTTCTATCATGTTGGTAAATGTGGGTAGGGAAATGGATTAGACATCCTATAAACAGAGAGATCCCACACGTCTGTGAAAGTGTTTTGGGAAATGGGTTAGATATCCTATAAACAGAAAGATCCTGCAAGTTTTTTGATGTGGTTAGGGGAAAGGATCAGACACCCTATACACAGAAAGATCCCACACATCTGTAAAAGTGTTTGGGGAAATGGATTCGACCTCCTGTAAACAGAAAGATCCCACATGTTGGTGAATGTGGTTTATAGGGAAAACAAAAAGATCGCAACCTTGTATAGGGAATTTCTACATTTCCCTGCTCTCATTGTTCCTTGGCTTATGTGGCAATTACATCTCTCTGACAACGATGACCATTAAACTTTTGTTGTCTGTTGGAAAGTTTGTCCATAATCTGCCAAAGATCCGTGGTTTATGCCTCCATCCATGAAACAGAATGCCATCATACCCATGAAGAATTCCTGAGTGTGAAAAGCATTAAACAAGAATGAAAAAACTATGCAGAAAGAAGCTATAACGCTAACAGTGTGAGAGTCAGCGTAATAATGTAATATAATAGTAATATAATAGTAATATTGGGTTGGTGGGTAGAAGATGGCTGCCTGTGAAGCCCAAGAACCATCGACATACTAGTTCAGTATTCGCTCAACTGTGAGATTCCCCCCACCCCCCGGCCTCCCCACACCACCACTTTTTAACTTTTGATGCCTTGGAAGCAATAGTGATTGACATGGCTCTCAAGGTTCTTTGCTAACATGGTCTTGCATGATATTTGTTCGTATAATGTGGGAAGATCTGCCAGCAGCCTGTAGATGGTCATAGGTTTCTCTGTGGTAATCTGCAGCTTCCTCCCATGGTAATGCTGCTCTCTGTTGTCGCATAAGTGAAATATTCTTGAGTACAGAGTAAAACATCAATTAGATAAATGAATAAATAAATACATGTATGGTGTTGGCGGGAAATCTCTTACATCCTGCCAGCCTTCTGTCTGTCAGGATTAGGCCCTACACATAAAAACACCTCAGTTACTTCCCAAACACTGTTGGTTTAATATGCACGCTCCAGTTTCCTCCACCTGTAAGCCTGACCACCATTGTATATGCATATTATGACATGAAAATTTCTTGAACCATCAATGAAGATTAATAAGTTAATGAAATTCTGCATGTCTCACAAGAATATTAATGTCTGAACTTGAATGGCTGACTGGTTAAGGTATATGCATACTATTGAATTTCCAAGACACACACACTGCAGGCTTGAAGAATTTTGAGATTTCCCTGTTGTCATTGTGTGCAGGGTCTTGGTGGCAATAAGTGGTCCTTAAATGTCACATGTGTGACTGTTTGCATATGCAGTGCAATTAACGTTAGTTGAAGATCACTTGTCTTCCACTAAATATGCATTGTATAAGTCACACAAAGGAAAGCGTGTCAGTGTTTTTCCAAAGTTCGGTGGTTTACTCCCAGTTCTTTAACCTTATCAAAATATGTGAATTAAAACTTGAGCATAGCTCTAAACAAGAATCAGATAAATAAATATTCATGTACTTTTGTGTGAAGGTGATTGCTGCCGAGGGAGAACAGAAAGCATCGCGCGCCCTAAAAGAAGCTGCTGATGTCATCACCGAGTCGCCTGCGGCCCTCCAGCTGCGCTATCTTCAGACGCTCAACGCCATCTCTGCGGAGAAGAACTCCACCATCATTTTCCCTCTGCCTATCGACCTTGTCCAGTCCTTTGTGAACCGCTAAAGGTCAAGGCCAGAACAACCCAGCAGACTCTGTGAAGGTTTAAAATGGAGAAAGATGTCCACGGAATGGATTAGACATAATACCATGAACTGACATTTTTAGAAAATTAAAAAAAGGGACAAAATAACAAGTATTCAATCACCTCCAAAACTTCATGCACACAAACATTTTAGTCAGCTGACCATCACAACATATTTGCTCAAAATGTCTCTGTGTGTAATGGATAGCAATGATTTTAGTATACTCTTGTTAAATATTTCGAGTACTAAAATCCTAACTCCTAAAGGCACTGCACGGAAGACATTTATGTGAAGGGGTTTCGAGGCTTTCCATCGCCCAGTCACATTGTTAGTTGGAGTCCCATCATTTTACAAACCTGTAGCATTTTCAACTCAGAATGTGCAGGGCTTGGAGGAAGCAAGCCACAGAGTTCCCTGTTTCGAGACAGATGTAGAATGCTTATGTGCATGGGGTTTTATGCCTATTTTCTGATAAACATATTCAAGATCAACCTGTTCTTATATGCCATAAGTTAAAAGTTAATTTGACCAGTATCAAGCTCAACACATGTAAGTGTGATGTAAGGATTCGTAGCTGCTATTTAGGTTTGGTGGTACGTCTGTAATGTTAAGATCAAGACATCAGTTTCACAGAAAAACCTTCACCCAGTTTTTACAGAAAAGAGAAAAATGAAGTCAAAAACATCTGTTATAATTTCCTTAGGGCTTGAATGTGTTTAATTGTGCAAAACCAGAGCATATGGATATTGGTGTTCATTTTTGGTACACACATGTAGACAATAATTGGGGTGTATAGGTGACAAGATTAAGAGTTTCTACACACATGGTACATCTAGTATTGTTAAATCTTACTTAAAAAAAAACACAGTTGTTATTGAGTGGTAGATTTCTTCAACAAGGATCAGTGTGCTGCTGGATGAATGTAGGCAGCAGAGTGGAGTGGTCTACACAGAGTTAGTGATGAGGGCATGTGAAGACTAATCTTGTACAATCGTTCAACTTCATTGCTTATAACAAGTTTGATTCAAGTTTTCTTGATATTCTCAGGAGCTGATCAATAATATAGATATCTATTCTCTCACTTTAACCATGCTTTACTGGTCATGCTTTACACAGGAAAGCAGCACATACCTTGACGATTGACCCACAAGGCTAATGGCTACCATATAGTCATGTATGCCCTTAATCTCCATGTATACTTTACCCAGGAAAGCAGCACGCTCGTTGATGATTGACCCTCAAGGCTGAGCTACCATACAGTCATATATGCCCCTAATCACCCTGTGTACTTTACCTGGGAAAAAGGCACATCCCTTGATGATTGACATACCAGTATCCTCTTTGATTTTAATACCCAGTTAGCTAGAGTGCAAATTTAAAGTGATACAGAATCGATGCTGATTGGCTAACAGTGGAGATACATGAATGCTTTCCTGGGTTAATCAATGCAGCCTTAGTCATGCATGAATAAATCTGCCATACTTAAAATTCACCTGAGGTAAGGCATAGTGTATCTTTCAAACCATCCAGTCAGAATTGATCCTATATCCCTTTAACATCGTTTGGCTAGTTGACATACTGATGTGCATGTATCAGTGTAGACTTAACCCTATGGTCATGGTAATAATAGAGACAGAGACAATGATTATTACAATGATGGGAGATGTACATGTATGGAACAGTTAGAAATGAAGACCATAAAGAAATCATCAAATCGACTTCATACCTATAGAACATATTAAGAAAGAATTATAATGTCTTTTAAGTCAATAACGGCTGTCTCCAGTCTTCTTTAAAAAAGGGACCTTTTGGCATTGAATGATTTATACTTTTTTTTACTACTCTATCATTTACTTTGATCCCTTTAATACTGTATTGATAAAAGAGTCATGCTGAGTCTTTCTCTAATGTTTTTGAGAGCCTTCAAATTTTACTGAAATATATTAAGATGGACGAGAAAGAAAAACAATTTAATCTTCTGTATTTTGACAGATGAATTCTTCATCAAGACTGGACGGTTGTCTTAGTTGTTAATTTTATCAAATGGTTGACCTTATTTGATGCATGGTCTGTCTCAGTAGAGATTCATATCTGTAGGCAGCAGAAGATGTTTGCACATTGTCTCTGAGCTAGAACACAACATAGTCCTCATGTAGACAAATGCATTTGCAAAGAATTTTGAATTGTTCTATTTTCTTATTAATAATCTTGTGATCAGCTGAACCCCCAGTAGTACTGATTCTCCAAAATAGTCACAATAATGTGAATTTTTTTTTTTTTTTTTTTTTTTTTTTTGCATTGACCAGATTGTCAAAATACTATAAAAATTCAGATT
Source organism: Liolophura sinensis (assembly GCF_032854445.1). Classification (NCBI taxonomy): domain Eukaryota; kingdom Metazoa; phylum Mollusca; class Polyplacophora; order Chitonida; family Chitonidae; genus Liolophura; species Liolophura sinensis. The sequence continues at coordinate 7,708,410 of NC_088307.1, forward strand.
TTTTTCAGATCGGGTTATATTTGTGATATACATGTTATTTACCTAGGATGTCACACTTTGGCGACGTCACTTTTCAATTATCTCGGGTGTTGGTTTATTGTATTCCATGTGTAAGTGGCATTGCCTTAAAAAAGGGCAGGTCACCCAGTCTCACTTATTTAACTTCGAGTTTTCACATTTTTGTAGCTAGCCGGCTTGAACTTTAAGCAGATCATTTCACTTTGTGAATCAATGTTTTGATTAATAACAAAATTAATATGGTATATGTTTTTTTTTTATAAGTAAATAAACATATACATATGTGTGTACATGTATATGCATATATCTTACCCTGGCATGTTTTAAGTCTGTTAACACTGTGACTGTTTTAATAATAAGTGTCCTTGGGTATTGTTTGTAACAAGACCATAATGACCATTACGGATAATTTTATTACAGGTATCTGCTGGTTTAATACGGCCTGAAAAACTTTATAGATGACTTTGACACATGATTACTGATCAGCTTTTGGTTCCTTTGACACCATGAATCTGATCAGCGTCTGGTTCCTTTGACACATTGAAACTGATCAACATTTGGTTATTTTGAAACGATCAAAATTGGATTCCTTTAACACATGGTTACTAATCAACATTTGGCTCCTTTGACACATTTGACAACATTTGGTTACCTTAACAAATTATAGCTGATCGACATCGATTTCCTTAACATGTACTTTATAGTTCATCAATTTTTGTTGACTTCGAAATAGTATACATCTATGTAATTCCTCCCTTCACTATTTTAATACCCTGCATGTGCATTGCTCTGTGCCTGGTTCACAGGCTGATAATTATAGAACTCAGTGTGTTCTGTTTGTCTCATACCTATACTATACAACCCTGATATTTTGTATTATATATATGTTTCCCTCAGAATCCTTTTATATGATATCTGTTGTATGTTGTCGAGTATACAATAAATATTTGCTATAAATTTTCAACTGGCTCAAAAATTTTGTCGCTATGAGTATTGTACATTTAACCGGGAACCCCCTGAGGGAGTAAAGCCTACAACAGTGTAATCACTCAACTGATGAAGATAGCCACCACATTCTATCACAAGGGTCAGGTCATACTGTATAAAAAAACAAAAAGTGGCACTCATTGCTGTCTCGCTTTGTCAGCACTCCGAGGTTTATAGGGCAGTGAAACAAGTGGGGGTAAGGCTTATGTCGGCACTCCGAGGTTTATTGAGCAGTGAAAGAAGGCTGGTTGGCCCAGTGTCAGTATAATGGGATTGGGTGGGGTGGCGGCAGCACTGCCCGCTTGGATTTGCACTGCCACAAGAAGACTCGTGTACCTACACTTAATGACCTCTCCTTGCCATATGACTGAAAAATTAATCGGTTAAGTGAAACCAAGGTATAGGCCCACATACATTTAAATTATAAGCGATCAGATTTTATGGCGGAGGAATCCCGACTACTCAGAATCAACACCTTTTATCAGGTAGACCCTACATGTGCATACCTGACAAACACCAACAAGAAATGAGATCCGGTCTGGGGTAGCCTATCACTACCACTCGATCGTGGTTGGATTGTTTGTGGCAAGAGCATATGCTTTAATGAGGCAACTGAATCCAGCAAGGGTCTCATGACCAAGATAAGCATGAAACGAAGACCATGAGAATGCCACACTGTGGACATGCATATTCAAACCAATCAGGGGCCTCCGTGGCTCAGTCGGTTAGCGCGCTAGCGCAGCGTAATGACCCAGGAGCCTCTCACCAATGCGGTCGCTGTGAGTTCAAGTCCAGCTCATGCTGGCTTCCTCTCCGGCCGTAAGTGGGAAGGTCTGCCAGCAACCAAATCATGGTCTGTTCTGACCTCGTATACATGATGCTGGACGCATGGGCACCACCAGTCGGTTCATGAATTTTTAAACCAATTTTGACCTTGCTGACAAAATACATGTAGTAGGCCTAGGGGCCTACGTGCATTGGCCATTATACTGGCTGGTGTATGTGAAAAGCTCAATTTAAAGCTAGTACGGGTATATGAAAGGCAGGGGGCCCATGCAAGTACCCCTGCACAGTAGGCGAGTGCCAAGGGTAGTCAAGGCCACGGAAAATCCACGATTTTATAGGCCCACATTACCGAGGTTAAATCTCAACAATGAGGGACACCCAAAGATGGAGTCATTGAGTTCTATAGAGAGCGCTTTTTGACCGACAGAGAATTACTGGTGTTGACAATTTCTAATCTAAATTTAAATACTTTCTCATCTCACGTACGCTATTTATGAAAACTGACGGGAATATACTTGTAAGCCAATCAATGGTCACCAGCAGTGGCGGATCTCTCTCTCTCTCTCTCTCTCTCTCTCTCTCTCTCTCTCTCTCCATATATAGGCCTATGTATGAGGGAGTCGTTAGGGGTGGGGGTGGGGGCCCGGGCTGGTCCTTAAGTTCCAGATAGAAGTTTTCAAAGCCCAGCTTTTGAAACGTGTCAGAACTGTTTTTTAATTGTCATACATGTCGCGTGGGACTCACAGGTTTCCGCACATCGACTAAAATGCGCACATTTCTCGATGTCGGATTCAGGTGGATTAAACTAACAACTTTAACCGGCCATAGTTGTAAAAAAGTGAGCACTGTAACATAAATGATAGGGCTATTAAACATATAAAATTTACCCTTGACTATACGCCTTCTAATGTCACTATAGCCGGCCTACACATAGCAAAATACAGCACCATCAACTCTTATACTTGACTGTACTAACGTATGGCATAGCTCTGTAAGTGTAACCAATAACACATCATGACATACTAGCGTACGCCTTTACATGTAATCATGGAGGCAGAATATAGGACAACATAGGCCTTATGTATGCCTATATGAAACAGAAATTCATGTAGCCTGATTTATTCGATCTTAGGGTAACAAGTTTGCTCAGTGTTATTTTATTTGATTGTAACTGTAATATTATTGGAAATTATCCCATGGACTCTCTTTTAATTTCTGTAGTCAAGAAGATGCTGTCATGTATGTAATTAGGTCTGAAAAAAACCCTCCTCGCTGTGCTAGGATACGGAAACGAACTTTTGACCCCTTTCCCCCACGTGGTGATCGGTGTCACGTGGAAAATTGAATTTGGCGCGCTTTTTCACTTCCGATGACGTACACAAGTTTTCATGACATCACCATCTCGGTGATTTCTCGGTAGGTCATGTGTAGAGTCAGTTCTTTTATCAGCCGCTGTTTTGTAACATTTGAACAACTCAGAACGAAAACGGTAAAGGCTTTGAAGGTTTCGTGTTTATAGAATCGCCTCTTGTGTGAAAAACAATGCCACCAAGTAGATTTTATTCTTGATTTTTAGAGTCGACATCTTCCGTACTTGACTAGATTGGTTGTTCGTCTGCTGTCGGAATCAGGTCTCGATCTATCCGTGGAGTTGAACTGAGGATTATCAAAGCCATGCCAAAAGGAGGTAGGTCAGGTTATTCCAGTTACAAAGCAGTCGTTCACACCAACCAGATGGATGTAAATGTTACAGTAACTTTACAGCCTTCTTTTCTATAATTTATGTCAAATAACTTGCCTGGTTCGGGATTGGAACGATTGAAAATTATGTCAGAAATTTTATGAAATTGATGTAATAATTAAATGGTGTGAGGATCGTGCAGTTTGTTGTTTTCAGGCTGTCACGTCAGTGTCATCAATTACATACGTCAGCTAACGAAAATTTTTAATGAATTAAAAATTACATTGAAGCGTCAGATTGATACTCAGGCTATAATTTGGTTGTATAGTCTATATATCCTATAAACTGTATAACGAAACGAAGCAAAAGAACAAATATGAACCAAGGGAAAATGACAATTTTGTCAGAGCATGTTTTTAATATACTGCATTTTTTAAATGTATTTTACTGTGTCAGAACACAAAATCTGTCTTTAACTAAATGTTGTAAATTCTACTCTGATAATCAGGTTACAATGCTGCGGATGAAGTTGAAGAAGAGTGTAACTTTTGCACCCACATACTGGGTTGGATGGCGCTCATTTTTATGATCCCTGTTTTCCCATTGATCCTTATGGTTAGCATAAAGGTTAGCACAGGCAACGGTAAAGTTTTGATGTTTGCAAATTAAGTGCTATCTTAGTTGTTAATAATTCCAGTCATCATTGTTTTATTATTTTATAATTTGATGGATAATGCCATCAAATTTTAATGTATAATTTGTGGATTTTCCAGACCTGATTTGAATGTACATGATTTACCCGGTCAATATTATGAAGATCATGTAGGACAGACTATAGCCATATCTGTAACTGATTGGCTACTTCATGAATTAATTCTCCTAGATTCTGATTTTTAGGCCATCTTCATGCCATGTTCATTTGATTTTATGTTTCTTCAAAATCTTGACCTTTGTCCTCTTTGAGTTCAAAGGGGTGTTTTTCTACTGTGGATCAGTCTGATCATCCAGAAAGTTTGTGTTAGCTAGTGGAGAGCATAGGCTAGCTAGCCTGAGCTACTGGTAAACCTGGGGAGCTTGCACAAGTTAACTGGATAGCTTGTGCTAGCTAGTGGGAAGCTTGTGCTAGCTAGCAGTGACAACTGGGAAGCTACCTACTCGTAAAACTTGGGAGCTTGCACAAGTTAACTGGAGAACTTGTGCTAGCTAGTGGGAACCTTTTGCAGGCATGAGATTTGTCCTCTTTTTGGAGGAATTCCTTTTATTTACACAAAAAAATACATCAGAAAAATGTTCACAGTTTAAGATCTGTCTCATCCCTGGTTGTGCTAAGCAGTGGGAAGCTTATGCTAGCTCACTGGAAGCTTGTGCTAGCTAGTGGGAAGTTTGTGCGAGCTAGCAGGAACCTTTGGCTAGTTAACAGAGACCTTATGCTAGCTGGGGGGAAATAGCTTGTGCTAGCAAGCGGGGAGCTTCAGTTAGCTATCAGGGAACTTCAGCAAGCTCATTTAGGTAGTTTGAAGGTTGGATATCCTGTGGATAGCTTGCATGAGTTTTTGTAAGGGCATGCATAGTAATTTTCACACAAACAATTTGCAGACAAACATACATGTATAGAGAGGATCATCTAAAGACAAAATCCACAAATGGGAATTACATTAGGACCAAAGCGTAACAGCTACATGCGCTTGTGTTATTATCCATGTTTTCCTGTCTCTACGAGTACATGTAGTATTTTCTATTTATTCTTCACTTTTGGCTGTTTGTGCATGTACATTCCAAGTTGCATTTGATTTACAGGACTGAGTACCCATATGATAATAATTAAAATAACTTATAAGTCTTAGGTGGTAATGAAAATGGGTTGGCTGCATTGTTGCATGTGTTTGTACTTACTAATGGAGACAAATTAAAAACACAAAAGTAACTGAATATGGCCTTATGCACTGTACTATAATCTAATGATTTGCTTTTGCACAGAATGTACAGGAGTATGAGAGAGCTGTGATCTTCCGGCTGGGTAGACTGGTGAGTGGAGGGGCCAAAGGGCCAGGTGAGTGCATGTCAGATATCACATAGTGATTTAAAGGCAAAGATGAAAATATTGTTGATTTGTTTGGGGTATCAGAAACGCAGTTTGTGAATGTTAGGTATAAGGTATATGCCCAGTTCACCCTGAGATTTACCAAGTGTGTCTCACGATTCCTGGCATTTTCCATAAGGGACAATGTTAACATTCATCGCTGGCCCCAGACATTCCATGGCCAATAAGCATTGGTGGCTACCTCGCCAAACCTGTGAGAATGCAGAGTTAGTCTGGACATAAAAATCTTGATTGTCAATATCTGGGCCCTCCAGTAGCTGAAAGGGGTACCTGGAAATGTCATGGATATGTCACTTACAGCCTGATAACCATACCTGACACCTCTTGCCAAGAATTTCAGACTTCATCAGTAAAACTGATAGCTGCCCAAAGTTTAGGCTATTTCCATTATTTTCAAATGAAGCATGCATTGGCACACTGAAAATTGCCAGTTGACAACCATTTGTCACCATTTGTACAGTCTAATGTTTGCACTTGTCTTCAACCAATATGATATATCTTTTTTTGTCACACGTGGGAAAGTTTGTCAGAAACTTGCCAAAGGTTACTGGTTTATCACGGACACTCTTGCTAAATAATGTTAGTTACACAGTTACTCAGTGATATGATACGCAAATATAATATACGCAATAACAATCATGTTGATTGAAGCATCATATATTTGTGTATCCTATCACTGAGTAACCATGTAACAAATTTATCCCACAAAGACCCATCAATTCAGTGCCAAAGACAGATGTATAAGTGAATTGCTTTGGCGATATGACCATTGTATGCACAGTCCAACAAAGTGAGATAACCTATTCAGCAGACATAATTGACGTTGTCTGCAGAATTCGAGAATATATCTGAACTCCACCTGACCTTTATTGTGCAAGAAAATTGGAGTATTTTGCCTGAATCAGGATAAATAAATGTACATGAGTATATTCATGTATTTGTACAGTTTCCATATTTTTTGTTTTCAGGTATGTTTTTTATTTATCCATGTGTTGACAGTTTCACAAAGGTTGACCTGAGAACAGTGACATTTGATGTCCCACCACAAGAGGTAAGATAATTTGACTAAAATTTAATTAATTGTCACATTTTCATAAACGGTAACTTGTGACATAAATAATTCCTGTATGTAAAATGTATTCCTGTATAGAAATGGATGACATATAATGTGTAAATCATTAGGGCCATCATTAAAAATATTTTAATTATGCATAACCCGACCTACTTTCAAAAGAGGAACATACTCTAAAGTTGTTATTATTGAATTTTTGGGAAAAACTTTTCTTTCTCTCATAGTGTTTTTAATTCCTTTGAAATTCCTGTATGACATAACGTAGAGAAAAAAGGAATTTTGTACTGACCAACTTTGTATTTTCTGACAGGGTTGGGGAAACGCTCGTCAAAGAATATTTTATGGATAGCCAGACTCATACCCTTTAAAATAAAGACTATGGGCTTGGCCTGCATTTTTAAAAAATGATTGATGGATGATCAATTTTTATGTGAATGACTTTTTTTTATTTCAGTGATTTCATTGAAATAAAAAAAAAATCATTCAAATAAAAATTGATCATCCATCAGTTTTCATTAACAGTAACCCTAACGAAAAATAATTCACCTGTGCCATGGCATGTAAAATCAATGTTCAGGAGGATAGAGGCGTTGATCTGTGGCATTATGATGGTGGGGGCCTCCGTGGCTCAGTTGGTTAGCAGGCTGGCTCATGCTTTCTGGCCGTAAGTGAGAAGGTCTGCCAGTAACCTGCGGATGGTCGTGGGTTTCCCCCGGGCTCTGGTTCCTCTCACCATAATGCTGGCCGCTGTCGTATAAGTGAAATATTCTTGAGTAAGGCGTAAAAATGAAACGAATAAATAAATCATTATGATGGTGCAACTTCACAAAAGGTACATATGTATCCTGTGTCTTAATACATATTTCCTACATATCACATAATTCATCTAATACATACTTCATATTGGTATTTTCTTTAATTCCCTTTAACCAAAGATCATAGATGCTTATCAATTTCCTGAAGAATGGTGTTATTTAAAAATTTATTAAATTACATGTACCTGTAGATTTTGACCAAAGACTCTGTAACAGTGGCAGTGGATGCCGTGGTGTACTATCGGATACAGAACGCTGTAGCTTCCATCACAAATGTCGCAGATGCGCACAGATCTACACGTCTTCTGGCCCAGACCACACTCAGGAATTTCCTTGGAACAAAAACCCTGGCTGAGGTTTTGTCTGACAGAGAAGAAATCAGCAGTTTCATGCAGGTTGGCATAAGTTAATTGTTAGGAACAAGAATGATCTGTTTTACAATGATTGAAAAGTTCTGGGGATGTAATGGGCAGATTCCACAAAGTTATTTCTGTCATAAATCAAACTTTCAAATTTTAAAGTTTGTTTTTTGGACCCTAGAAATTTAAACTTTGACGACCTCATGGACTGAAGGTTATGAACATGTGTCAGAATTTCAACTTCCAGTTTTAAATTTTAAAATTAAGTAAATTGAAAGTATGTCTCTGATGACAAAGCTTGGACAAACAAGGAATCTGCAGACTCCCCGACTCTCACTCTTTGTGGAACCTTGTGTAGCAACAAGAAGCGATTTACTACACTCATGTTCATTTGATAGGCAGTTGTGCGGCGTCAGATCCGTTGAAGATTTCTTGCTTTCACCAATATGGGCATTATATCTGTGTCACCTGTGAAAAATTTCATCCGTGACTTGCCAAAAGTTGGTGGGTTAACCGCCATTAAATCAATGGCCAGTGAATAGGTTAAAATTTTTTGAAGGATGGTGATAAACAATAACCAAATGCAATAAACGAAACGACATATAGGCCATGGCCACTCTCAACTTCCATGCCAAATATGTGATTCCCTGCCGAACCAATGACTGATGATCCTTCTAATTAATAATTGTGTCACTTTATTATTTAATTCCATAACAATTGTTTATAGAATTCTTCCATTTTGTGTTTGTGTTTATACTAATAGACTGCCTTGGATGAGGCCACTGATCCATGGGGGGTGAAGGTGGAGAGAGTGGAAGTGTGAGTACTGTGGACTCCTGTTACAATCTTTTTGACAAATGGAGAGAACCATTTTTCTTCTGAAGAGGAGATAGATTTTAGAGATATAATTAAAGGAGAAGATATTTATACAAAAGCAGAAGTTGCCAGAGGCTACTATTGAAAACTTTTAAAATACTTTCACTTTATGAACTATAAAATTTATATTCTTTGGTGTTGATATTGGCACCCAGACAGTTTTTATTTTTAGTATTGGCTATTGAGAATTTTTAGTGAAATGCATTATGTAGTTTGCCTCACTATTAAGAGCCAACAGCAAATTAGATACCAACTGGTCTGTACAGTAATTTTAATTGGTCAAGTCAAAAACCTGTAAAAACTGTAGTCCTTAATTCCTGTAGTAGATGAAGATTTTGGCTTTCAGGTGTGCTCTGATTTAGGGTTGCATGTTTGTAGGGGGGCCTTGTAGTATGGCATTTGTAGAGAGTAGTCTATCGTACCATTTCATGCCAGCATTGTTTGGCATCCTCGTGCATTGAGCTCCCACTAAAGTAACAAATCTCTACATCATTACATGTCAGTGGAAAAGTAGTCATGGCACTTGTCATATGCCCGTGATTTACTTGATCTGGACAGAAAAATTGACTGCCATTCATGTTAGTGGAACGTTCTTGAGAACAGCACTGCCCTAATTCCTCAGCCTTTTCGCACATGAAAGAGCAACTTTCAGTGTGACTCGTGCACCTTTCAATTTGATTTTTGGGACAAATCTACATTGGTTGGGGTGGCCAATTTCATGACTTCAGAGAAAGTATAGTTTTATCAATCTACACAGAATAATGCACTCATCTTGCAAACATGTGAAAGGTTGAAGAATTACAGTAGATAATTAAATAATTGTTCACTGAAATTTACTATTCTTTACGTTTCAGTAAGGACGTTCGCCTGCCTGTCCAGTTACAGAGAGCTATGGCTGCTGAGGCCGAGGCAACAAGAGAAGCCAAGGCAAAGGTAAAAGACCAACAGTGTCAGGGGTTAGAGGTTTTCTGCAGGCTTTGAATTTAATGTTGGCCGTTGCCGCCGCTGCCCTGTCACATGGCCGTAATGCCCCTGAAAATGGTGCCTAACCCACGACCACTATTTGGCCGCCGTAAAACAGGAATTCCCTTGACAATAATAGGATTGATTTTTTCATCATGTCTGCCTGATTGTGTGTTTTGTTCTCACAGCATTTTCCTCTTATAGTAAGTTGAATCTTTCCAGTAATTTACGACAATACCAGCCTGGATTCGGAAACCATGCCCTCTTTAACTTTGAGTGTGTACACATGAAGGTTTCCGATACTATACTTCCCTTTGCGGGAGCAATGTACGAATCACGGCGTGGCTGCAGGAATAAGTGTACAACTCTGTGAAACTGCGCATCTGTGAAAATGCCGTCACATGAGACACTAAAGCAAATTAATTCAAAAATGTTGATAAAAGGAGCAAAAAAGAACACAAAACGGGATGCTTTTTTCATATAAACAGGTAGGTTATTTCCATTTTAAAATGTACATACTTTAATTTCATTTCAACAATAACATGGTTATCGGCTTTAATTTGGCGATCTTGGAAATGACTAGTACAGTACTCCGTACGTCATTAAACACGATCATGACATGTCACAACAATGTGGTTTTGTGTGAAATGAGGACAAAATGCTTGTCTTAACTTTCCGCTACAAATAAATAATAAGACACTGACCACCACACCCCCTTCCCCCCATTTTGTGACTGCATGTATATGTAGGCCTATATGATAACTTTAGCCCACTGCAGGACTCACAGGAGCGAAACGTTTTTTCCAATTAAAATTAATCATATGGACTTTGCTGAATTGAATAAATTTTAATATGAAATATATGTAGTGTATTTTGTTCCAACCTTCTATTGTTACATTGAATCAGGTGTGGCAAATTCAGTTGGGGCTGCATAGGCCTACATGGCTTGGCTTGTGTACCAGTTCAAACCCAGGTGACATCCTGCCAGTGTAGTTTCTTTTTTTCAATAAGGATGTTATTACCTACAGTGGTGATCTTGCAGTTGTTGTTTTTTTTATTATTATTTTTTATTTATTTCTTTGTATAAAATGCTAAGAATTCTGGTTACTGTTATTAAATTTTGATGCTGGTCTTAAATTTGTAGACCATCTCCAGACTGACATTCCAGGGCTCAAGAGAAATCATCTGCAAACCAAACTATTACTGCAACTCCTCAGATCATCATCCCCAAAAACTGGACCTATGGAAAACAAAACTATAAAACACTGAGGCTTGCTGAAAGAATAAAAAATCTCAAAATTCACCTGACGCATTCGCTTTCCATCCGTCATCATGTACATATACATGTACAATAACTAGTTAAAGGGAAATAAAGCTTTAGGTTATAGACTATCTTGTCTGAAAGCAGAGCACTTTATTCTGATTCTAAAGACCATTTTTAATAATTTTACCATTTGTTTTAGTGAAATGACGCCAATAAGAAACTTTGTCAACCATGACGTCACATGGCAATCAGTCATAATGGAGATGCTCTGTATGGTGGTTTCTTCTGGGCTCTGATTGGTTTCCTTCAGCCATAAATCATAATGCTGTCTTGATAGTGAAATGTTCCTGAGTTCAGTGTTAAACATCAATCAATCCTAATACAGCTTAAGGTTCTAAGCAATCATAAAAGACAAAAAGGCAGTGTCATAATGGGTTGCTGAAATCCCTCCTCATGATTGCGTATTTGGCCTTAATGCGCTGGTTATCACTGTAAATTTGGCCTCCATGCCATCCACAAAGGCCTTGATGCCCTAAGCATTTGACACTTACCCAAGGGCAAACTGGCCTTGCCCCTTTCTTGTTAAATTCGAAGCCTGTTTCTGCCTTTTTGCTTAGGGGTTTTGTTACACCTGTACATCTAGGTGTTTGTTGTTAATCCCATACTACTGAACCTTGTTAGATGTCAGTCTTCTATCTTAAAAAATGCATAAAAAGTGGATCTATTTCATGCTGTCAGTCCTCTTTTACCCCTTTTACAGAGTTCATGAATTTTAGACCAATTAACCTCAAACTGGACCACTACAGTTAACCTAGATATTTCAAAGCTTCGTATGAATGAAGTTGGGTCTTTAACATTGCAGCATGACTTAGGAATGTAAAAGTCTTGTAGTACCAAACAGGATATCTATAAACTCCTGGAAATACCCAGTCCCTTCTGCCTGAAGGAATTAAATCCCAATCTATCAACCATATATCGGGAAAATATCATAAATACGGATCTAACACATAAGTGAGTTCAAATTCTTTTATTTGGAGAAATACACAGCAAGACTGTGTCTTTTTTGGGGAGGTAAACATACCAGCCAATATGTTGTGTGACTCTCAGTGTTGTTTGAAAGGTCATCTCTGTTTAATGTGTATATTTGGACATGACCTGCAAGTGACAGCGGAGAAGAATATGTATGAGAATATTCTTGATTTCGTTGTTCATCTGCCTTTTAGTTTTTTGTGATTTGCTTTTTTTCTTGCGTGTGTGACAGATAATTGCGGCTAAAGGTGAAGAGGATGCTTCTAAAGCCCTGAGGGAGGCGGCAGAAGTCATGTCCGTCTCATCCGGGGCTTTACAGCTGAGATATCTCCAGACACTCAACACCATTGCCGCTGAGAAGAACTCTACCGTCATTTTCCCACTGCCCATGGAGTTTGTCAGCAGTTTTAACAGTCATGGAAAACATGGACCAAAGTCTCATTAGTTGTATGACTTCTTTACAAACAAATGTATTATACATGAGCGTTGATCATCTTCTCACTGCCATTGGAGTTTGTCAGCAGTTTTAACATGAACCAACCATTAGGCCAGTTTTAATAGGCACATGCGGCATGTAATCACGGTTTTCTAACTGCACATGTGCCTGCACGTCAGTAGTTTTATCAGGCCTAGAAACCACAGACCAAAGCCTCAATAGTACCTCTTCTGATAAGCAAATGTATCATACAGTGTGTCGAAAATATGTTTTTGAAAATTGAAATTTTTGCAAATTGGCTTCATCATTTTCACTGATGGTAACCAGTTGGTTTAAATCATATTCCACTGTTTTAATCTGAAAACTTTGTTGACTTCATTTTTAGCTTTTCATTGTTGAAACATTGAGTTACATCCACATTTATTCCCTTCAGTGTTCTCTTTAAGTTAACCCTAGAAGTTTAACATTTTTTTAAAATACTATTAATATTGTTGTAGATTCGTGTATATGTTGTTGAGGAGTAAAATTTGTTGACAAAATGGAAGACATACATTGTTTCGTACTTGTTTGATTTGATTTGACAGCATCGATTCATAAGTTCTACAATATTCTTAGAGGTCTGGCCAAATGCGCCACATACATGCACGCAGGGTAAATGGCGAGCCCTGCAGGCAGGGTGTATGCTGAGCAGGGTACAGTACAGGGTAAATGGTGGGCCATCCATACAGTTTAAATGATGGGCCATCCACACAGGGTAAAATGGTGGGCCATCCCTTCAGGGTAAATGGTGAGCCGTCCATACAGGATCAATGTGAACCTTTCATGCAGGGTAAATGGTGAGCCATCTATGCAGGGTAAATGGTGGGCCATCCATACGTGGTAAATGGTGAGCCATCCTCACAGGGTAAATGGTGGGCCATCCTCACAGGGTAAATGGTGGGCCATCCCTTCAGGGTAAATGGTGAGCCGTCCATACAGGATCAATGTGAACCTTCCATGCAGGGTAAATGGTGAGCCATCTATGCAGGGTAAATGGTGGGCCATCCATACATGGTAAATGGTGAGCCATCCTCACAGGGTAAATGGTGGGCCATCTCTTCAGGGTAAATGGTAAGCCATCCATCCAGGGTAAATTGTGAGCCATCCGTACAGGGTGGATGGTGAGCTTTCCATGCAGGGTGAATGGTAGGCCATCCACACAGGGTAAATGGTGGGCCATCCATACAGGGTAAATGGTGGGCCATACATACAGGGTAAATTGTGAGCCATCCATACAGGGTAAATGGTAAGCCATACATACAGGGTAAATTGTGAGCCATCCATACAGGGTAAATGGTGAGTCTCCCATGGTAAATGGTGGGCCATCCCTTCAGGGTAAATTGTGAGCCATCCACACAGGGTAAATGGTGAGCTTTCCATGCAGAGTAAATGATGAGCCATCCACACAGGATAAATGGTGGGCCATCCATACAGGGTAAATTGTGAGTCATCCATAGAGGGTAAATGGTGAGCTTTCCATGCAGGGTAAATGATGAGTCTCTATGCACGTAAATGGTGAGTCATCCATGCAGGGTAAATGATGAGTCATCCATGCAGGGTAAATGGTGAACCGTCTATGCAGGGTAAGTGGTGAGCCATCTATGCAGGGTAAATGGTCAACTGCCTATGTAGAGTAAATTGTGAGCCATCCATGTAGGTTGGATGGTGAGCTGACCTTGCTGTGTACATGGCGAGCCTGCTGTGCAAGGTTTATGCTGAGTCATCTGTGCAGTGTAAATGGTGAGCCTTCCATATAGAGTAAATGGTTAGCCATCTATGTCTGGGAACTGGTAAGCTGTTTATGTGAGGTAAATGATCAGCTATGAATGCAGCGTAAATGTTGAGCAATCCATGAGGGTAAATGGTGACCTTTCCATGCGGGGTTAATGGTAAGCTGTCCATGTAGGGTAAATGGTGAGTAATCTATTCCTGGTGAATGGTAACGCTGTTCATACAGGATAAATGATTGTCTCCATACTTCCGAAAAAGGAGTTCATGCATTTGGACCTGCAAAAGGGAGCTTCGAAAAACTGGGCTGTGGCAGATCGGAGAGAGAGTTGAAGAATTATATAATGGCTAGAAAAATTGCTGAAAGCAATACTCAGCAAAACACTCCCACCCAACAGAATAATTCCCGCTCCCAGTTCTCCTAATTATAAATCTCCAACTGGAACCATTCATTCAACCATGTCCAAAAATCTAGAGCGACGGCAGAGCTTCTGACCGGGTGAAGGTACTGCGGCAGTTTTCATTGGCCACACGAGTGCCTTGTTTACCTTACTAAAGGGCAATTCAGAAAGTGCTGTCATGTATGCATCAAGACTATTACAGGCATATGAATATTGTAGTGTCAAGTTTTTGATGGCCACAGCTAGTTACAGCACGTACATCTGAGCTGACCATTGTGGAACAAGATGGGCTTTACTGGCTATATATAAACATGAAGACATTCCATCTGGACTCCCCACATCTGCTTTTCTGGAGTCCGAGATAGTCCTCACGTTAAGTTTTGTTCGGCTAAGGATGGCACCCAACCAACGTTAGAGCGCTCTCCATTTAAAAACCTGATGCAGTTACCTGCCCTTGTCAAATATGTCGATGCTGTCAGTACAGCTGTTCGCTTTGAACATCATCAAGGAATCTCGGACATATGCTGCCTAGGAAAGAATTGATCCATATACGTTGTGCTTATGAGAAATCGACAGATGAAAAACTCCGTGACGCACCGCATCAGGTTTTTTTTTAAATGGAGGGCGCTCTGACATTGGTTTGGGGCCACTCTTGGCTGAACAAAATTATATATATTATGTTAAATGTAATCAAACCCATAAAACAGCGAGTCCGACATTATATATACCGGTACACAGATTACAATGACCAAGAAAAGAACAAGCCCACACGTACACCTACGACAGAGCGATATGAACATGCCTTTTTTTTTTTTTTTTTTTGCTTTTTTGTTTTGGCTATAGGAAAAAGGGAATAAAAACTGTTTTTGTAACGATGGCAAATTGTTTTCCCACGACATAGCCAACCAATTCATTTTAAAACGGTGATATTTGAAACAACATTTTCCTTGAAGACATACCACGAAGCATTTGAATTTGGCGCCATCTATCGCTTCATTTTCTGGGACATTACACACATTTGATGACGTCAGATGCCCGACCTGGGGAGTGTTTCTGCAGCATCATTTTTCGCTGAAGATAAGCTAATAAAGGAGTGTACAAAAGCCGTTATACAACAACATTCTCAGTTTGTAAGTATTTTGCACTGAAGAAATTGGACCGTTATGTAAACATTTGAAAGAGAGAGAGACGTTTCAGTCATTGAAGTATACCTTTGTGTGTAAATATCTTATAACGTACATCTACATATGAAGCAACGACTCGTACACAGATACTCAATTCCAGTCTGTAGGCCCAAAGTACATGTATTTTACAAGGCCCGACCTATCCCAGTATTATCGAATTTCCAATTTCGCAGGAGTAATTAGTATTCAAGGATATCTTGAATTTCAGAAATGTGAATTTTCAACTGATTAATTAACCGAGTTTTTTTAAGTTCAGTGAAATAAGGATCATCGAGGAATCACTTTATTAATGGGGGTCAAACATGCAGTATGCGTATTAATTATTTTTTGCCATTTTTAGTAGATTTAAAGTTTAGAAGATTAACTTTTTCTTGTTAGCTCTAGCTGCTGTTAAAAGGGAATAAACTTTTCATGCCACAGCAGCCAAAAGTACATTTTATGCTGATTCATGATTTTTTCAAATTGAATAAAATGCCGATAAAAATTGAGGTCCACAGCACATTTTTTTTGACCATATTGAACAATCTGAATCACATTGAGGTCTCCGATTCTCTTTAGCTGCTAAACATGTTTTGAATGCTACATTCAGGGTTCACAATTAAAGGTGCATGAATGCATATAGTCTATAAATATAGGAAGTTATAATTTCCCAAAATTGACCCCAAAATTGCTGTCACAATTTTTTTTAATCTATCCCTTGATATTTCCACGTTAAACATTAATATACTTGTACTATGAAATCTGTTACCGTCCGATACTACAAATCTTCAACTTTTTCAACCACTAAAGCACCTTTTTCAGTTGAATTTATGCCTACAATTGTTATGAAAATGAGGCCATAATCGATTTGTTTGTGTCATTAAATATGCAAGCTTTCTAAAACTGTGCAAATTGTTTCCCTACATCCCATAGTTCTCTCAGAATGTTTACAAAATATTGGTTGCAGGGGCGGCTAAAAACGTTGAAGAATTAGGGTATATCGTGTAAGCCTATTCAGTGTGGAGCAAAAAGTTCACCATTGAAGTTGAACCTGGATGCTTTCTTTATTTATAAAAAAGAAATTCCAAAAAAAAAACCTAATATCTTTGGAATCTCCTTGAAATGGCTGGTCAGATCATGCGTACTATAATGACGAGGATGTAATCATACATGGATGCGATACAATCACATATACATCTTGTTTCAGATAGCTGGCTGTGATGAAAGCTTAATTTTGACTTGTTCAAAATCTGCCAGTGGAAGCATTGCCAGAAGTTAAAATAATTTCATTGCTATGGATAACCAACAGTCAGGTAGGGGAATTTTCAGTGTTGACTTCCTGAAAACGCTATACCAGTATTTTATTTGTTATGTCATTTATTTACCAATGCATGTGGTGCTTTATGGACAATCCACAACCATCCATATTCCAAGATGAGGTTGCTGGAAGACATTCCCATGAGCTGGAATTGACTTTTCTGATTATAATAGATCTACATGTATAAATAATAAGGATATAACAAGCCTATATAGCCTAATTTCCTAATCTTTTACAAATATGCTGTGTATAAAAGCCTTAAACAGTTTTACCCATGCTTGAATAATTTTGTACAGTCTGCCTAGTTTCTCTTGAACTGGGTTGAAACCTGTTTAAATATAATTCAGTGAGAGACAGATTAGTTGTTTATTATGTACATTATATATTGGCCTGTTTAATGTTAGTCATGTGTAGGCTATATACTTGTACAAAGCAGCAAATTGCAACATAATGGCTGAAAACTTCATGTTCACTGAAAGAAGAGTTTTATCATGGTTGTGAAAAAAAATTGAATACGGTATGGTATTAATACCATTGTGCGAGTAGATTTTTTTCTTTGAGAGGATTTTCTCTATTTTTGTTGCAATAGTTTGATGAGAGGATCAAGGTTGATGATTGGCTCAAAAATGCACTGCAAATTAACCATCCGAAAAATGACATTTTTATCTGCATTGAGAGATATTTATTAAAACCTCTCAAACTTTAAGATGTAAGGCAGCAGACCATGGTCGGAGAATCATGCCCTTTGTTCAAACTTTAGATGCTGTTTCAAATCCAGCCAGATCGCTGTGAGGTAAAGTAAATGCTGGCTTTCTCTACGTCTGAAAGTCTTCTAGCAACCTGCGGAATGGGTCATGGGTTTCCCCCAGGCTCTGCCTGGTCACCTGCAACCATGAATTTATGTGCGGCTGCTACTGCTTCGGTGGCCTAATGGTTAGAGCATCTGCCTCGAAGTCGGGAGACCCAGACTCCGGTCGGGTCGGGTCGGGTCGGGTCGGGTCATACCAAAGACTTTAAAAATGATACTTGTTTTACCTTGCTTGGCACTCAGCACTGAGAAATTAGCTAGAACAAGGAAGCAGGACTGGTTGGCCACGTGTCAGTAAAATGTGACTCGCTCGGTGGGGTGTTATGTCTGGTGCCATCGGCATGATACTTCTGTGGTGGCAACACTTTGGCGGCATGGACTCAAGAAGACGTGCACAGTATATGTGCACACCCCTAATTACTCCTTGTCATCATATGACTGAAAAATTGTTAACTACAGTGTTAAACCCCAAGTATTCCTTCATTCACTCATTCATTCATATGTGGCTGTTTGTGCAGTGTTAATACATTCACATCACGTGGCAAAAAGTGGTCAGTAACTTACCAAGGGCTGGTTGTTTATATGCCAGGCACCCCCAGTTTCCTCTACCCATCAGCCTGACAACCATGGTACAATTCTGGAGTATGGTCTTTGGCAACAGTCACATAATCTGTAAATATGTATTGAAGATCAACCCAGTTGATTCATTCCATGACTAGTATGAGTTAAAATGTGTCTTTAAATATTGGATGAACCCAAATAAATGCCAAAGCTACTATACAGTGCATTCTAAAGCAGATCTAAAGCCCAGCATATATTCATTATATGTACATTCAGCCAGATCTTTCAGTCAACAATGATGTGTGGGAAAGTATATATCAGGTATGAACAGTTCTTGACTATCTACATCTAATTGTGGGTGGACGCATGGGCCATCATGCATCCACCCACAATCCTGGATTTGGTTGAGGTCAGAATTAAAAAAGGTTGTTGGTTTTAGCCTTTTTGGGTTACCCGAAACAAACAAAGTTTTAGTTTATGTTTAGGCCTGAACTTAGTGACTCAAGTGTAAGTTTGGACCTGAGTAAATTATCTACGTGGTACATGTAAGTACATGCATGTATATGTATCTGCCATGACATACATCATGCTGGCTTCCTCTCTGGTCTTAAGTGGGAAGGTTTGCCAGCAACCTGAAGATGGTCGTGGGTTTTCCTTGGAATCTGTCTTGTTTTTTCCTACCATAATTTTGGCCGCCACACTGTACATCATGATGCTAGTGAAATATTTTTGAATACGGTGTAGAACACCAGTCAAATCAATACGTAGATGTAATTAAATAGTCTTCCACTTGCTTTTGCCTCAGGTAACCGAGCAGAGGATGACGGCCAAGACAGAAACATCTGTGAATATGTCTATATTTTCTTCTCTCTCCTATGTATGCTTCCACTGCTCCCCTTGATCCCAGTTCTAACTCTGAGGGTGAGTCAGCTAATACGATGGCCTACAGAATGTGAATTTCCTAATATTTTGTCTAAAACAGTGCATTTGTAGAGACAACATGATGTCATATGATAAAACATTATTTAAATGCTGAGACATTTTTTCAGTAGGATAACCGATGACCTTTCTAAAATCAATAGGAAAAATAAGCAACTTATGTGAAATTAGCTATGCATGGAAAGTCATTTGGTTTTTGGGTCATTTAGAATATGTAGTTAAAATGTTTGATATTTGGAGCTCTTCACATTTATGACCTTGACAAAATGGAGATTATCTAATATGATTGAAATTGTGAAATATATTAGATTTCAATAAATTTGAAATTTTTAAGGGAAATTGACATTTTGGTAGTAGGCCTGTCCAATCTTTGATCAAAATGGCCTAAGCCAACTGTTTTACTGATCTGGGTCAAGTACATGAAAAATTTTTTAGCTGATTTTGATGCAATAGACTCTCTTCCCTCTCTTCAAACAATCATTTATGTGTGTAAAATTATGAATATTTCAACGATACATAGTCATTCTAGTGATGACCTTTTGGGACCAATATAAAGCCATCATTTTCATTTAGAGCTCTTAAAAAAAAGTGAATGACCAAACACTTTGACCCCTAGCTGTTATTACAATTACATGGGTCAAACTGTTAGGTCATTTACTCATCTTTAAGAGCTCAGAATAATATTTATTTACTTATTTATTTGATTGGTGTTTTATGCCGGCGGCCAGCATTATGGTGGGAGGAAAACCGGGCGGAGCCTGGGGGGAAACCCACGACCATCCGCAGGTTGCTCAGAGACCTTCCCACGTACAGCTGGAGAGGAAGCCAGAATGAGCTGGACTTGAACTCACTGTGACCGCATTGGTGAGAGGCTCCTAGGTCATTACGCTGAGGCCCCGCCAGAATAAGATTGATGATCTTTATTTTATAGATCAAGTCTAGGTCATCACAAAGATAAATTACACAAGGTGACCATTTATGGGCCATATAATGAAAAAGTCATGATTTCAGACTCATAAGTGATCGTTTGTTGTATTTAAATCACATCCATGTTGTTTGGCAATATATGTTGACGTTTTTTTTATGGCATTTAGAATTTCAGTTGGATAACATACCTAACATATAGATCACAACCTCATTTTTTTTCAGTGAGCGAGGTTTTGGTACAGGTACTAATAGAGTTATCAAGCAAAATATGTTGTACTACCAGAATAAAATTTTAATGTGAGTTTTTAAATTGAAGTAGATTCCTGTAGTTTTGGTGTATGACAGTCATGTCAAGAATTGAATTCCCCTGAAAAGTAGAGAAGTGCACGTGTAAACACCCAAATAACAGAATTGTCTGATTGTTAACAGACTGTACAGGAGTATGAGAGGGCGGTGATTTTCCGTCTAGGGCGTCTGGTTAGTGGAGAAGCCAAAGGGCCAGGTGGGTCATAACTAGATGATGTATGTGACATTTCACCACCATCTGGAGCATTGTTAATTTAGTCTAATGTTCTCATGATCATTCATGTACATGAACAATAGAGATGTTGATTGAGTAAGTGTGATACTTTTTAATGTTAAAAAAAGATATGTGTCATTTTAAAACAAATCCGTTTTGATATGCCAGTCTCACATATTTATGTGCATGTGTTTATATTATTTTAGGTCATTGCAGGAACATGTCATTATGAACAATTGATTATCAAACGTATGTGCTGTTTCAGTCTGACAATCTAGTTGGATATTGATTTATACATACACGTACACAATGATATTTACTTCAGTTATTTAATTTCTTTCTGCTCTAGATCTGTAATGATTATATGCGCTTGGTTAATTATGTATCTTATGTTTCAAGGTTTGTTTTTTATCATCCCTTGTATTGATGAGTTCAAACGAGTTGACCTGAGGACACAAACATATGATATCCCACCACAAGAGGTAAGATAAGGTGACATATAATACTTAATGTCTCAATTATCAGTGTACTTGAATTACATTCTTTTAATCTTAGGGATATTATACAGCATACAACATTGTTCTTAATCTTACGTGGCTGTAAATTCTGACAAATGACAATTAAGGTGAATGGCTGTAAATTCTGACTAATAACAGTTAGAGTGAAAGGCTGTAAATTCTGGCAAATAACAATTAGGGTGAATGGCTGTAAATTCTGACTAATAACAGTTAGAGTGAAAGGCTGTAAATTCTGGCAAATAACAATTAGGGTAAAAGACTGTAAATTCTGGTAAATAACAATAAGGGTGAATTCTGACATGAAAATTATGGTGAATGGCTATAAATTCTGACAAGTGACAGGTTGAATGGCTGTAAATTCTGACAAAAATAGCAATTAGGGTGAATAGATGTAAATTCTGACAAATAGCAGTTAGGGTGAATGGCTGTAAATTCTGACAAATAGTTAGGGTGAATGGCTGTAAATTCTGACGAATCACAGGGCGAATGGCTGTAGTTTCTGACAAATGACAATTAGGTTATTCACAAGACAGGCAGCATTGTAAGCTTTGAAAGAATTGGAGATACATCACAGAGAATATGTGTGAGAGGGATGGTGAATCACAAGACCCAAGAGTGACAGTTTATAATGAGAATTAGCGTCTCTTGGAGGTACGTCATAGAGAACATTCGTGACAGGGACGGTGAATCACGAGACCCAGGTGTGACAGTTTATAATGAGAATTAGTTTCTCTTGGAGGTACGTCATAGAGAACATTCGTGACAGGGACGGTGAATCACAAGACCCAGGTGTGACAGTTTATAATGAGAATTAGTGTCTCTTGGAGGTACATCATAGAGAACATTCGTGACAGGGACGGTTAATCACAAGACCCAGGTGTGACAGTTTATAATGAGAATTAATGTCTCTTGGAGGTACATCATAGAGAACATTCGTGACAGGGACTGTGAATCACAAGACCCAGGTGTGACAGTTTATAATGAGAATTAGTGTCTCTTGGAGGTACATCATAGAGAACATTCGTGACAGGGACGGTGAATCACAAGACCCAGGTGTGACAGTTTATGATGAGAATTAGTGTCTCTTGGAGGTACATCATAGAGAACATTCGTGACAGGGATGGTGAATCACAAGACCCAGGTGTGACAGTTTATGATGAGAATTAGTGTCTCTTGGAGGTACATCATAGAGAACATTCGTGACAGAGACAGTGAATCATAAGACACTGGTGTGACAGTTTATAATGAGAATTAGTGTCTCTTGGAGGTACATCATAGAGAACATTCGTGACAGGGATGGTGAATCACAAGACCCAGGTGTGACAGTTTATAATGAGAATTAGTGTCTCTTGGAGGTACATCATAGAGAACATTCGTGACAGAGACGGTGAATCATAAGACACTGGTGTGACAGTTTATAATGAGAATTAGTGTCTCTTGGAGGTACATCATAGAGAACATTCGTGACAGGGACTGTGAATCACAAGACCCAGGTGTGACAGTTTATAATGAGAATTAGTGTCTCTTGGAGGTACATCATAGAGAACATTCGTGACAGGGACGGTGAATCACAAGACCCAGGTGTGACATTTTATGAGAATTAGTGTCTCTTGGAGGTACATCATAGAGAACATTTGTGACAGGGACTGTGAATCACGAGACCCAGGTGTGACAGTTTATAATGAGAATTAGTGTCTCTTGGAGGTACGTCATAGAGAACATTCGTGACAGGAACGGTGAATCACAAGACCCAGGTGTGACAGTTTATAATGGGAATTAGTGTCTCTTGGAGGTACGTCATAGAGAGCATTTGTGACAGGGATGGTGAATCACAAGACCCAGGTGTGACAGTTTATAATGAGAATTAGTGTCTCTTGGAGGTACATCATAGAGAACATTCGTGACAGGGACGGTGAATCACAAGACCCAGGTGTGACAGTTTATGAGAATTAATGTCTCTTGGAGGTACATCATAGAGAACATTCGTGACAGGGACTGTGAATCACGAGACCCAGGTGTGACAGTTTATAATGAGAATTAGTGTCTCTTGGAGGTACATCATAGAGAACATTCGTGACAGGGACGGTGAATCACAAGACCCAGGTGTGACAATTTATGATGAGAATTAGTGTCTCTTGGAGGTACATCATAGAGAACATTTGTGACAGAGACGGTGAATCATAAGACACTGGTGTGACAGTTTATAATGAGAATAAGTGTCTCTTGGAGGTACGTCATAGAGAACATTCGTGACAGGGATGGCGAATCACAAGACCGAGGTGTGACAGTTTATAATGAGAATTAATGTCTCTTGGAGGTACGTCATAGAGAACATTCGTGACAGAGACGGAGAATCATAAGACCCAGGTGTGACAGTTTATGATGAGAATTAGTGTCTCTTGGAGGTACATCATAGAGAACATTCGTGACAGGGATGGTGAATCACAAGACCCAGGTGTGACAGTTTATGATGAGAATTAGTGTCTCTTGGAGGTACATCATAGAGAACATTTGTGACAGAGACGGTGAATCATAAGACACTGGTGTGACAGTTTATAATGAGAATTAGTGTCTCTTGGAGGTACATCATAGAGAACATTCGTGACAGGGACGGTGAATCACAAGACCCAGGTGTGACAGTTCATGATGAGAATTAGTGTCTCTTGGCGGTACATGCTAGAGAACATTCAAGACAGGGACGGTGAATCACGAGACCCGGGTGTGACAGTTTATGAGAATTAATGTCTCTTGGAGGTACATCATAGAGAACATTTGTGACAGGGACTGTGAATCACGAGACCCAGGTGTGACAGTTTATAATGAGAATTAGTGTCTCTTGGAGGTACATCATAGAGAACATTCGTGACAGGGATGGTGAATCACAAGACCCAGGTGTGACAGTTTATAATGAGAATTAATGTCTCTTGGAGGTACATCATAGAGAACATTCGTGACAGGGACGGTGAATCACAAGACCCAGGTGTGACAGTTTATGATGAGAATTAGTGTCTCTTGGAGGTACGTTACAGAGAACATTCGTGACAGGGACGGTGAATCACAAGACCCAGGTGTGACAGTTTATAATGAGAATTAATGTCTCTTGGAGGTACGTCATAGAGAACATTCGTGACAGGGACGGTGAATCACAAGACCCAGGTATGATAGTTTATAATGAGAATTAGTGTCTCTTGGAGGTACATCATAGAGAACATTCATGACAGGGATGGTGAATCACAAGACCCAGGTGTGACAGTTTATTATGAGAATTAGTGTCTCTTGGAGGTACATCATAGAGAACATTCGTAACAGGGACGGTGAATCACGAGACCCAGGTGTGACAGTTTATAATGAGAATTAGTGTCTCTTGGAGGTACATCATAGAGAACATTCGTGACAGGGACGGTGAATCACAAGACCCAGGTGTGACAGTTTTAATGAGAATTAGTGTCGCTTGGAGGTACATCATAGAGAACATTCGTGACGGACGGTGAATCACGAGACCCAGGTGTGACAGTTTATAATGAGAATTAATGTCTCTTGGAGGTACATCATAGAGAACATTCGTGACAGGGACGGTGAATTACGAGACCCAGGTGTGACAGTTTATAATGAGAATTAGTGTCTCTTGGAGGTACATCATAGAGAACATTCGTGACAGTGACGGTGAATCATGAGACCCAGGTGTGACAGTTTATGATGAGAATTAATGTCTCTTGGAGGTACATCATAGAGAACATTCGTGACAGGGATGGTGAATCACAAGACCCAGGTGTGACAGTTTATAATGAGAATTAGTGTCTCTTGGAGGTACATCATAGAGAACATTCGTGACAGGGATGGTGAATCATGAGACCCAGGTGTGACAGTTTATAATGAGAATTAATGTCTCTTGGAGGTACATCATAGAGAACATTTGTGACAGGGACTGTGAATCACGAGACCCAGGTGTGACAGTTTATAATGAGGATTAGTGTCTCTTGGAGGTACATCATAGAGAACATTGGTGACAGGGACTGTGAATCACGAGACCCAGGTGTGACAGTTTATAATGAGAATTAATGTCTCTTGGAGGTACATCATAGAGAACATTCGTGACAGAGACGGTGAATCATAAGACACTAGTGTGACAGTTTACAATGAGAATTAGTGTCTCTTGGAGGTACATCATAGAGAACATTCGTGACAGGGACGGTGAATCACGAGACCCAGGTGTGACAGTTTATAATGAGAATTAGTGTCTTTTGGAGGTACATCATAGAGAACATTCGTGACAGAGACGGTGAATCATAAGACACTGGTGTGACAGTTTATGATGAGAATTAGTATCTCATGGAAGTACATCATAGAGAACATTTGTGACAGAGACGGTGAATCATAAGACACAGGGGTGAAAGTTCATTTTAAGAAATAGTGTCGCTTACAGGTATATCACAGAGAAAATGTAGTGCAGGGTTGATGAATCATCAGACACATGTGTGACAGTTTGATAAGAAAGTGTCGCTTAGAGGTATATCACAGGGAATATGTGACAGGGATATTGAATTAACCAACACAGGTGTGACAGTTTATTATAAGAATTAGTGTCTCTTAGAGGTACATCGTAGAGAACATGTGTGACAGGGACGGTCAGTCATAAAACACAGGTGTGACAATTTATTATAAGAAACAGTATCTCTTAGAGGTACATCACAGAGAACATGTGTGACAGGGACGGTGAATCATAAGACAATGGTGTGACATTTTGATAAGAAAGAGTGTCTCTTAGGGGTATATCACAGAGAACGTGTGACGCGGATAATGAATCATAAGACACAAGTGTAACAGTTGAATACGAAATAGCGTCTCTTAGAGGTATATCACAGAGAATGTGTGACACGGATAATGAATCATAAGACCCAAGTGTAACAGTTGAATACGAAATAGCGTCCCTTAGAGGTATATCACAGAGAATGTGTGACGCGGATAATGAATCATAAGACACAAGTGTGACAGTTGAATAAGAAATAGCATCTCTTAGAGGTATATCACAGAGAATGTGTGACGCGGATAATGAATCTTAAGACACAAGTGTGACGGTTGAATATGAAATAGCGTCTCTTAGAGGTATATCACAGAGAATGTGTGATACAGATAATGAATCATAAGACACAAGTGTGACAGTTGAATAAGAAATAGCGTCTCTTAGAGGTATATCACAGAGAACGTGTGACGCAGATAATGAATCATAAGACCCAAGTGTGACAGTTGAATACGAAATAGCGTCTCTTAGAGGTATATCACAGAGAATGTGTGATACAGATAATGAATCATAAGACCCAAGTGTAACAGTTAAATAAGAAATAGCGTCTCTTAGAGGTATATCACAGAGAATGTGTGACACGGATAATGAATCATAAGACCCAAGTGTGACAGTTGAATAAGAAATAGCTTCTCTTAGAGGTATATCACAGAGAATGTGTGACACGGATAATGAATCATAAGACCCAAGTGTGACAGTTGAATATGAAATAGCGTCTCTTAGAGGTATATCACAGAGAATGTGTGATACAGATAATGAATCATAAGACCCAAGTGTAACAGTTGAATAAGAAATAGCGTCTCTTAGAGGTATATCACAGAGAATGTGTGACACGGATAATGAATCATAAGACCCAAGTGTGACAGTTGAATAAGAAATAGCTTCTCTTAGAGGTATATCACAGAGAATGTGTGACACGGATAATGAATCATAAGACCCAAGTGTGACAGTTGAATATGAAATAGCGTCTCTTAGAGGTATATCACAGAGAATGTGTGATACAGATAATGAATCATAAGACCCAAGTGTAACAGTTGAATACGAAATAGCGTCTCTTAGAGGTATATCACAGAGAATGTGTGACACGGATAATGAATCATAAGACCCAAGTGTAACAGTTGAATACGAAATAGCATCTATTAGAGGTATATCACAGAGAATGTGTGACGCGGATAATGAATCATAAGACCCAAGTGTGACAGTTGAATACGAAATAGCGTCTCTTAGAGGTATATCACAGAGAATGTGTGATACAGATAATGAATCATAAGACCCAAGTGTAACAGTTGAATATGAAATAGCATCTCTTAGAGGTATATCACAGAGAATGTGTGACACGGATAATGAATCATAAGACCCAAGTGTGACAGTTGAATACGAAAT
This sequence comes from Liolophura sinensis, assembly GCF_032854445.1. Classification (NCBI taxonomy): domain Eukaryota; kingdom Metazoa; phylum Mollusca; class Polyplacophora; order Chitonida; family Chitonidae; genus Liolophura; species Liolophura sinensis. The sequence goes on from NC_088307.1 coordinate 7,735,900, forward strand.
AGCGTCTCTTAGAGGTATATCACAGAGAATGTGTGATACAGATAATGAATCATAAGACCCAAGTGTGACAGTTGAATACGAAATAGCGTCTCTTAGAGGTATATCACAGAGAATGTGTGATACAGATAATGAATCATAAGACCCAAGTGTAACAGTTGAATACGAAATAGCGTCTCTTAGAGGTATATCACAGAGAATGTGTGACACAGATAATGAATCATAAGACCCAAATGTGACAGTTGAATACGAAATAGCATCTCTTAGAGGTATATCACAGAGAATGTGTGACACGGATAATGAATCATAAGACCCAAGTGTGACAGTTGAATATGAAATAGCATCTCTGAGAGGTATATCACAGAGAATGTGTGACACGGATAATGAATCATAAGACACAAGTGTGACAGTTGAATAAGAAATAGCGTCTCTGAGAGGTATATCACAGAGAACGTGTGATGCGGATAATGAAGCATAAGACCCAAGTGTGACAGTTGAATACGAAATAGCGTCTCTTAGAGGTATATCACAGAGAATGTGTGATACAGATAATGAATCATAGGACCCAAGTGTGACAGTTGAATACGAAATAGCGTCTCTTAGAGGTATATCACAGAGAATGTGTGATACAGATAATGAATCATAAGACCCAAGTGTAACAGTTGAATACGAAATAGCATCTCTTAGAGGTATATCACAGAGAATGTGTGACACGGATAATGAATCATAAGACCCAAGTGTGACAGTTGAATATGAAATAGCGTCTCTGAGAGGTATATCACAGAGAATGTGTGATACAGATAATGAATCATAAGACCCATGTGTGACAGTTGAATAAGAAATAGTGTCTCTTAGTATATCACCATGTGCTTGCATCTGAAGAGCATGTGCTGTAAGTCATCAATCAAACCTGCATTCAAGAGATAATGTGGTGTATTTTGCATATAGATTTTGACAAAGGACTCGGTGACTGTAGCAGTGGATGCTGTGGTGTACTACAGGATACAGAATGCCATTTCGTCCCTGACAAATGTTGAGAATGTTCACTTGTCAACAGGGCTTTTAGCTCAGAGCACACTTAGGAACACGCTGGGGACGAAAAGTCTGGCAGAGATTTTGTCACAAAGAGATGAGATCAGTGACGCCATGCAGGTAAACATGCCATTGCTGATACAGGTAAATAACCTCAAATTTGGCTTGTGAGAAAGTCGCACGTTTTGCAAGATTTAATTTGTGGAGATTTTACTGATCTCAGAAAAGTGCATTGAGATTTGATAAGTAGTATGATTTTCTACTGGTCAAATGTTTCAGCACCAAAAAGTCAACAGTTTTATCTCTGCACTTTGTTGGGCAGAATTTCAATATACAGTTTATTGCATTGATTTGAAACAATAGTGATTAATCATGACATGGCTTGGCCATAATGGCATTTCTTACGGATCAGGTTTGAGTATCAGGTTGTTTCATCCATTTTCATCAATATCGTTGCGTTTTTTGTTGTTTTGTACTCAGTTTTCGAAACTGTTTCAAAACAGTTCATCATATTACAGATGGTTATACCACTGGGCTTCTGTTCATTGATCTCTTACATTTACAGTGGTGCTATTCCGACTAACTTCTTGAACATCCATTGATGATAAATTGCTATTCGTTATACTGCCTCATTGCCACCTTATTGTGCACATCTGATAACTTGCTTATGTTTATAGGCATCTTTGGATCAGGCCACTGACCCATGGGGAGTGAAGGTGGAGAGAGTTGAACTGTGAGTGTTTGGTGGTGTTTTCATATATCTTCTTTCAGTAAAGTGAAAGACAGCACACCTGACTAATGTTTATGTCCATCGAAAGACCATTCAAAGTATCTTACACCGGCATTAAATATGTTTTAGATTTTTTCAACTTGGTAAAAGTTTGGTGAAACTTCGTCTTGACACAGCTTAAGCACCTCTCCATTATCGAGGGCAAGGTGACGTCACGCTTACTCTAGCTGTCTAACGTCGAAGTTATTTTCCGTATTATAGCTAAAGCAGTAGCCTGTGGCCAATAAAACTTGTGAACTTACGCGATGAAGGTTCAAGTTATAAATAGATTTCTCGGAAATTGAACCTGCTGGAAGGATATTTCTTCCACTACTTGAACTGTTGATACAGTAAGCCTGCTATATCATTTACAGTTTAAGTAGCCTGCAGATGCACGGCCGGGGTATTCGGGGTTCAGGTTGTAGCCTTGGGAGGGGTTATGCTCGTGATTTTGACCTCTGTTAAATGTTTACAAAATTATGATAGGATTGTTGTACAACTAGCTTCATGCTCAATTCTGAAACAAATAGAAATAAATCTAGGCATTCTCTGAATTTTACGCTTCAGCTTTGTGGCAGTGGCTTCTATTTATTTATTTATTTGATTGGTGTTTTACTCCATACTCAAGAGTATTTCACTTATATGACGGCGGCCAGCATTATGGTGGGAGGAAACAGGGCAGAGCCCAGAGGAAACCCATGACCATCCGGAGGTTGCTGACAGACCTTCCCACATACAACCGGAGAGGAAGCCAGCATGAGCTGGACTTGAACTCACAGAGATCGCATTGGTGAGAGACTTCTGGGTCATTACACTACACTAGCGTGCTAACCAACTGAGCCATGGAGGCTTCTCAGTGGATTCTAAGATGAGAGCAGAGATGACCTAGTCATCATGGACGTCAGAGAAAGCACTTCTGCTTGAACACGGCATGTCAATAATTTTACAGCATTAAAAAAAATCATCTCTTGCATGCAAGAAAGAGAAAGGATTCTAATAAACTTAGAGAAACACATTAAACCATAAAATTTAATTAATTTTAAGCATTGTCTAGAGAGATGCCTTTTTCTCATACCCATCAACCTTTGGCATCCCTGATGAATTTTTCACTGACTGATATTTTTTATCTAGAAACTGCTGACTAAACGGTAAAATGAACCACAAAAAATGTGTTAGTAAAATTTGAACATCGTGTCTAAGAAGGCCTAGGGTCTGCTGGGGCCGAGATGGTATGCTAGTCTGTCTGACATGATTTGTGATACTATCATTGAATGTTACATGGCTTGTAAACTAATTTTATGTGGTGCCTAAATGACACAGACCCACAACACTGTGGGACATGGCCCCGGCTATGTGTAACTAATCTGTTGTAAACGATCTCAAAATGATGTCTTATGCATTAGTTATGTGTTATCAGATGTCACTTCATGGAGTGAATGGGTAAAGGCTTTGTCACAGCTTAGGCTGCAAAATAACGTGTTTGATTGGATAAAATTCTCAGGATATTTGCCTTGAATCACACCAGCCATTTGTACAGTACTGAAATTTTGTTGTACATGTTATTCAGGGAAATCTCATTAAAATAATAAAGTATGATGCTTTGCAGAAAGCTTGAGAATCCTGCTTTCAGTTGAAATATGTTTTGCAGTCTCATCCTTTAAGTTAATCTTTCAGTGTTCAGTATGAAACTTCATGCAGTCGACTTAATTTACATTTCTATTCAAGGATGTTTGAGCTTATTCTGGCTCGGGACTAGGCCATAAAATCATGGATAAATTAAACCTCATGATTAGGATGAGTTTTGTTGTACTAAACTAATGGTACCATTTGATAAATTCATACAAATAGTATTTATGTGTGTTGGAAGCCTTTTTAAAACTTTACTTCACATTGAATATCGGTGGGCCTTTGCAATAAAAACTGCACTAAGTTGTTTAAAGTGGATGTCCATGTCATTGACAGTAAAGATGTGCGCCTGCCTGTGCAGTTACAGAGAGCTATGGCTGCAGAAGCGGAAGCTGACAAAGAGGCCAAAGCCAAGGTAAGAGAGATAACTCAAAGATTTATTTATTTATTTATTTGATTGGTGTTTTACGCCGTACTCAAGAATATTTCACTTATACGATGGCAGCCAGCATTATGGAGGGTGGAAACCAGGCACAACCATCCGCAGGTTGCTGACAGGCTTTCCCATGTACGGCCGGAGAGGAAGCCAGCATGAGCTGGACTTGAACTCAGAGTGACCGCATTGGTGAGAGACTCCTGGGTCATCACAAACTCTCAAGGAGAGTAAGAGATTAATTTTCACACAAAGAAATCAAGGCTAAGGCAAGAGAAGTGATTCTCAAACAAACAGGTCCAGGCTAAAGTAAAAAAGTAAAGAGACAAAAATGCCAAAGCTAGGGTGCAGTGATCTCTCATACAAAGGGGTCAACACAAAGGTGAGAGAGAACTCTCAGTCAGAGAGGTCAAGACTGAAATAAGAGAGATAACTTTCAAAGAGGTTACACGAAGAGAGATCTCTCTCAGGTTTAGGTAAGGGAGAGAACTCTCAGACAATGTGACCAAGACCTATGCTAGAAAGAGAACTCTCAGACAAAGAGCTAGGCCAAGGCTGAAGTACATGTATTGGGAGGGTAAATTTAATGCTAAACTTTTTCTGGGTGTTAATTTTACCTACTGTTTCTCACTGCTTCTTGAAATCCTTGAAAGCACATGTACCTTCACAAGGTTTTCAGGGCCTCAGAATTCCTGGAGAGAGTTTTGTTTTGGTAAAAGTTGGTGAGAGTATAATGTTCTAGATTATTCAATGTTGCTACAGCATTATGTTCAAAATAAATGAGCGTAACTACCAAAAATCCTTTACTACATGAAGGATTATGTTTAAAACAAATGCTTCTTGAATCTTAAAAATATTTGAAAATATTAGATCTTTTTTACATACTTGAAAATCATTCCTAAAAATATTTTCTTTTAGGGGTGGGGAAGTTGTATAAACAGGGAACATTGTATTAAAATGCTGTATTTCACCTAAAGTTTAGTATCTGGCTTTATTCTGATTGATTTCTCCATCTTTATAAGGACACTTCAGTTTGGTTGATTTCTTATGAGAAAGACTTACAGGATTAGTGCCCAGATTTAACTACCGGTTCTAATTAAAAAGATTATAACCTGTTTAAACAGTATATTACCGAGAGGGCTTCTGAGAAACGTAATAATGACTTAATTTAAATCCACTGGAAACAATACATTTACTGCCCTAGCCGATATCCAGCCAGCTGCCCAGTATAGCAGTGTGGCTCAGCGGGTGACGTCACAGATGACCAAACCAAGTCTAATAACCAAGTTCCCAATAACCTGGGAATTTGTATGAATGCATTGTCATTTTCGAGATGGACTCTAGCTACACAGACACTGACAGAAATAAATGTACTGGCGTATCAATTTGAATTCGTAGTGGACGACGTTGATGTTCCGATTTATAACACTGACATCTCTAACCAGACTTCAGATTCCAGGTTTTGAGACTTTGAATCTGATACTTGTACAGGCATTTCCAACCACACTGGCAATACTTGCTGGTAACCTATAGCTTTATCCTGTGTTACAGTCTGTACAGTCTGTTTATCTTCAAATTTAATATTTATTTACTATTCTTTTCCTCTGTCCACTTAATTTCAGCATTTGTTTAATGTTTTCAGCATTCTGAATAACCTATGCCTATAGGGGCATATAATCACGTACAATATAAGAAAAATGTACAGTATGTGGACATTGCATGGCGTTAATGTACAGAAATTTGGTGTCTATCAGCTTTCAGTTCAGTTAATAGTATTTTATAACTACTGTTGTGGAAGGTGGCATTGTGGAAGTTCAGCTGAATTCCTCTCGTGACTTTCAACTGTAAAATGACGAGAGTGATAGGGCCAACAGGTGTTTTTGGTGGGTACAAAATCATTCTGCCTTGTGCAGTAAATCCATGCTTTCCTGAGGGCCAAATCGTCTGGAAATTTGAAAAAAATTAACTGCAGGGTTCTTCAACCTATTTTTGATAACCCTATTCAAAACCAGCAAACCATTTCTCAGAAAAAGTGCGATATGCTTGTTGTCACTCTTGTAGCTTTTTTTAACACTGAATTACATGGCGAAGCTCTGACAGCTCGTAAAGGTTGGACTAAACATATGATGTAATTCGGTGGAAACTGCCGAGTATTGGTGGAAAAATTCTTAAAAACCAGCCTAATTATCTTGTGATTTTAAGAACCAGATTACTCAGAGTAAGGTACCCTTTTTTCAATATTTTTTACACTCAATTTAACAATATATACAGGGGTAGCTAATTGTGAATAAATAATAAATCTAGACACTAATCCTTTAAGTGTTCGCATTAAAAGTATTATTTTAAGGACTGTGTGCCTCTAAAAGTGCATTTTTACATAGCAAAATTCAGGTGAAATACAGGAATATCCTACATTATCCATATACATGTTTTTGTAGATTATTGCAGCTCAGGGTGAGCAAGATGCTTCTAAAGCCCTGAAACATGCGGCTGACGTCATCCAAGATTGTCCGGCAGCTCTTCAGCTGAGATACTTGCAGACCCTTAACTCTGTTGGCAGCAAAAAGAATGACACCATCATCTTTCCCCTGCCATTAGAGCTTCTCAGGACAATGATGCGTGCCACGCCCACACATGCGCATTGAGAGGGAGCCAAGTGCAGTGTTTGACAGTGGGAATCTGTCACAGTCTCTTCATGACACTCTTGTGTCAGTAACAATCATCAACATATTTCTCTGTAACAAGACATTCATTTAATCGTTTGAATCTGTTATGAAGTGTGCATGGAGAACAAGCTGTTAAAAACACTGCTCAGATGCTCAAACCTCACAGACCAAACTGTGAAAACACTGCTCAGATGCTCAAACTTCACAGAGCAAACTAAAAACCCTCCTCAGATGCTCAAACCTCACAGAACAAACTGTTAAAAACACTGCTCAGATGCTCAAACCTCACAGACCAAACTGTGAAAACCCTGCTCAGATGCTCAAACTTCACAGAGCAAACTGTGAAAACCCTGCTCAGATGCTCAAGCCTCACAGAACAAACTGTTAAAAACACTGCTCAGATGCTCAAACCTCACAGACCAAACTGTGAAAACCCTGCTCAAATGCTCAAACCTCACAGAACAAACTGTTAAAAACACTGCTCAGATGCTCAAACCTCACAGACCAAACTGTGAAAACACTGCTCAGATGCTCAAACCTCACAGACCAAACTGTGAAAACCCTGCTCAAATGCTCAAACCTCACAGAGCAAACTGTGAAAACCCTGCTCAGATGCTCAAACTTCACAGAGCAAACTGTGAAAACCCTGCTCAGATGCTCAAACCTCACAGACCAAACTGTGAAAACCCTGCTCAGATGCTCAAACTTCACAGAGCAAACTAAAAACCCTGCTCAGATGCTCAAACCTCACAGAACAAACTGTTAAAACCCTGCTCAGATGCTCAAACTTCACAGAGCAAACTAAAAACCCTGCTCAGATGCTCAAACCTCACAGAACAAACTGTTAAAAACACTGCTCAGATGCTCAAACTTCACAGAGCAAACTGAAAACCCTGCTCAGATGCTCAAACCTCACAGAACAAACTAAAAACCCTGCTCAGATGCTCAAACCTCACAGAACAAACTGTTAAAAACACTGCTCAGATGCTCAAACATCACAGACTAAACTGTAAAAACCCTGCTCAGATGCTCAAACCTCACAGAACAAACTAAAAACCCTGCTCAGATGCTCAAACCTCATAGAACAAACTGTTAAAAACACTGCTCAGATGCTCAAACCTCACAGAACAAACTAAAAACCCTGCTCAGATGCTCAAACCTCATAGAACAAACTGTTAAAAACACTGCTCAGATGCTCAAACGTCACAGACTGTGAAAAAAACCTGCTGAGGTTTTAGCCGTTTAAAATGCTGTAATAATTGTTATGTGCCCCGATACATAAAACTGTACGTGTTGCTGGTTTGTCCTACTTGCAGATTGGTATAATCTGACCAACTCACAGAATTTAAAAGAATTTAGACAAAAAAAAAAAAAATGTTCCAAAATTTTATACAAGAAATCATTCAAATCATTATAATTCATTCACATATCTACTGGGCAAATTTGGTATCCATACATCCCATCATTGTGCACAGTTTCATGGTACCAATTAAACCTTTGATGGCCACACTAGTAAGACAATTACTTTGACAAGCTACTGTTTATGGTAATGATCGTTTAGATTAGTATTTTTGCCCACAGTTATCTTACTCCCTGTGCACTCTTGTCAAGGTTTAACATCATTCATTGTCAGTCCAGTCATTGTAAACTTACCCCAGTATAATGTGATCATTCATTGGCATTCTACATGTACTTATCCTACCCTTCTCCTAGTTTAACATCATTAATTGTGATTCTACTCTCTTATTACCCTTGTCATGGTTCAACATGATTCACAGCCATTTTACTCTCATTATATGTGTACCCTTGTAAGTTTAATACCATTGTCATTCTACTCCCTCTACACTCTTTCCCTAGTTTAACATCATTACCATTCTCTTCCCACTGCACTCTTTTCCCAGCTTAACATCATTGTCATTGTACTCCCACTGCACTCTTTGCCCAGTTTAACATCATTGTCATTCTGCTCCCACTGAACTCTTTCCCCAGTTTAACATCATTGCCATTCTACTCCCACTGAACTCTTTCCCCAGCTTAACATCATTGTCATTGTACTCCCACTGCACTCTTTCCCCAGTTTAACATCATTGTCATTCTGCTCCCACTGAACTCTTTCCCCAGTTTAACATCATTGTCATTCTACTCCAACTGCACATTTTGCCCAGTTTAACATCATTGTCATTGTACTCCCACTGCACTTTTTCCTAGTTTCACATCATTTATTGGAATTCTGCTCTCATGTAACATCTCAGTCTAGCATCGTTTGCCATTCTACTTATCCTACTCTTGTCCCGATTTAACATCATTGCCATTCTACTCATCCTACTCTTGTCCCGATTTAACATCATTGCCATTCTACTCATTGTACTCTTGTCCCGATTTGACATCATTGCCATTCTACTCATCCTACTCTTGTCCCAATTTAACATAATTGCCATTCTACTCATCGTGCTCTTCTCCCGATTTAACATCATTGCCATTCTACTCATCCTACTCTTGTCCCAATTTAACATCATTGCCATTCTACTCATCCTACTCTTGTCCCGATTTAACATCATTGCCATTCTACTTATCCTACTCTTGTCCCGATTTAACATCATTGCCATTCTACTCATCCTACTCTTGTCCCGATTTAACATCATTGCCATTCTACTCATTGTACTCTTGTCCCGATTTGACATCATTGCCATTCTACTCATCCTACTCTTGTCCCAATTTAACATCATTGCCATTCTACTCATCGTGCTCTTCTCCCGATTTAACATCATTGCCATTCTACTCATCCTACTCTTGTCCCAATTTAACATCATTGCCATTCTACTCATCCTACTCTTGTCCCGATTTAACATCATTGCCATTCTACTTATCCTACTCTTGTCCCGATTTAACATCATTGCCATTCTACTCATCCTACTCTTGTCCCGATTTAACATCATTGCCATTCTACTCATTGTACTCTTGTCCCGATTTAACATCATTGCCATTCTACTCGTCGTACTCTTGTCCCGATTTAACATCATTGCCATTCTACTCGTTGTACTCTTGTCCCGATTTAACATCATTGCCATTCAACTTATCCTACTCTTGTCCCGATTTAACATCATTGCCATTCTACTCATCCTACTCTTGTTCCAATTTAACGTCATTGCCATTCTACTCATCGTACTCTTGTCCCGATTTAACGTCATTGCCATTCTACTCATCCTACTCTTGTTCCGATTTAACGTCATTGCCATTCTACTCATCGTACTCTTGTACCGAGTTAACATCATTGCCATTCTACTTATCCTACTCTTGTCCCGATTTAACATCATTGCCATTATACTTAGCGTACTCTTGTCCCGATTTAACATCATTGCCATTCTACTTATCCTACCCTTGTCCCGATTTAACATCATTGCCATTCTACTCATCCTACTCTTGTTCCGATTTAACGTCATTGCTATTCTGCTCATCGTACTCTTGTCCCGATTTAACATCATTGCCATTCTACTCATCCTACTCTTGTTCTGATTTAACATCATTGCCATTCTACTCATCGTACTCTTGTCCCGATTTAACATCATTGCCATTCTACTCATCCTATTCTTGTCCCGATTTAACATCATTGCCATTCTACTCATCCTACTCTTGTCCCAATTTAACATCATTGCCATTCTACTCATCCTACTCTTGTTCCGATTTAACATCATTGCCATTCTACTTATCCTACCCTTGTCCCAATTTAACATCATTGCCATTCTACTCATCGTACTTTTGTCCCGGTTTAACGTCATTGCCATTCTACTCAATTTTTGTGCCAGTTTAAGGTCATTGCCACTGTACTCATCACACTCTTAAACTTGCCCCAGGTTAACGCCATTGCAGTTGTGATTGTGCTTATCCTAATGGTGACCAAGTTTAATGTCAGTGCCATTCCACTCATCCTACGCTTTCCCCAGTTTAATATTATTGCCATTCTACTCATTTTCATTTGACAGCTTCTTAATTGACATGTATGTTCAAAGTTTTTTTCGTCGTCATATGACTGATTAATTGTTGAATACGACGTTAAACCCCAAGCACTCACTCACTCACTCACTCACTCACTCACTCAGAGTTTATTTGTCAACATCTCTGAATAAAATCACATGGTACAGCTCAGATGTACCTCAAGTATACCTCAAGTAGACCTTATAAGGGTAAGGGCAGAGATGCTGATCTGATCACTACGTTGATCTCTCAAACTGGCCAGAGCTAATTTCTTATCATACTCATATTTTTAGACGTGTCTGTCAATGCTCAACTGCATTGCCTTACTTATCGGAGATTTGTCTGTTAACGAACAACTCCATTGCCTTTCTCATCCCATAGTTGTTGGCTAATGATGACTCCATGGCCTTACTGATCTCATAGTTGTCTGCTGATGGTCTACCCCATTGCATTACACATCTCATCATTGTCGGCTAATGATCACTCTATGGCCTTACTGATCTCATAGTTGTCTGCTGATGGTCTACCCCATTGCATTACACATCTCATCATTGTCGGCTAATGATCACTCCATGGCCTTACTGATCTCTTAGTTTTCTGCTTATGAGCACTCCATTACCTTTCTCATCTCGTACATGTAGTTTGCTGATGATCAACTCCATTGCCTTACTCATCTCATAAATGTAGTTGTCTGCTGATGATCAACTCCATTACCTTTCTCATCTCATACATGTAGTTTGCTGATGATCAACTCCATTGCCTTACTCATCTCATACATGTAGTGGGCTGATGATCAAATCCATTGCCTTACTTATCTCATAAATGTAGTTGTCTGCTGATGATCAACTCCATTACCTTACTCATCTCATACATGTAGTTGGCTGATGATCAAATCCATTACCTTACTCATCTCATAAATGTAGTTGTCTGCTGATCAAATCCATTACCTTACTCATCTCATAGTTGTCTGCTGATCATCAACTCCATTACCTTACTCATCTCATACATGTAGTTTGCTGATGATCAAATTTATTGCCTTATCTCATAAATGTAGTTGGCTGCTGATCATCAACTCCATTGCCTTACTGATCTCATAGTTATCTGCTGATGATCAACTCCATTGCCTTACTCATCTCATACATGTAGTTTGCTGATGATCAAATCCATTGCCTTACTCATCTCATAAATGTAGTGGGCTGATGATCAACTCCATTGCCTTACTCATCTCATAGTTGTCAGCTGATCAACCCCATTACCTTACTCATCTCATACATGTAGTTTGCTGATGATCAAATCCATTGCCTTACTTATCTCATAAATGTAGTTGGCTGCTGATGATCAACTCCATTGCCTTACTGATCTCATAGTTGTCTTCTGATGATCAACTCCATTGCCTTACTCATCTCATACATGTAGTTTGCTGATGATCAAATCCATTGCCTTACTCATCTCATAAATGTAGTTGGCTGATGATCAAATCCATTGCCTTACTCATCTCATACATGTAGTTTGCTGTTGATGATCAACTCCAGTGCCTTACTCATCTCTGTTGTGATACCTCACCACTTGAAACCTTTCTCATTTGTGTAGATGTAAATTATGTTGCCTAACTGAGGTTTCACTTTTAAGCACTTGACATAATTCTATTTGTCTTTTTTTATAATTGTTGTAGTTGAACAGATTATGTGTAGTGATTTTCTTGCATTTAGTTTTGACGATGTACTGAAATATTTAAGTAATAAGATTACCACATGTTGCTATTAAAAGCCAAATGTTGCTTGTTCCAATTTCTAAAAAATTCTTTTTGTTGTAACTCATCTTTGTGTGCAGGTTGTTTTTGATGTTCTTTAATAAAACCAATTGCACGCTTCCATGTTAACAACCAAAAGCATGTGTCTTTTATTGGAATACCCCAGAGCAGATTAGGCTATCCTGGCTGGCTCATGAATGCAGTGGGTAACTATCATTTTGTGTACATGAGGTATTCAGGCCTCAATCTCGAGTTCAACCTTGAGGTGAAGCGTTAAGTCGATGGGTGTGCCAGTTACCTGGTGAATGAATGAATGAATGATTATGGCTTAACGCCACATCGGCAGTATCTCAGCCATATCGTGGCGACAGTTACCTAGTGAAGGGCAGTGGTGTTTGTCTGGGCTCTGCCAGTTACCTGGTGAAAGGCAGTGGGTATAAACCTCAAATCATATATGTACATGAATACCCTTTCTTTTTCCTCAACCTTTTTCGCATTTCGCATAACTTTTAATGCAATTTATGCATATTTTTAATTTAATTTTGGATAAAAAAGAATCCAATGGTTGAATTGACCAGTTTGAGCGCTTCACAAAAAGCATAATCTGATCAGTCAAAATAGAATAATGCCTTCAGAATATGCTTGAACAAACGCCTTGCAAACATTGCAGAATTACAGTACATGTAGATGCAAGCAGGCCCTTGAATCATGGCTACCTGGCTTGGTTGTATACCGGAGGATTGAGACTATGCGTCATTACATAGACATGGTAAGAACGGAGGGCGGAAAGCGAGGGTTACCACAGTCAAAATCATCGGCCATTCCCAGTTTCCTGCTTCAATAAAAATTGTCCAATTTTTCACTAAAACTTTCGCCATCTTGTTCATTAAATAAAAATTATCCGATTTTTCCGTAAAACTTTCGTCATCTTGTTGATTAAATAGAAATTATCCGATTTTTCACTAAAACTTTCGCCAGATTGTTCATTAATAATTAAGCCTACAGGGCCCAGTTGTTCAAAAGTGTAAGTGTATTAGCCGTTAAAACCGATATTAACTTTAGTATGGACTGAAATTCCATTAGTTTTGTGTTAGGCCAAGAATGGTGTTAAGATTTAAGCCTGGCTAAACTTTTAATATACTTTTGAGTGAATGAGTGCTTGGGGGTATAACGTCGTACTTAACAATTTTTCAGTCATGTGACGACGAAAAAATCCTTGGAGATCATGTAATGTGCCTCCTTGTTGCAGGGCGGATTTCCACCGCTCTTTTATCTAGTGCTGCTTCACTCCAGACGCCTTACCGAAGGCAAGTAATACGCCCCGCCCCATGCCATTATACTGATACGGGTCAACCAGTCGTTGCGCTATCCCCTGTATAATATACTTTTGAACAACCAGCACTATGTTCTGTCTGCACCATCATCCTCGCCGCCACCCCCCCCCCCCCCCCCCGCCAACCCCCACCGCCCGTTCTTGTCACATTCAGATTCCCCCGCTCTCGCAAGTCGTGACCAGTGACGTCTAATCAATTGCAATTAACAGCGGGCATGTAAATTTGCTACTACTAACGCATTTACTTGAACAATTAGAATAAAACTCTGACTGAGGTAAACACCATGTTTCGCCGGTTACGTGTAACCATCCGCCAGCTATCACACTGTCGTCGCTGCTCTGTCTCTTGTCTATGCTGTACGTCTTATATAATATATTGGTGACAACAGAAAGCTATTTAGAAGTCAAAAGATGAAACTTGTAACTTCAAAGTAGAATGAGTTTACTACATTCCAGGTTCAAGTTACAAGTTAACTTTTAACTTTTACAACTGTTACTAATAAGCTGACTTAATGAGCTGATGACGCTCTTTCGTACAGTCAAACCATCCCAGAAAACCATTCATCTGCCATTATATATATATATATATATATATATATATATATATATATATATATATATATATATATGACGTACATATCTCTTCTTCGTGTGTGTAAAAATTTTGATTCTCTTAACTTCGCGACAAAATGGAAAAAAAACAACAACAAAACTCATTACTAGAGTACAAACACGACAGCCGACGGCCCTACGCTGGGGTCGATTGTTCAAAAGTGTAAGCCAGGCTTAAATCTTAGTACAATCTTGATCTAATATAAAACTAATGGCACTTAGTGCAGACTAAAGCTAATATTGGTCTTAACCGCTAATACACTTTTGAATAACTGGGCCCAGTGGTTTCTTCCACCGGGAAAACCGACTGTTATCGTATCAGTAAGCCTGGCGTCAAGTAGCATTCCACCCGTCAGCCGAAAGAGACATGGTATAAACAATGACATAATATTCTAGTTCGCCCTTTCTGTCAACATCAGACTTGTACCTTCTGCCATATGATCCCCGGTATATCAGACTAAACCAGGATATGGTTATGACCTTTAACCTAAGCATAAACCACCAGGTTTCCTGTTTCTCTTTTCCTAACCTAGCTGTAGAAATGGACCCTGTCTGATTCGTGTAGACGCTGCTGAAACATGTGCCGGTCTGGCTAGACCACATGTAGTCCAAGGCCAGTTACATCCAGTGTTAACAGTTTAAACGATCTCAAAATGAACATAAATGATTTGAGCCCTCCGTCCTCGCTTAGCGTACATGTTATACACTCTTCGCTTCATTTTGCGAATATAGGCCTAGCGTACACTAAACAAATACTCTGTTAAATTTATCAGAAAGTCTGTTGTCTGAGTGAAGTTGAATGTATTCTGCTATTGAAGGGGATTATTCTGTTAAATATAACACACATATTCTTTTAATTCAACATAAAGATTCTATTAGACTAACAGAATATTATATTGGATATGACTTTCTGTTTAAGTTAGGATATTACACCGGAGTGTAAGGCCTAAGCAAAGGCACCTGCCTTTAGGTACCTGGGCTAGGTAGGGCTAGGCCAAGAGTTCGTAATGTTTATTTTTTGTTCAGTTTCAGCTTTGTTGTAGTTGAACAGGTCCGTTCACCTATTCATTTTTTATGTGACGAATTTTTATTTATTCCTGCCCTGGCCAATATTAATAGATCCCCACTGAGAGTCCCTAATGTTTTTTTAATTACAATTAGACATATAAATTCAATAACAAAAGTCAATTCAACATAAATTTTTAAAAAGACTAATAACAGAGCAGTGTGACATACAGTTGGCGAATGGTCAAACGTAACCAGTGAAATCTAGCCTTCTGTCATTTTATACCTCAACTGGTTATGTGAATAGTGCGCCTCCCCTAGCACTTCGGCTTAGTTATAAGCCTGGTTTAACTTTTAATATAATTGTTGCCCCAACTAACCCCATATATTCGTGGAGATTTTCCTCATGCAGTAAAATTATATATCAGCCGATCAACACATTTCATAAGTTTATATAGGCCTATGTTAAGTCAACAAAAGCGTGTCATAACATTCGCAATGTTGAGCAGCATCCGGCAAAACAATACTGCCGTTCAGCACCTCTCGGAACTGCAGAGGATTTCGAAATGAACAGTTATAACCTCTGCAGCGCCAAATTTGACTTGAAACTCTATCACCCAAACAATTTAATTTTTAAATGCCTGCTAGTTATTCTGCGGCACCAAATTAGACGTGCAACGGGGTCACCCAAACTATTTAGTTTAAATGCTTACCAGTAAGGAAGCCAGATATCGTCGCCCATCAATGACACGAAGCGATGATACGGTGATGCGAAGCCATCGTGCCATCGCTTCGTGGCCGTTGCTTCGTGTCATCGCACCATCGTGCTATCACTTCGCATCATCATGCCATCGGCCTGAACACAAGTGATGTGATACATTATGTTATATACATTATATTATTAGTTCCGCTTCCTGTGTGTACACCCGCAATGATACACGCTCGACGCTAAACAAATCCATGTGGGCATGGAGA
Organism: Liolophura sinensis; assembly: GCF_032854445.1. Classification (NCBI taxonomy): domain Eukaryota; kingdom Metazoa; phylum Mollusca; class Polyplacophora; order Chitonida; family Chitonidae; genus Liolophura; species Liolophura sinensis. Next base: position 7,752,070 of record NC_088307.1, read on the forward strand.
TATTGATTTCATTGCATTTGAATGAAAAGTGTATGTTTTCTAGTACCTGTAAAATGACCAAATCTTTTTATAACAGACGCAGAACTAACATGGCGGGATGGAGGATAAAACTTAACATAACATAATACAACAGAACACCCAGTCTAGCAAGGAGTCTGACAGCATTTTGTTCGGAAAGAGGACTGTCCGAAAATAATTCCCCAATGACTACAATAACAGTGTGCTTTTTATTCTGGTATTTATTTATTTATTTATTTATTTAATTTGTGTTTGAATACGGCGTACTCAAGGATATTTGATTTGTGTTTAAATACGGTGTACTCAAGGATATTTGATTTGTGCTTAAATACGCCGTACTCCAGGATATTTGATTTGTGTTTAAATACGGCGTACTCAAGGATATTTGATTTGTGTTTAAATACGGCGTGCTCAAGAATATTTGACTTGTGCAGACTATCTGCTGAGTAAGCTTACACTTAAAAATGAATCTTAATTTTAACAGAATGTTTGTTGTCTGAGTGATGTAATCTGCTGTTGCAATAGATTATTCTGTTAAATATAACACGCATATTCTATTAATTCAACATAAAGTTTTCATTAGGCTAACAGAATACATTCTAGCATTACTCAGCCAACAGACGACTTTCTGTTAAAGTCAACTGATTATTTTTTTTTTGTTGTGTAACCGGATTTCGTTCAAATTATGAACCGAGTTTATCTTCGCGGAATTTAACGAAGCTGACCGACATTGATTGGCCAATCGTTAGGGCGTTCAGAGAACCAGATACCCTTCAGAAACCGGATACATGGGACCATATAGCTACATCAGGCTATCAGCCTGTGACAAAATAACAGTCTCCTGAAACCAGAGTAACATGAGCTTAGTCATTCGAAGCGTTCGACCAACTTTCAGACCTGATTTTCACCGGTTCTTAGGGACAGCGCTCTAAAGCAAACCAGCTAGTTAGTGGAAGCTTGCTCTTCATTATCGATTTGAATCAGGAATATATCGGAAAATTTCAGGATGAAGCGCTAGGACAATAAGCCACTGTGTTACTTGACCAAGCGGATATACCCAGATACCTGGCTCATAGTGGTAAGTGTGATGTATACTGTTCAATATCAGTGTGTAAAAACCGATATATATATATATATATATATATATATATATATATATATATATATATATATATATATATATATATATACAGGCCTGCGTATCATTTCGGGTTAATTTCGGTTAATACAAGCATAAGTCTGACTTAAGTTTAAACAACCTCGTGATTCTGGAGTCTGCAGTGGATGTTCTGGGGGTAATTTTCAGATATAGTGGTGTACTTGTGTTATATATCTGGCAGGGGATCCTGAATCGATCTTAGGCTTAAGTTAGAATTTCGAATCACTTTAAAATTATTATTCCTGCTTAACAAGGTCAAAGTATTGGTTGTCAACGTAAATTTTCCGTAAGCCATTGTAAAACAAATTTCAGCTAAAATAACGCACAGGATTATTTTAGCTATGAACGTTTGTCCGAGATTGCTCTGACGTTATGTTTGACAAAAATTTGTTAATCCGCAGATGTCGCCATCCTTGGCCGAACAAAATTTTGCCAAGCCCAACGTCAGAGCAATCTCGGACTATATGGATATGAGACAGACCGCATGCAACTTGTGTGTTTGTCTCCATGCCTCTGGCTCTTACAATAAATGACTGCATGTTGCGAAAGCTGACTTCATCAAACTATGAACACTGCTACTCCTACGCATTAAGATCTACCCCATCACAACTGTAGAGTAAGGTCACATATACAAATGTATATCACTCAACGCGTAACCTGTGGAATGAACGAAACATCCGAACTGCAACCAGAGGAAAAGCATTTAACTATTTTCACAGGAAAAAATGATCTTATCTAGCTGTCAAAACGGAGGCCATAATCCATCTGGCTGACACCCTCGATTAAGAGGATTTAAATTGTAATATGTATACTCTCAAAGAAGCAAGTGCGTACCGTCTTGTGCTTATTTGTTATGTAGCTCGCGATGTAAATAAGATTTGGTACACATTGTAGGTACGTAAAGATGTATGCAAAGTAGAGATTAACGCAAATTTGTTACAATTAATGTGTGCTTGTATTATACAGCTTGTGTACTTTTGTACACAATTACTTTTAGAGACTGTCGGTGTGTGTGTGTGTGGGGGGGGGGGGGGGGGGGAAATACATGCTGGTCTTTGATGTTTGTACGAAGCTGAGTTATGAACTTCTTGGTCTATATTCCCTTTATTTTTCAAATACAACGCAGCATGTAGTGGAAAAAAGTATCATTCTTTCGCAGTCTTTAATATAGAAGATTTAAGCATAGAGAGTAAAAAAACTGGAACCAATTTCTCAAAGGTGTATTAAAAGCCAAGCAAGCCTTAAATCTTAATACCAGTAAACTTCTGGACTTCTGGTCCGAACTAAAATTCATACCAGGCTTGACTGCTACACTTTTATGCCAAGATCAGCAACGACAGTGTGATAGTTGGCAAATGGTCAACACATATACATGTGAAATAGAAAACTAACCCTGTGATATATCCTGCACTTTGTGTGCTGCATGGTTAACAGTCTATTCACCGTTATACTTTGCTACATCCCGATCACATGATTAGAGTAAGTATATTGGTCTACTTCTGCCAAGGCGGAGAAGAGCTGATCTTCTGGGTAGCTGCAATCTTGGACAATATTTTGTATAAGTTTGTGTTGAGGTATACAATGGAATAGGTGTGTTTTGGTACGTAATAGCGAATTTCTACAACCTTTAGTAAAACATTGTGCTGAGACACAGTAGAGCCGATCACCTGATTGTTTGTTTTTTCTTTGCAGGGATATGTTCTCTGTGGCAAACGAATACACATCGATATTCATGTCGGCCATATTTACACGGGACTTTAAACTGAGGTTGACGGACATTGTAGTGTTCCTGGCATGTCTGACCCACGTGGCCATGGGGGAAGCAGGTAAACGCGTGGCGTTTGTTTGTACATGTACATTTAGCTAATTATCCAATTTCAGCTAGGTTTACGCGGTGTTGATACTGTCACTAGGGGTCACTTCACTCTTGGGTGCTATCATGGGTTATTTTTTCCACCTTGGGTATTATTTATATAGCTGGATGGCCTGAGAGGTAATTCGGAAATCGTGGGTGACCTCTATACGGTGGCCACTGTGTTGGAGGCTGAAAGTAGTAGTCGACACAATATCCAGTAACTATTAAAAGAGAGGGGTACCAAAAATAAAATGTAAACCCTATAAACTAGTAATTTTTTCTAGATGGTTACTATAACAAAGATCCAAGAGGCGTCTACTTTACGTTTATTGTCGTATTTATCGTATTTCACACATTTTTACTTCTCACCGACTGACAGCATGTTGACCCCGTGACCTGATCACGACGACTGACTACTTCAATAAAAATCCCTACCTTTTCCGTATGTAGACGAGTCCACAAGAAACTGGAGGGGGTAATATGTGCTCAAGCAATATCCAGTACTGTGACCTTCATGTGTATCTACACCATTACAGACAACAAAATAAACTCTCCTCACTATGAGGTATTGCTGAGGTTGCGAGTGATATCCACTTGTTGTTGCTAGGCACCCCTCCTAGCTGCCGGCTATAGTGATGTAATTGTATTACTCAATTTTTATAAGACACTACATTCTTCCCTTTTTCTTTGAAATAGAATACAGTTATTAGTTAACAAAAGGACTAAAGTAAAGTTTCTGTAGGATATCACTGTCCTTGGAATTGTTTGATGAGTATTGGCAAACACTGAGCAAAGTTCATGAATAAAACATGTATTGACTTTCAATTTCACGTAGAAATCAAAAGTTCAACGCGAGAAATTAACTGGACTTGTTAACTCGAAATTAGAACTTAAACATTCATTTACTTGTACACTTTAAAATCGCAATCCAGAAATTAACACAAATCAGTTCACACATAGTCATTGAGATACGCAGGTCGGTTTCGAACTCGGGTCGGATGTCGCTTGGCTTGCTGGTTTCTAGCAGCATTAGGTGTTGGGGTCAAGTGTTGGATTGTCGTCATCGTAGTCCTCGGTAACGGACATAGGGAACTGTGTATCTGGAGGTACGACTTTAAGTAACGAACTGTTGCGTGACACGGATTCGCCGTCTGGGCCTGTAGGAATTACCCTGGAACCTTTTGTGATTGTGAAGCGTTGACTGGTTGTGGAAGTTTGGTTTTGATGGGATGATTGAATAGAAGACTACCTGGTGCAGTTCCTGTAGTAGAGTGGGGATGTTGCTCGGTAGTTAAGCAACAAACTGTTAAGATCTTTCTTCCACTCCTTTCCATGGCAAAATTAGATGCGCACTGTCTTTTCAATTGTCCGCATGAAACGTTCCGCTTCTCCGGTTGCTTTAGGTCAGTATGGTGTAATCTTCCTGTGTTTGAATCCAGTGGTTTCAGCATATCGCCCAAAGTCTTGTCCGTTGAAAGGAGGTCATTTGTCGGATTTAGGTTCGTCGACAATGCCATGAGTAACAAAGATGGTGTCTAATTTGGCAATGACGTGTCTAGCTGATATAGATTTGATAACTTCCGCAATTGGCTATCTTGAATAGTCGTCGATTATCACTAATAAGTAATCGCCAGAAGGAAATATGCAAAAATCCATGCTAACACAACTCCATGGTTGGCATGTCTGTCATTCGGATTGGTTCCGGTTTCTGCGATGATGCATAGCCTTGGCAAGGCAGACAGCTGTTTATGTAGGTTTCGACGTCTTGATCCATGTTGGGATACGAGACTTTTTCTCGTAGTAGTCGCTTGGTTTTAACTATCCCTTGATGGCCTTCGTGAGCTAATTGGAGTGTTTGTTGTCTTAGGGATGGTAGTACGATAAGTCGATTTGTACGAAGCACTGTTCCAGAAGGAGACACGGTCAGTTCATGTCGAATTTTGTTCTACCGCTTAAGATGAGGGTCACGCTTGTTCTATCGGTTTGAAAGGGCAACTTTTATTAGTTTTGTCATCTGTGGATCGTATTTGTGGGAATCCTGAACGGTCTGTAATGAGATGGATTTTGTGATGACATGCTGAATGATGAAACTGACAATGGCAATCGTTGGCAATGTCTCGGTCAGATACCGGCTGATCTTATTGAGGACGTCGAGAGAGAAAGTCGGCTGGATTTTCATCTCCTCGTTTATATATGACAGTAAGTTCATAGGGTTGAAGTCGTTTCAGGCCCAGCTTGGAGAATGCCGTAGCGCCGTTGAGAGCGTGTATAACTTCATCAGTGGTAGGCGTGGGTTGTCGTTCTCGTTGGACGGCTATATTAGGCATGCGCATGTCTACACAAAGTCTCACTCACGTTTTGTCTTTCTTGGGCACAACCACGATCGGTGAAACCCATGGTGTTGGTCCTTCAATAGGGTCAATGATGTCTGCTTCTTAGAGTGTAGTTAACTCAGTTTCTTGTTACTGTTACTGGCTTGTTGCTGTGCTTGTTTGAAGACGAATCTCTCGAAGCGAATGTGTTTTTGGGAAGAAAAAACTGTCAAGTTTGTAAGCGGCGTTTGTGTAAGACTCGCAATACTTCCTCTCCCGATTCACCACCGAGATGTAATAGAAAAGCTCGCTTCTGTTTGTCTTCAGTTATACCAGCTGCTGTGATATAAACGTCAAATTGATCCCGCCATTTTTTCCAACGTGTAGCCAGCGAAGTTTAGTCCACATCTTCTTGAAATGGCGGTATGGATGGTAGGTTTAGAAAGCCTGCCATATCAGATACTGTCCGATTTACCTTTGTTGCCAGATATAGTGTTGTTATTGTGTTGATTGATGATTACAAATGAACTAATAGCCGATTGATCGATGGCTGATTCCCGGATAGCCGATTGATCGATGGCTGACAGCCGGGTGTTACAGGGAGTAATCATTATCCGCACATAGGGAGAACTCATTATTTGTTAGACACTGCACCTGTATAGAAACGTCCAGATTTTGACGGTCAACCTAAATCAAGATTTTTATGACTGCTTTCTCACAGGCTGAGCCAGACATGCTCCAAAGCTTATTGGCCACGGAATGTTTGGGATTGAGCTACAGCGCTAAACGTTAACATTATCGCTTATGGAAAATTAATGGGGGTGTGTGGCCATCTGGTATTACGAGCGCCACGGGATTTTGCGAGATAGGGGTAATAGCTGCCTCGCCACCCCCACTTTCCTAATACAAGGCGAGGCGTGAAGGGAGATAATGGAAGGTCATCTGTCGGCTTCCCTGTCAACCATAGCGTTGGGGTCTGAAGTGTTAATAAGCTGTTGTTTTAATTTCGGTCTATTTTAGCATCAAGATATTATAACTATTTTCTGTAGATTCTTCATCAAGAGATATGGGATATGGGAACTTGGAAAATTTTAATTTAGATTCAGTCCCTTAACTAACGGAATTTTCCTTAAATATTGATCCAAATGAAAAGATATGGCTATAACGTTGTTGCTTTATTCCGTAACCATTCATTCATTCTTTAGGGATTTCTTTCTCCGTTAGGACAGTTTCAAAGGGAGATAATCTGCATGAAGTTTCTGAATCAGTTTCTTTTAAAAAGAATGGACAACACGAGGTCAATGCATATATAAATCGATAAAATATTCCACACAAAGATTTACCTTTTTATTTCTGGGGTATCACATGACCGAGATATCGCAGTTCAAAATAAACAAGAACGGCAACACTGAAAAAATCGAAATCGTCGCCATAAAAATAAGGGAAATGGAGATAATCCGCTTTACCCTGCTGAGGTAAGCGGTGAGCGAAATTCTGTCAGTAGTGAAAGAAATTCTGCCCGGAAATTGAGTGAACACTGCTCCTATTTAGACACTTGACCAGAATATATAAATAGGTCTTCTAACGGTGAAGAAAGCCCATCCAGACATTTTTGAGTTCATCACCATTATTAAGACTGAATAAGCCGCAAATGAGGTGAGTATTTTGCTACTTGAAGGTAAGGCGGCCCCTCCTCTTAAGAGACGCAAATATAGGAAAATGGATGCCAAGTTGACATACCTTAAAATGAAATTTGAGCAGCAACTGATTGATGAAATGGGATATGCTGATTCAGCATCACATATTCTTGCTATATAAATGTGTATTCAACATCCGCTGTTAAACATTTACTGTATTATTCGTATATATGAGGTTACATTGTCCATAATGTTGCTTATTTAAAAATAAAAATAAATGACACACTGAAATTTGTTCAGTTTTTTTTTTGAGTTTTGCACACACTAGACATATATGACATAGCAGATATGTCTATCAATCTCCCGTTATTGTAGACCGGCTCCCACTACTCAGTAACCACATGCTGTGATAATCGAGTGATAATCGAAGTTAATCATTTGCCAGCTTATAGCACATCGAGGGTCGTAGGCGTTAACGGAATAAACTGATGATTTTTGTACTAACTAGAACCCATTGATTTAAATGCGATTATTGTGAAGTGCGATTACAGGTTTATAAGGTATTAGCTGCATTAATGTGGGTCATCGAATCCAGCTATGCACTGACCTACGCAGCAGTGCCGAGCCACACTGAGTAGTTTTTAGGTTTCAAACAACGCCATTGTTAGATTACCTATATTCACGGTATGAAGATGAATATTCTCTAACGCTGAAGACGATTGAATTTTCTTCTGGCTCACACGAAAGCAAAGCTGTAATAGGGTACCTAATTTTGGTAAATCGAAGCAGTGCAGTGGTTTGTGTTCGGCAATGTTTGTCTCCCGGAGAAAGAAATATTCCAAAAAATATTGCACTTCACAACAACGATGCTCTAGGCGGGATTACAAACCCAAAAAGAAGAAAACAGTACGGAGATGCTAAAACACACCGGGGAAGTAAACTCTAAAACTGGAACTACTTCGGTAAATCGGTGACAATTTTCACCACCCCAGTAATACCCTCATAAGACTGCCCGCTTCGCATCCAGACCCCAAAAATGTAAGATTTTGACGAAATGTGGGAGATTTAGTGTCAAATAAAATAACCGAGTTTAAATATGCTGTTAATGATACCAAACTGCTCTTGAATGAAGGTAAGCGTTTTTTTTTTACACACACACAAAAGGTAAGGTCGTGTATATAATTTAAAGTGTATAAGAGCCGCACCAAATTAGTTTCTCTTTGGTCTTTGTCAAACAGGTTGTGGACGTCCCCCAGAGAAGCCGAACGCCCATCATAACGCCACAGACGACACCTACCAACACCGCTCTCTGGTTCGCTACACTTGTCAGAAGGGCTTCTTCCAGAAAGGCTATCCTGCTGTCATCTGTAACGAGGGTGTCTGGTACGGACACCCTCAAGCGCCCTTTACATGTCAGTGTAAGTATGAGTTAACACGGTATAGTTATGTGTTCTTTCGTGCCTGCCTATCTACTTTGAGTTTAAAAACAAAGAAAATCACTAATATCAGAGGGAAGATCATTAACCACTGTTCATGAAAATAGCTTGATTCATTTTTTTGGAATTTTCTCAACACAGTGAAATGCATGTGAAACTTTGTATTCTACGTTGGGATGTTGGGGTCATATTTTGACCAGTGACGTCACATCCGGATTTTTCTACTTTACACACCTGGACTGCTAGATTTCTTTATTCAAAATGCGTATACATATAGATCGCCGAGTGGAAATGAAAGATTTCGTTCATGATGATGTGACTTCATTGATACACTCTGGATCACCCGGAAAGCCGTAGAATCTGATGTATTAAATCCATTTCACCCATTTAGAGCTGAGATTAAGAGACGGAGAAACTCCTCTGTTATAGCCCAGGATGTTAGACTTGGTATTGTTTTAGCCCGGGCAGTGTCCAGACTGCTTCGGGAACTATCGTCGGATGCCGGAGTGACCCGATGTCTACGCGGACACAGCGGATGTCATATCCGACAGACCTGATGAATATAGTCAACACGCCTGTTGCCGTAATGCCTGCTAGGAAATGGTCAAAACGCCAGCCGCTGCTCGCGTCTTCACATACATGGGAAAGTATGACTCCAACCAGCAGATAATTATGTGACATTATACGCTAGACAGCCCGGAAGCTAGAGACCACGTGATTTCTCTAGGTACAAACGGGGTCGGTGAAGAAATTCGTCACACAAATGTTATATAGGAAAATGCCAATTTTTAAATCGATGTCGGCGATAGTGTATTCTTTGGATTTGTGTCATTTTCCTGGTTTTTTTTGAGTGCTTTACAAAACTCACGTGATGTTTTTTGCACAGCCTGTGGCTTGCTGATCACTGACGGAATAGAAAAAATGGGTCCTAAGTCCCTTCATGCACGAGTTGTATGTATGTCTGATAACCCAGCTGGATTGTGGGAAAAGCATAATTTTCTTGTGCATGCTTCTAAGGGCAAAACAAAGATACACACAAAGCTTTACACGCTTTCAAATTTCTTTTCGTCTTTTGATCTTGACACTGGCGCTTTTGTTCATGAAAGCCAAACCTGAGGAAGCCATTGTCAAGGTATCCTCGACCATTTCTCCATGATCTCCCATATATTGTTTATTCGTCTTCCCAGCTACCCCGTTGTGACTTAGAAACATAGGTATCCTCCGGGCTGTTCCCGGCTTTCTGCCATCATAATGCTGGCCTCCGTCTTGTAAGTTAAATATTATTGCGTACGGCGTAAAACACAGTCAAACAATAAAAAAACAGCATTTGGTTTAACTTCACACATTGTGTATTCAAAATTTATCTTGCAGCTGATATGCATGTAAGAGTTACCTTAATTCTTCGACCACCCTGGCTTCCTCTCGGCCGTAAGTTGGAAGGTATAGCAGCAACCTGCGGATGGTCATGGGTTTCCCCCGGGCTGTGCCCGGTTTCCACCCACCATAATGCTGAGAGCCGTGATATAAGTACAATTTTCTTGAGTACATCGTAAAAAAAAAAGCAATCAATAAATTAAAAAAATTGTTTGCATGTTTTGTAATCGCCGAAAACCTTTGGCCTTTGCATTACTTATTTGATATCATTTGTTGTATTTTGTCGTGTTAGAAATAAATCTTTGTATTCATACTTCTAGAAACCTTGCTGCAGGCATCTGCACCTTCTTTGACCGATATGTTTTGTTGTGCGGAAAAATATTTTACTCCGGGGCCTACGACGATTCTTTTCACAACTTTTAAATGTGAGCGTCAGATGAATGGTTCTGATCGTATACAAAGAAGATAGCAGATTAAAAAAGTCTGTCATTCAGAATGGGTTCCTCACTCCATTGAGATGTCTGAAGGGTTATGGTTGTCTCAGTAAATTAGAAAATGAGTAAATAAGAAAACACTCCGCATCGTACCCTCTGAGCAAGGATGACATCTGAGTTAAGTTCATCTTGGTCAAGGTACGAGTTGTCTGGTTGGCGGCGGCCAATTGGCTTTTTCCCTCTGGATTTTCATGGCATAAGTAATCAACTCTGTAAAAGAAAAAAAAAGTTTTGAAAAGACAGTTTACAATAAGAGAGAGAGTTAAAATGTTAAATCAGCATTTAAGCTCAGCTTCACCACTCACTTGAGAATCAACAATGTTTCAGTCGGACATGAAACGCACATTTTCAGCGAACTTTTTTATTCTCTTCCCTTAAATATAGAGTTAAGTAGCCTGCCAAATCCACATGCTCTATCGACATCAAATGGAACCAGCTTCCACCAGCCATACACCTGCACAGTTAATTACTCTTTTGCGCTAAAAACTCCATAATACCTGTGTTATGCAATTTAGTTGAGCATTACCACTCTGTGTTTATTTTATACGTCATACTGCTGTAAATAAATGCAATAAACACTAAAATAATTGAAGACACCCTCAGCAATATTTATAGAGTTTTGTTGCCCAATTAGATATTTAAAATTGAAATATTTATATTACTGAACATCTGCCTTTGCAGAATTGCACTCTGGTATTAGAAATTGCAACAAAACAGCCAACTTCTTTTAGCCGTTCACATCTTAGAAAAAAAAATAAATAGAAGAAATTATTCCATAAAGCATGTTCACAAATGACTATTCAGTGTAAATAAAACGTGCTTTTTCTTCATTTTTTATGCCATTGAGAATAAAGAACACTACTCATAGACGGTACATTATTTACATGGCACTGGGCACGGATAAAGCACATGACTCATAGATGTAAAGTTAATTACATGGCAATTACAATCCATAATCTACCAGAATTTACTCTCTTGGCATGGTGACTGAATTTTGGAGGAGTTGTCTTCATCAGTTGACTGGACGAACAGACCCGACAGCATTGCAATTTTAAAATGTGATTTCCTTAGAGTTTTTTTTTCATTTGTGTCGAGGGTTGCGTTACCGAGTTTTAACTTTACACGCACAAGAGTGTAATAAAAGTGCTACAAGAGTTCAATACCTAAACGAAACAAAATCTGAATCTTCTTTCAAACTTTAAAGGATGATGGTAAAAACTAAAAACACGGAGGAAAATTGGAAAATTATATTGTTAACAACAGAAAAATGCAGCAAATTGAGTAATACAAACATATATTTACTATATGTACATTTTCCGAAATCACGTTGATTAAAAGTCAGCGTTGCTCAGGCATGGACGGGGACTGATGTTTCTTTGAATAAAACTGGAGAATGACTGTTCGGCCAGATCAAGCCGCCATTCGCCATTTTGACGACACCCTCCATCGTACCACAAGAAATGAAGAATTAATTTCAGCGGTAAATACCGTCGAATTCATGACAGTTGAATTAACATGTAAGCAAACATGTACTATACTGACCTCAGTAACCTTTTCCGGAATCTGGTTGCCTTTAGGCGTATTTCGACTAGCAAAGATTAAGCGCTGTCTTCTTTAAAATTCTGTTGTTGGTGAGTCAATCTCGTGAAGTCTCGGATGGCCGCGTGATCAAGCGAAGCGAGGGTATGATTGTCAAGCCTGACTGAGCGAGAACAATAGAACTTCATATCCCTCCGTCTCTTCATCCCAGGGTGGAGTTTAATAGTCTTTCATCTGATTTACACTTTGTTTTTGTCTTGTCCGCAATACCGTGAGTTCTCCATACTTGGTCTATCACAGATGCTTGGTAAAATAAGTGGAAGGCTACCCTTACTTTCTGTCCAAAAAACTCCTGATCTAACAGCAGAATCATTTATTTATTTATTTATTTATTTATTTGATTGGTGTGCTCAAGAATATTTCGCTCATACGACGGTGGCCAGCATTATGGTGGGAGGAAACCGGACAGAGCCTTGGGGAACCCACGACCATCCGCAGTCTGCTTTCAGACCTTCCCACGTACATCCGGAGAGGAAGCCAGCACGAGCTGGACTTAAACTCACAGGGACCGTATTTGTGAGAGGTTCCTGGGTCATTACGCTGCTTTAGCGCGCTAACCATCTGAGCCACGGAGGCCCCCAGTTAGAATCTGTCTAACCTTACGTCATAGTGAGGACAGATGCCTGTCACACCTCCTGACGTTATGCCACAGTGGAGACAAATATCTGTCACACCTTCTGACGTTACGTCACAATCGAGGCAGATATCAGTAACGTTATGTCAAAGTTCAGGTGCGTTGTTTGTCACACCCTCTGAGGTTACGTCAAAGTCGAAGAAGGTGCCTGTCATACTCTCTGACGTTAATTCATGGTTGAGGCAGACACCTGTCACACTGTAATATCAGGTCACAGTCGAGGCAGATACCTGTCACACCTGGCATTACGTCAAATCAAGGAAGGCTCATGACATATCTTCCTTCTGACGTAACATCAGAATCAATGCAGGTGCTTGTTGCACCTTTTGACGTTACGTGACAGTCGAGGCATGTATCTGACACATTTTCGTACGTTACGTCACAGTCGAGACATGAATCTGTCACATTTTTTTTCCGTTACGTCACAGTCGAGGCATATAGCCGTAGAAACCTTGTGACGTTACGTCAAAGTGAGGGCAAGTGCTTGTCATGCTTTTTTTTATACATATTTGTATTACTTTTGTTTTTGTATCAATACATTTTCTTCACCGTTTTCCTGCCTTTTTTCTTCTATTTATCATATATAGATATAAATTTCTGTTTTCCAGTAGGATCCTGCCAATCCCCGGGTTTAATCGACAATGGCGATAGAGACGGGTTTGTGTTTTCTGTTGGGGCCACAGTGAAGTACACTTGTCACGAGGGATTCGAGATCAAAGGTTCTGCTGTAAGATTGTGCTTGGCGAGTTTTACGTGGTCCGGCAAGAAACCGTCTTGTGTCCGTAAGTCTGCCACATAAAAGACATTTCCTTTCACAAAGAATATTAGAGTGTTTATAACAAAGAGTGTTTATAACAACTACATCTACTTGTTTTTTTATACTTTGTCCGCTAAAATTGCCACTTATTTCGTTGTTCTCATTCAAGTACTTGCTGGTCTTTAGATTCGGATTGGAAATATATCAACATCAACATTGAAGGAGTACAGTTGTAGTAAAAATGCCTGAACAACGCCTTATTTGGTGTGCTTTTTCACACAGTCATCATTCCAAAGGCAAAAGACGTGACATCACACAACAGCAGTTAGCAATGTGATGACGTCAGGCATGACATTACACCCAAGCAGTCAGTAGTATACACTAGACGTGCCACAGCAGTTAGCAGTGTAGTGATACCAGACATATCACCACAGCAGTGAGCAGTCAGCAATGTACTGACGCCAGACATGCCACCACAGCAGGGAGCAGTCAGCAATGTACTGACACCAGACATGACACCTGAGCAGGAACAGTCAGCAATGTACTGACATCAGACATGCCAGCACAGCAGGGAGCAGTCAGCAATATACTGATACCAGACATGACACCACAGCAGGGATCAGTCGGCAATGTACGGACACCATACATGACACCACAGCAATGAGCAATCAGCGATTTACTGACACCATACATGACACCACAGCAGGAGCAGTCAGCAATGCACGGACACAGACATGGCACCACAAACAGGAGTCAGAAGTGTACTGACACCAGGTATGACACCACACTAGTGAGCAGTCACCCATGTACTGACACCAGACATGACACCACAGCAGTCAGCAATTTACCGACACCATACATGACACCACAGCAGGAGCAGTCAGCAGTGTACGGACTCAGACATGGCGCCACAAACAGCAATCAGCAGTGTACTGACACTAGATATGACACCACACCAGTGAGCAGTCAGCAGTGTACTTACACCAGACATGACACCATAGCAGTGAGCAATCAGTAGTGTACTGACATCAAACATGACGTCACACCCCAGCAGTCATGTGTACACTGCTGTGATATGAGCAGACAGCAGTGTACTGAAACCAAGCATAAAGCCACGGCAGTGAGCAGTCAGTAATGTACTGACACCAGACATGACACTACAGCAGTCAGCAGTGTACTGACACCAGGCATGACGTTACACCCAACAGTGTACTCATGACGAACATGACACTACCCCCTCTGTCGGCAGTGTACTGACTCCAGACATGACACAACCCCCCCCCCCCCCACCAAGTCTACTCTGTACTGACACCAGACATGACATCACACCAGCAGCCAGCAGTGTATTGAAACAGAGCTGTAAGCAATATACTGGCACCATACATAACGCCGTGCCCCAACAGTCACCTGTTTACTGACACCTGACATGACACCACACCAGTGAGCAGTGTTTTAAAATCAGATATGACATAACATCCATGAAGTGTACTGACACCAGAAATCACCCCACACTCCAACAGTCACATCTGTAGGACGCCAAACATGACACCACACCTAAACAGTCAGCAGTGCACTGACACCAGATATGACAGTTCAACCATGTTATCACCCATGTCACGACATTACGCCCCGAGCATTGACCTGTGTACAGACACCAGACATGACAACCATCCCAACAGTCACCTGTGTACTGACAGCAGACGCGACAAGTCATTCTGTCATAGAAAATTTATAAAGACACCGTACATTACGCCGCCCTCACAATCGTACATACTGACACCTTTCATGACACTACATCTCATCATCCTAAATGTACGGAGACACCAGACATGACACCACCCTCGCTATATGACACAACACCACCCTCGCGATATGACACAAAACGTGACATCAGACGTTTCTTCACAGTACATGTATGGAGAAACCAGACATGTTACAACCCTCTTCACAGAATATAGAGATATGCTGCGGACAAGGGAATAAGTCTTAAGAAAAACTTTGGGGCTTAGATCTGGCACACCTAGTACAATTCTAGGGCTAGCTTTAACAGTTTAGGCGTACCAAGTCGATTTCCGACTGAAGGTGAGATCTTACTAAAGCGATAGCAGCGCTTCATCAAAGTTATGCTTTGTGTGCTCCTACGTCTACTTGTATTCTTAGTAAAAAAAACCACAAATTCCTTGGTCGTCCGCTTGTGACCTCAAAACATCAAACCTTCGGCCCGACCTTTTCCTCCATGACCATGCTTGGCTTCCTTTTGACATCGATACTTCCGGAAACTCGACCAGCTACCATTGTAGCCCACTGTTCTAACCACCTGAGTGTACATGTGCTCTGTCATTATGTGTTCATATCAATTAATCAACCTCCTTTCCAGTTTGTGCATGCGAAGATCTGACAATAAGCCGCCGATGGCGATTGGTTTTAATTGCGCGAAAGCGGTTAAAGATTTTGAGATGTTCGTTTATACTTCTTGTCGATACAGTTGTGGCTGTGAATCGTCAGACTTCATTTACCATTCATGTCAACATGTCATAGCTGGCAACTTTGATATTGTAAACAGTGATGATCTGCGAAGTCTCCTTGTGAGATGTCCCAAGTAAAGAGAGCCGAGAAAGATAAATATGGGAGCTAATAAGAAAATAGTCCTTTCAGCGCTTGAGAACTTTGAAAAAAACAATGGTCTAGAGGGGAGAAGGTAGAACCTCCAATCCTTGACACTGGACTTGAGATAGTTAAGAAAAAGTTTATGCTTGTTATCCACCATATCAATACAAATGATGCTCAGGTGACAGCCAAGCAAGTTCTGAAGGATGCTACCATGCGAAAGGTCCTTGATGACCTTCAGAGAAAATACGTTATTATTCCTGCGGACAAAGCTCCAAATAATATTATATTTGCAAAAATTATTACTATCAGGTTCTTGTGATTCTAGTGGGCCAAAAAGGGGATTTAAAGGAAACCACAGACGCTCCAGATGATCTGGACCTATATTTGTACAAAGGCCAAAACGGTTTCCTCTCTCGCAGGCTTTTTGACAAGAAGGATAGATACAATTTTGACATATGGCATATGTCCTGCATATGGCGTGTACCTATCTCGGCTTGTAGCATTTGTTAGATCCTGTGAGTTGTGTGGAGATTTCAATCAACGTCACAATTTATTATTGCAAAATATGGTCTGTGAAAGTTATTCCATCAAACGCCATCAATGTTTCTGAAGTTTTCCGATGAGTGTAGTTCTCTTGTCAGTAAATATATACAGAGCGTCCAGAATCTCTGACGCGCTGCTTCATAATTGTGTCTAATTCCGCTTAAACTGGGGGATATGGGCTGTATATTCATCGTTTTGAATCAGATCTCCACGCTGGATACATGAGCAGTTGCTATCAAAGCGCAACTGAGATACATATTTTGTTATCGTGAACTGATATTCTAGCGTGGTACACGATTTGAATGCTGATTTCACTTAGTTGCCTAGAACATACCTTGCGCCTGTTAAACATCATTAAAACTGTTGACTGCTTCTCTTTGCAGGATTCCGTCCTATTTTCGTCTTTATATAATTTCTTAGTTCTTTTGTGGTTTGTGTTATACATCATTTTGGTACTTGGCCTTGCGATAATTGACTTATTAGTTGTCTTCTGGTATACGAATGTCTGTTTCGAC
The DNA here is from genome assembly GCF_032854445.1 of Liolophura sinensis. NCBI lineage: Eukaryota > Metazoa > Mollusca > Polyplacophora > Chitonida > Chitonidae > Liolophura > Liolophura sinensis. The sequence continues at coordinate 7,769,013 of NC_088307.1, forward strand.
GTATAGATTCAACCGGACTCTGCCCTATTCGCTTCCAAGGCTGCTGTCGCGTAAGACACCAATAAATAAAATAAATTCAGTCAATGAAATGAGCATTCAATCCATCCATTTATCAGTATCTGCTTCCAGCAATTAGAAGTTCTTGGCGGAATACGCTAACACTGCGTTCCTTATGGATACACGTCTAGTAACTCTAATTGTTACATTTAAACTCAGTACTCCAATTATGTCAGCCACTTGATAAGATAATGATGTTACTAACTACAATCAATCCAAGAAGTTGTATATCCACAAGGAACATAGTGTCAGCATTTGTCTGTGGACAGAGAAGCGAGGTAACCATTGAAGAATGAATAAATCAAATGACAATATGACCAATCCCTTGTTGTTGGTTTTGTAGCTGTTCGTTGCCCTCGCCTCTCCCCACCTAAACATGGTAAAGTCCAACCGATGGACTGGAATTTGGAGCTACTGCACGAGTCATCTGCGACGAGGGCTTCCGCCTGGTTGGACCAGAGACGAGAAGTTGCCAAGGTGACAAGACATGGAGCGGAGAGGGTAACAGTTGCAAAGGTAAAGGACAAGGGAAATAACCAAACAAACTTTACTCAAAAGCTTGAAAATTTGTTTTAAACATATTTATTTTCCTTTAAATACAGACTAAACTATGGGCATCTAATATTCATAGTAATATGTATATTAATCAGTTTGTTACAAAGCAAAAATGTATTTTTATACAAATATATTGATATAAACGATAGGAATTTACAGGTCTTATCTTAAGTGATATGAATAGAGTGTCGTTGAAATGCTATCACGAGGGGCCTCGGTGGCTCAGGTGGTTAGCGGGCTAGCGAACGTATAATGACCAAGGAGCCTCTCACAATGCGGCGCTGTGAGTTCAAGTCCAGCTCATGCAGGCTTCCTCTCTGACCGTAACGTGGGAAGGTCATCTAGCAGCCCGCGGATGATCGTGGGTTTCCCCCGGGCTCAGCCCTGTTTCCTCCCACCGTAATGCTGGCCGCCGTCGTATAAGTGAATATTCTTGAGTACGGCGTAAAACACCAATCAAATAATATTTGTCTCCCTTTAAAACTAAATTAGGTGTAAATTTTGCACATAATTTCTTATTGTAGAAATTGAATGCGCGAAGCCGATGCTTGAGTATGGCAGTGTGACTGTCAAGACGCCCATAAAGTATGGAGACATAGCCATATTTAGGTAAGTGTTTATGTTTGTCAACAATTGCAAAAAAATTTATTTCTAACATATTTTTACCAACGCTATTTGTGTTATGAGGCACACATTACAATTAGAGCGTCTAACTTCAGCCGAATTCACCAAAACTGATTTCGAGCTTGCAATGTTATCGGTCAGCGGCCCATGGCTTGTTTTTGGATTTGGTGTTTTACGTCGTACTCAAGAATATTTCACTTTAACGATGGAGGTCAGAATTATGGGGGTGGAAAACTGAACAGGGCCCGGGGGAAACCCATAACCATCCGTAGGTTGCTGGCAGACCTTCCCACGAATGACCGGAGACAAAACGAGCATGAACTGGACTAGAACTCACAGCGACCACATTGGTGCGAGGTCACTGCGTCGCGCTGGCGTGCTAAACCTCTTGGCCACGGAGGCCCTCGATGGCTTGGGGGTCGTGGGGGCGGGGGGGCGGGGGGGGGGGGTAAATTAGGATTATTCCCACAACACAGCTTCCACCAGGCCTCCCGCGTGATTCAAGCGATTGTTTCAAACTCAATCGAGACAAAACAATATCTAGTTGGCATCAGGTTAATGAACGACGAAATAACGGATTGACAAATATAATTAAAGATGTACAGAGTAAAACCAGAGCAGCGACGACAGTGTGATAGCTGGCAAATGGTCACACGTAACTGGTGAAACACACCCTCTTGTCAGTGTAACTCAGCAAGGGTTTGGTTCTAACTGTCCATATAAATGTATAAATAGTATCAATTTACACGCCATTGCACTATGGCTTAAGCAGAATTAGGCAAAAAATAAATTCAGTGATATTAATTGCAATTTGTTAGATGTCACTGGTCTAGAATGACTCAAAATGCTGTTTTGTCATTTCATTTAACACACGATCACAATAAAACGATGCCAAGGGTTCAAGCCTCGGGGATGCTTAGTCCATCAGCAGAACCCTGGTTTGTGCAAGAATACAATATAATTAAAGACGTACAGCTTAGGGAATAAAACCAGAGCAGCGAAGACAGTGTAATAGCTGGAAAATGGTCACACGTAACCGGTGAAATACAGCCTCTTGTCAGTTTACCTCAGTCAGGGTGTTATTCTAACTGTTCATGTAAATACATAAAGAGTAGCAATTTACATGCCAATTAGCACCATAGCTTAAACAGAATTGGTTAAAAAAATGCAATGATGTTAATTGCAGTTTATTAGACGTCACTGATCTAGAATTCTAGAATCAGTCTAAATGCTGTTTTGTCATCACATTTAACATACAGTCACACTAAAACAATGCAAAGCGACCAGGCCTCCTCAAGCCTCAGGAAGAATCAGTGGGCGCACGTGCCTTTATATCAGTCATTTGAAGGACCGGATGGAGGAACTAGTGGGTTTCATGTGTTTTTATACCAGTCAGGTCAAGGAGCTGAAAGAAGAGCAAGTGGGTGCATGTGTGTTTATGCCAGTCAGGTGAAGGACCTGAAGGAAGAACCAGTGGGTGCAAGTGTGTTTATACCAGTCACGTGAAGGACGTGAAGAAAGAGCCAGTGGACGCGTGTGTGTTTATACCAGTCACGTGAAGGACCTGAAGGAAGAACCAGTGGCTGCATGTGTGTTTATACCAGTCACGTGAAGGAGCTGAAGAAAGAGCAAGTGGGTGCAGGTGTGTTTATACCAGTCACGTGAAGGACGTGAAGAAAGAGCCAGTGGACGCGTGTGTGTTTATACCAGTCACGTGAAGGAGCTGAAGAAAGAACCAGTGGGTGCATGTGTGTTTATACCAGTCAGGTGAAGGAGCTGAAGAAAGAGCAAGTGGGTGCAGGTGTGGTTTATACCAGTCACGTGAAGGACCTGAAGGAAGAACCAGTGGGTGCAGGTGTGTTTATACCAGTCACGTGAAGGACCTGAAGAAAGAGCCAGTGGACGCGTGTGTGTTTATACCAGTCACGTGAAGGACCTGAAGGAAGAACCAGTGGGTGCATGTGTGTTTATACCAGTCAGGTGAAGGAGCTGAAGAAAGAGCAAGTGGGTGCAGGTGTGTTTATACCAGTCACGTGAAGGACCTGAAGGAAGAACCAGTGGGTGCATGTGTGTTTATACCAGTCACGTGAAGGACGTGAAGGAAGAACCTGTGGGTGCATGTGTGTTTATACCAGTCAGGTGAAGGACCTGAAGGAAGAACCAGTGTGGGTGCATGTGTGTTTATACCAGTCACGTGAAGGACCTGAAGGAAGAACCAGTGGGTGCATGTGTGTTTATACCAGTCACGTGAAGGACCTGAAGGAAGAACCAGTGGGTGCAGGTGTGTTTATACCAGTCACGTGAAGGACCTGAAGAAAGAGCCAGTGGACGCGTGTGTGTTTATACCAGTCACGTGAAGGACCTGAAGGAAGAACCAGTGGGTGCATGTGTGTTTATACCAGTCAGGTGAAGGAGCTGAAGAAAGAGCAAGTGGGTGCAGGTGTGTTTATACCAGTCACGTGAAGGACCTGAAGGAAGAACCAGTGGGTGCATGTGTGTTTATACCAATCAGGTGAAGGACGTGAAGGAAGAACCTGTGGGTGCGTGTGTGTTTATACCAGTCAGGTGAAGGACCTGAAGGAAGAACCAGTGGGTGCAAGTGTGTTTATACCAGTCACGTGAAGGACCTGAAGGAAGAACCTGTGGGTGCATGTGTGTTTATACCAGTCTCTTGAATGACCTGAAGAAAGAGCCAGTGGACGCGTGTGTGTTTATACCAGTCACGTGAAGGACCTGAAGGAAGAACCAGTGACTGCATGTGTGTTTATACCAGTCACGTGAAGGACCTGAAGGAAGAACCAGTGGGTGCAAATGTGTTTATACCAGTCAGGTGAAGGAGCTGAAGAAAGAGCAAGTGGGTGCAGGTGTGTTTATACCAGTCACGTGAAGGACGTGAAGGAAGAACCAGTGGGTGCATGTGTGTTTATACCAGTCAGGTGAAGGAGCTGAAGAAAGAGCAAAAGGGTGCAGGTGTGTTTATACCAGTCACGTGAAGGACCTGAAGAAAGAGCCAGTGGACGCGTGTGTGTTTATACCAGTCACGTGAAGGACCTGAAGGAAGAACCAGTGGCTGCATGTGTGTTTATACCAGTCACGTGAAGGACGTGAAGGAAGAACCAGTGGGTGCAAATGTGTTTATACCAGTCAGGTGAAGGACCTGAAGGAAGAACCAGTGGGTGCAAGTGTGTTTATACCAGTCAGGTGAAGGACCTGAAGGAAGAACCAGTGGGTGCAAGTGTGTTTATACCAGTCACGTGAAGGACGTAAAGGAAGAACCTGTGGGTGCATGTGTGTTTATACCAGTCACGTGAAGGACCTGAAGGAAGAACCAGTGGGTGCATGTGTGTTTATACCAGTCACGTGAAGGACGTGAAGGAAGAACCAGTGGGTGCAAGTGTGTTTATACCAGTCACGTGAAGGACGTGAAGGAAGAACCAGTGGGTGCAAGTGTGTTTATACCAGTCAGGTGAAGGACCTGAAGGAAGAACCAGTGGGTGCAAGTGTGTTTATACCAGTCATGTGAAGGACGTGAAGGAAGAACCTGTGGGTGCATGTGTGTTTATACCAGTCAGGTGAAGGACCTGAAGGAAGAACCAGTGGGTGCAAGTGTGTTTATACCAGTCACGTGAAGGACGTGAAGGAAGAACCTGTGGGTGCATGTGTGTTTATACCAGTCAGGTGAAGGACCTGAAGGAAGAACCAGTGGGTGCATGTGTGTTTATACCAGTCACGTGAAGGACGTGAAGGAAGAACCAGTGGGTGCATGTGTGTTTATACCAGTCAGGTGAAGGACCTGAAGGAAGAACCAGTGGGTGCAAGTGTGTTTATACCAGTCACGTGAAGGACGTGAAGGAAGAACCAGTGGGTGCATGTGTGTTTATACCAGTCACGTGAAGGACGTGAAGGAAGATTTTTTTTTTTTTTTTTTTTGATTGGTGTTTTACGCCGTACTCAAGAATATTTCACTTATACGACGGCGGCCAGCATTACGGTGGGAGGAAACAGGGCTGAGCCCGGGGGAAACCCACGATCATCCGCGGGCTGCTAGATGACCTTCCCACGTACGGTCAGAGAGGAAGCCAGCATGAGCTGGACTTGAACTCACAGCGACCGCATTGGTGAGAGACTCTTGGGTCATTACGCTGCGCTAGCGCTTTAACCGACTGAGCCACGGAGGCCCCCCCTGAAGAAAGAGCAAGTGGGTGCAAATGTGTTTATACCAGTCAGGTGAAGTACGTGAAGAAAGAGCCAGTGGTCGCATGGTTACTGCAAGTCACGTGGATCTGATTTAAATGTTAAAGAGAAAGCTTTATGCACATTTCAAGAATATGTATTAATATATTTAATTACTTTTTATCTATGGCGCCTGCGTGGCCGAGGGGGTTAGCACGCCAGCACGCAATGACCCAGGAGCCTCTCACCAATGCGCTCATGCTGGCTTCTTCTCCAGCCGTACGTGGGAAGTCTCCCAGCAACCTAATTATTACTGTCACCAAGGCTCAACAAGCAGTGAGGGCAAAAGATTATATAAATTCCTTGGTCAAGGCTGGGTCTGAACCCGTAGCTTGTGTGTCCTAGAGATTGAAACAGGACAAGAATACAAAACTCACCCTGAAAATAAGAATGTATTAAAGGTTGTGTATATGGTTGTCTGGTACATCAAGTTCAGTCTCTGGTTTTTCCTTCCACCATAATTCTGGGCGCTGTCGTGTATATGAGATACGTAAGCATCATACAAAATAAATAAATAAATAAGTATTGAAAGCAAGTAAGTAAATAAATAAATTCTGATCTGAGCAACGGTATCTGATAATAATCCGATTTTAATCTACGCGAGTTTCAGAATATACAATCAGTTGCAATTTAGGAGCAAATGAGATAAGTACTTTGCACATTCCTTGCGAATTTCCAATAACATTGAAAACTGTTGTCTGTCTTTCTTTGCGTGAATCCGTCCTAATTTTGTCCTAATTTCGTAGTTTATATACTTTCCAATATATCATTGGTGGTTTGCTATGAACGCTCTTCGGAATGTTGGCATTGCTATTATTGTGCCTTAACGGCCATCATTATTAATGCCTGGTGCGGAAATGTCCGTTTAGGCGCCTAAATTCTGATACATTTACAGCTGTGAGGCCGGCCGGACTCTGATCGGAAAGAAGACAGCATTCTGCGTTGGGGATAACAAATGGTCCCAGAAGATTCCTGCATGCATTGGTAAAAATAACTTTAGTGTATCTCATGCATTAGCTGAGTTAGTTTGTCTGCTGTTGATTTAACATTGCTTTCATTATTATTTAGTTCTTTCACGATGGTGGCTCTGTTGAAGGGGATCCTATTCATAAATAAAAAATACGCATCATCTCAAAGGCGATTTCGTGCAGATTCCAAATATGACTTTCATCCTCGGTTATTTAGATTCCAACTTCCGCTTTTACGCCATATGTAATTTGAAATGATTCTTCAGTTTTGTTAGAAAGTTCATAAATGGGGAAAAATTTTGTATAAATCCACCTGTTGTCGGTGTATGACAACATGACATTACCTGTTGCTCTAAGAAATGAAATACATGGGTGTTCGTAATAAATATGTAGTAGGCCTACATGACTGAATAACTTCACAGATACCTGCGAGGTACCCCGTGTGAGCAAGGGCGATGTGCGACAACTAAACGAAGATTATTACAGTTATGCCAGATATACCCGGTTCTACGAGGACAGGGTAGAAAGTGGAATGAGTCTCTATGTCAAGTGCGAATGGCGTTACAGTCTAATTCCAGAAGCAAACACATACGAGGGCTACAGAAAGATGACTTGTGTGGATGGCGCTTGGGACAGTGAACCAAAGTGCGAACCAAGTGGGTATATTTGATATTTTTTTCATTTGAAATGCCACAATATGAAATGTTTTTGACCTTTTTGGAAATCGTGATAATTTTGTTCAATTTAAGGGTTGTAAAGCGAAATCGTTTTGTATGATATGAACTTTGCAAAGCGAGATAATCCTACACTATTTGAAGACTGTAAAATGGGATCTCTTGGTGCAATTTGATGGTTGTAAAGCAAGATTTTTCGTGTGATTTGAACGTGGTAATTTAGGAACTTTAGATGTACAATTAGAGAGTTGTATTGCTGAATCTCTCTACTTGTACGATTTGAACGTTGTACGGCCGGAATTCTGGATTTGTCCAATTCGGAGATTATAAAGCAATACGGTATGCCTTTGTGCTTCTGAAACATGGATATAATTTTTTGGCTAGCAGTGAGAGTAATTACCACCAGAGTAAATGTACTGCATGTACATAGATCGGAGATCTGCTTCAGTCTTCCCAGCTTAGCCTTCAGAAATACCGATCTGGACTCTTCAATTGATTAACCATTAATCGAACTTTTCGAGCCTGCTGTCGTCAACTTCTCAATGTTCTACGCTACAAAAAGACATTTCCTTTAATCCCACAGCAATTTTGACTTCTTACCGCCTAGTTATCCGTGAATAATAAAGACCGTCAAGTGACAATTAATACAAATGTACCTGTAGCATCGAAAGTAAACCAAACTTTGCTAACCGCCATGTTCGATAGGCGACGATTCCGCCGCACAAGGCATTGTCCGGAGTAAGATTGAACTTGTGGAAGGTATGGATTGAAACCAAAAAGATTACACCTTTGAGAGCACGATTGTCAACTTTTTTGTGAGTCCGGATATTAACCTTTTGTTACAATAATGAATAGAAAGAACTGTACCGCAAGCATCTATTGTTGAAAATGAGTACGATATTACTTTTGAGTAAGAGCAACCGAGTCACGTGTCAATTAACGGACACACGTGATTCGAAAATAGTGGTTTGCGCTATTCGGATGCTGTACAAGTGGATGCGCCCGTTACATTTGAGTTAATTTCGACGTTAGGACCTTTATTTGTTTTACGGTCGCGCATAATGAGGTGATATGAATTACTTTAAGATCAGGGGAAACCTGTTTTCGTCGCGTACAGCTGTGACACTTTGAAGACAGCACAAGCAAGAGGATTTAATTCCAGAATGGTGAATGTAAGGATTCAGAGCTGTTGATGAATGAGTGAGTGAGTGCTTAGGGTTTAACGTCGTACTTCACAATTTTGACGATGAAGGAGTCCATATAGTGGATGTACGTGCAATGTGCTTTTATCTAGTGCTGCTTCACTGAGACGATTTACCGAAGGCAAGTAAGCCGCCCCACCAGAGCCATTATACTGATACGGGTCAACGAGTCGTTGCACTATCCCCTTAATGCTAAACGCCAAGCGAAGAAGCTACAACTTCCTCTTTTAAGGTCTTAGATATGACCCGAACCAGTACTGATCCTGGATCTACCGCCGCCGAAGCGGACGCTTTAAAAAGTGAGCCATCGTGGCTGGATAGCGGTTGATTTATCTATTTGATTTAGTGTTAGCCAGCATGAGCTGGAGTTGAACTCACAGCGACCGCATTGGTGAGAGGCTCCTCGCTCATTACGCTGCGCTAGCGCGCTAGTCAATTGAGCCACGTAGGCTTCCGTTAGCGGTTGATGGGGAAGCTATTAAAATTACTACTGCATGACTACATTAGTGGGGTGGAAACACCGATTTCAGTTCCTGGTGTTAATTTTTTTTTTCAGTTTTATTTTTTTAACTGTTGTTTAACACCAGGTGTTATTTTGAATTACATCAGTGTGTCCTCGGGCTTATATGTTGAACTGCTGTTTAACGTCATTCTCAAGAATTTACAGTTTCACAAAGTCTGTTAGTTTTATAGGTGGAGACAACCGAGGTACCCTCTGTGAACCACAGAACTTCGACGAACTTTTCCATCTGTGGCGTACACAGATATACACAATATTTATAGAAGACAACTAGTCTTCAAAGAACAGTGCACTGAGCAAACGGCCACACCAGTATCGTCCACTTGTTATTATTACTAGGAGTCCATACGGAGTGAGAGCGTACTGAATACTGACGGTGCTTGGTTCAGGCACATCAATCCGTTAATTAATGTTCGTGAATTAGTATGGCTAGTGGTCACGTTTTTGTTTTTCGTGAACATTAACACGACCGAAAACCTAGTATTTTGATTAATCAATGTATTTTGTCTGGTGTTACATTTTTCTATTGGTGAGATTCCTCGTTGAAATTGGAAAGTATATTTATGCATTTCTCAATCATTCTATCTCAAGTTTAGGAAAGAATGATTATTTCTTATTTTGATCATGTGAAACTGTGATATTTTTCATGAAAACGTACACGTATATGTGCACGATACTAACTTGCTAAAATTTAAAAAATTGGGTACATACCATAACTGAAATGGGCAAACTCTTCGCCCAGCCCTGAGTGCTACTTTGTACTTATATATCACGACACGTTATACTTGTTTCTGACTGCAGAGTCATGTGAACAAACGCCGTCTCAGCTGAATCATGGGATCACAACGTTTGACGGACTGGAACACGGATCCCGAATCCGATATTCCTGTGATCCAGGCTATACTCTCTCTTATTACCAGAACAGAACCTGTGTATATGGCAGATGGACTGGTAGAAAACCCTGGTGCAAAAAAAGTAAGTAGGAGACTGTTTGCGTTTAACTTTAGTCCCTTCAATTGGTTTACCGGGTGTATGTTACCGTTCATCGGTCTTTTTGTCAGAGATCAGAGGGGATTGAATATTCTGGTTTCACTGAGACCTAGTGGCTTACATGGAATTTTCTGCGAATCTAAGATCCAGTCGTTCACGGGTCTGTGTGCTTCAGACCAAATACTTGGATTCAATTCTTTATTTATTTATCGAGGATTCCCAATAGCCATTTTCCACAAGTGAGCCTCCTCCCTAAACAATACAAAAGTATATGGAACATATATACATGTGACCTTGTACAATTACTAGGGTTTAACACTACAGCTTTACCAACATTATATACATTGTTATGTAACTGTAAATAATAAAATGTAAACGAAAAAAGTAATAAGTATGTAGGCTTAATTTTTTAATTATCAGTTAATCGTTTCTAGATTAATTCTCTCTAGATCTGTCTGTGGCATTTATGTAAGTGTGCACGTTCTTAAGGAAGAATACATTATCACTTTGGTCCAAGTAAGTTGAGCCTTTCAACAGTAAATTAATTATATGTTTTTTGACAGAATATGTTAGATGATATCATTGATCTGTGTATACCAGGACACAAAGTAGTTACAAACGTAAGGAGCATGTGCTTCCTCTGACAGGCGTGAGCGGGACAAATAAAAAGGAAATGTTCCACGTCCTGCTTCCAGCGACCACAAAATCCACAAGCCTGACATGCAACGATATTATAACTTAACACATCAGCATGAAGAATGCAAGATCCCATTCTCATTCTACAATGGAGGATGGAGGCATAACTGAAAAACTGTTTATACTTGAGTTAATATCTGGCTTTATTGTCGATAACTGTCGCTTAGATTTGTCGGAATGATGCTGTCTTATATTTTCAGGCAGACTATTCTAGTTTTTGTTAATTCTTGGATATAACCACAAGAAAACTAATGAAAAGCGGGATTTAAATAAACGTAGATTTAAATTATTCCCCAAAGTGTACCTAAAATACAGGTATATAGCCTAATTTATCTGCGAATGTAGGATTCAGTCGTTCATAGATGTGTGTCCTTGAGAGCAAATACAAGAGTATGGCCTAATTTGTCTGTATAGTATAGTATAACCTAATTTGTCCTGAAATATAGAATCCAGTTGTTCACACGTGTGTGTCTTAGAGACCAAATACATATAGCATAGGCTAATTTGTCATGAAATCTAGAATGCATTTGTTCACACGCGTGTCTTAGAGACCAAATACATATAGTACAGCCTAATTTGTCATCAAATCTACAATCCATTTGTTCACACGCGTGTCTTAGCGACCAAATACATATAGTGTCGCATAATTTGTCATGAAATCTACAATCCATTTGTTCACACGCGTGTGTCCTAGACCAAATACGAAAGTATAGACTAATTTGTGTGCGAGTATGGGATCCAGCTGTTCACTAAGAAATACGTCGACAGGCAAAATCTGATGGCATAATCACTTTCCACTCCCCCTCTACGAATAGGGACAAACACTGCAGAAACAACATGCCTAGCGGCTGGTTTGCTGTGTAAAACGTGTTATCAGAATATCTCTTGGAGAGTTCTCTCGCGGTTGTAACTAAAGCCGTTAAGTTTCAAAATAAAAATATAACAGAATTCCTGATTGTGTGTTTCCATTCTGCACTGTGCTATCAGAGCAATCTAATGAGCAGACTAAGTTAAATGGAGTTAAAGAAAATGGGAACGAGGATCTAAGCTGAGAATACCTTATCTGTAATCATCCAACCAACTATCAGTTAATCCGTTAATAAATCCGTTGATTAGCCTTTCTGTTAATGAAACACTGAACGAACAGTCTACTGACTGGATCATTGGACGAATAGCCTGTTCCGCAACTGAAAGATTCAACGATTACTAAACAGTGAAAGAGCCAATGCACGAGTCAGCCAATCAGTGATTTAGTCATTTAGTGAGTCAGCCAGTAAGTAGCCATTGGAGTTTGTGGCCAACACTATCTTTCATACAAGTAGCTTTTACTTCGCCGAAAGCTCGTATCCAAAACATGGCGGACTTCAGATTGACTTGTCCGATTTAAAAATTTAATTGGCTGGTTAAACGGTGGTTTACCGGCGTCGAATTTAACTTGTCTACACAGTGGGTGAGTCAGGGAATCAGTGTATACCAGATGTAAGGATGTGTTAGAGTGGTAAAGTCAGCAAAACTTTCCTTTTACAGTTGAATAGGAGCGGGGCTGAGCCTTACCCACGGAGAGTTCAGCTGGCGTGAGCTAAACCATTGCTTACACTGAGCATACATAAATAAATAAATCAATCAGTCAGTCAACAAAAACATAGACGCTTTATTGCCTGCCTATATTTACGAGACAATATTCTTATTTACGGAAGCCCACAAAAATAATTTTGTGGGCTTAATTAATGACGAAACGTAATTAATCAATAGCTTACCCAATCGTCCAGGCAGACTCTCTGCCAATTCACTTTTCATTCATCACACTTCAGATTATTGTTCGTATCCAAAAGATTTACCCCTGGGTATGGAAGTGATGGATGACTCAACAGCTACTAGATTCGAGCACGACGCTATTCTGAAATTGCAATGTAGAAAGGGATATAGAACTGTTCATAAGGGAATCAGTCCGCAATTGACATGTTACAACACCACGTGGGAAATCAATGGAAATCTTCAATGTGAGTCTGGTAAGTAATTGTCTGAACGAAGGCTTTGTAAACCACACATTAACGCAAACATTAACCTGTGGCACTTGAATCTATAATGTGAGTTAACTCCGGGCATGAATGCAAACATTAAGTTGTGGCACCAGGCTGATTTAACCCAAGCTTTGATACAAACATTAACCTGTGACCCTTGATTTACCAGTCTGAGTTAACCCAGGCATTGATACAAACATTAACCCGTAACACTTGATTCACCAGCCTATGTTAATCCAGGCATTGATACAAACATTAACTGGTGACACTTGATTCACCAGTCTGAGTTAATCCAGGCACTGATACAAACATTAACCCGTGACACTTGATTAACTAGTCTGAGTTAATCCAGGCATTGATACAAACATTAACCCGTAACACTTGATTCACCAGTCTGAGTTAATCCAGGCATTGATACAAACATTAACCCGTGACACTTGATTTACTAGTCTGAGTTAATCCAGGCATTGATACAAACATTAACCCGTGACACTTGATTCACTAGTTGAATTCACCCAGGCATTGATACAAACATTTACCCGTTACACTTGATTCACCTGTCTGAGTTAATCCAGGCATTGGTACAAACATTAACTCGTGACACTTGATTCACCAGTCTGAGTTAATCCAGGCATTGATACAAACATTTATCCGTGACACATGATTCACCAGTCTGAGTTAATCCAACCACTGATACAAACATTTACCCGCGACACTTGATTCACTAGTTGAATTCACCCTGGCATTGATACAAACATTAAGTCGTGACGCTTGATTCACTTGACTAAGTTAATCCAGGCACTCATATAAACATTAACCCGCGACACTTGATTCACTAGTCTGAGTTAATCCAGGCATTGATACAAACATTTACCCGTGACACTTGATTCACCAGTCTGAGTTAATCCAGGCATTGATACAAACATTAACCCGTGACACTTGATTCACCAGCCTGAGTTAATCCAAGCACTGATACAAACATTTACCCGTGACACTTGATTCACCAGTCTGAGTTAATCCAAGCACTGATACAAACATTTATCCGTGACACTGAATTCACTAGTCTGAGTTAATCCAAGCATTGATACAAACTTTTACCCGTGACACTTGATTCACCTGAGTTAATCCAGGCACTGATGAAACATTAACCTGTGACACTTGATTCACTAGTCTGAGTTAATCCAGGCATTGATACAAACATTTACCCGTGACACTGAATTCACCAGTCTGAGTTAATACAAGCATTGATACAAACATTTACCCGTGACACTGAATTCACTAGTCTGAGTTAATCCAAGCATTGATACAAACATTAACTCGTGACGCTTGATTCACCAGTCTGAGTTACTCCAGGCACTGATACAAACATTAACCCGTTTGATTCACCAGTCTGAGTTAATCCAGGCACTGATACAAACATTAACCCGTGGCACTTGATTCACCAGTTTGAGTTAATCCAGGCACTGATACAAACATTAAGTCGTGACACTTGATTCACCTGAGTTAATCCAGGCATTGATACAAACATTAACCCGTGGCACTTGATTCACTAGTCTGAGTTAATCCAGGCACAGATATAAACATTAACCCGTGGCACTTGATTCACCAGTCTGAGTTAATCCAGGCACAAATATAAACATTAACCCGTGGGACCTGATTCACTAGTCTGATTTAACACAGGCATTGATACAACCCTGTGAAATTTATGAAACTTTGCTGAAACGCAATATTCTGACAGACATCTATTTATTTGGCCTTTATTTTCAATCTAAATAAGACACCCATGGCAATATTAAGGTGTGATATATCTCCACGTCTGCAACTTAGGGATAATCATGGGTGTCCCCCGGGGTTCTGCCCGATTCCCTCCCACCATAAAGCTTGCCGCCGTCAGTGAAATATTTTTGAGAACGGCATAAAATACCAATGCAATAGATAAATAAATAAATAAATAAAACTATTTGATGATGAACAAAAGAAATTGAAATGAACCGATTACCGTTTCACTGCCTCGGGATCGACATCTGCTTTACTTGTAACTTTACAACAGGATTTGAGAGGAAAATACCAAGATAGAGAATGTTGAAGTCTTAGGCAAAAACCGAACTTGGGATTCAACCGGAACATAAATAAGTCTTGAGAATTCAACTTTATCGAAAGGTTAATACTTTATCGCAGCTTTGTCAGATATTTAATCCCTGTAAAATCACCAGGACTCCTGTTTGATGGCCATCACGTGTTTTCTCAACAACAATTTTATGCTTTTCTAATCCCTAGTCTGCTAAATTTAACACAGAACAGATTACGTTGTTACCACATCATATCTTCATATAGGTAAAACGATATCCCCTTGCACCAGCAGAGGTATATTCTGCGGGACTAACAGAACAAGACTGTCATATATAACACAGTAGTTTATAACAATAACATAATCTATTCTGCCATCGTCCAAAAAGCACAATAAGCATGTATAGTGTACTCGAAAATAGTTCACGTACTTCTGGGATTGTGGTCGATCCCCAAACCTGTTGTCAAACGTAAATCATAATAATTCTCAAGATGCGTGAAGCATAAATCATCTGGGCTCACAAGTCAGTCAATCAATAAATCAATCAATCAAACAAAACAATCAAACAATCAATATTACACCTACATGAGTGAATCAGTAAGTCGGTCAACGCGCTGACTGATGTCTTAATCTCGACTGTAGACGGCCACAGGACATTGGATTTCCTCAATTTTTTTAATGAAAACAAATTCTATTTCTAATCTTTTCGTCTTCGGTTATTTAGATTCTCATTTGCGGCTTTACGCCATGTGTAGTTTGAAATTATTCGTCTGTTTCGTTAGAAATTTCACAAACGGGCAATGCGCACCATACTCGCGTTTTGGTAATTTATGACAATAGCAGTGCAAAATTAATCATTAAAAGTTTTCTGTTTGTTTCAGTCACATTTCTTTAACTTCTTAGTTGTATAAAATTTGACATTTTACATGACCAATTGAATTTTTTTAACATAGAGTTATGCATATTTTAGCCCATGCCATTGTTTTAGAATGTAATTTGATTAAGCTTAACTACTGATGGTTTTATTGCATACATTCACTCGTTGATAAGGATTATTTTGACCCTTATATCGTTCTTCTGTCTTTAGTATAAACAAAGATACGATTTTTATAAAGAATTTTCAGACATTTGACATAAGGAAACCATTGAGATTTTTTATTAATTTACAGAACCTTGTTTTTACGAAGCGAAACGGTTTGAGGAAGTAATATCTCAAACATACACAGAGGACGGCAAATTAAGTCACAACTCCACTCTCGAGATAAGATGCAAATATCCTAGACGGTTTCATTTGAAGGATGGTGTCTCCAAAGCCAGATGCCATTACGGAGAATGGCAACCCAGGGTCCCCAGTTGTGAAGCAGGTAAAATTGCGTGGCTCTTGTTTATTTCTTTTTCGCCGATCCATCTTGTTTTCCCGACCCGCTGAAGACATACAAGTATATACATTTTTGTCTTTCTGGTGATATGAGATTCATTTCCGGCACTGATAGCGATAGGCTCACTCTGTCTTGATGAGAAGAATAAAGTGTTCATCTTAACCAAAAGTGTGTTGTCTGAGTGATGCTAGAATATATTTCGTTATTGTAACGTAATTCTGTATAATATTTAACATACCCTCTTATTTTAGCACATTATGTTTGTCAAATTTAAAGGATGTGCGAGCTACATTTAATACAATAATCTGCTGCTATAACAGAATACATTCTAGTAGCATCATTTAGACAAAAGGCTTTGTATTATTTGTCCTCACGTGACAAAAATTGTTAAGCACGTCCTAAAACCCATAGCATACATAAATACATACTTTCTTTTAAATTTAACACATTATTTTTGTCAGAATAGTGGAATTTGTACTTGTACCTTGATTATTTCTGTTTCCATTAGTTTTCTCTAATTTTAATCGTCTAATCGATTATCGTCGTCATATGTCTGAAAAATTAAGTACGACGTTAGACCCCAAGCAATCACTCTAATCGATTGCCTTCTCATTTAATACAAACCTAGTAGATGTACTTTTGGTCTACTGTCCATGTAAGCTATAGCAGAATGTTTATTTCCAAACTCTACTTTGCTTACAGAGTCGTGTGAATTACTGGAGAGCATTACTCACGGGAGAATCATCTATTCCGATGACGACACGGCCAGAGTTACAAAACGTGTCCCCCACCAGGCGACGGCTAAACTAGTTTGTGACATGGGTTACAGGATAGCGAAAAACAACATGACCCACTGTGTCTACGGAAGATGGTCGCCGAGTAGTGCTCTGGCTTGTGACCCTGGTTAGAAACAATGATTTTGGAGTATCTCATGTCATATTCATTATAAAGTGACGAAAGAAACACCCCAGTTACAGAACCCTATGACGATGATGTTGAAAGTGTGAATTTGTTGTGGGGTCAGATGCGTCTGTGTTGAAGTTTTCTAGATAAATGCTGTTGTGTAAAGACACGTAACGTAAGAACTGACGAAGACCGCTTTTCCACACTTAGCGTAGTTACTGACGTGGACTGGCCCATCACAAGTAACGTCGTTACTGATGAATACTGGCACATCACACGTAGCGCAGTTACTGACGAGGACTGGCCCATCACAAGTAGCGTCGTTACTGACAAGGGCTGGCCCATCACACGTAGCGTAGTTACTGACGTGGATTGGTCCATCAGAAGTAGCGTCGTGACTGATGAATACTGGCACATTACACTTAGCGTAGTTATCGACAGTTACTGGTTCATCACACGTAGCGAGTGTACTAAATAAGACTGGTCCATCACACGTAGCGTAGTTACTGACAAGGACTGGCCCATCATACGTAGCGTAGTTACTGACAAGGATTGGATCATCACACGTAGCCTAGTGACTGGTAGCGTAGTGACATGTAGCGCAGTTAGTGATTAGGACTGGTCCATCACACGTAGCGTATGTATTGACAAGGACTGTCCAATCACATGTAGCGTAATTACTAACAAGGATTGGCCCCGTACACGTAACGTAGTTACTGGCGAGGACTGGCACATCACACGTAGCGTAGTTATCGACAATTACTGGTCCATCACACGTAGCGTAGTTACTGACAAGGCTTGGGCCATCACATGTAGCGTAGTTACTGACAAGGATTGGCCCATCACATGTAGCGTAGTTAGTGATTAGGACTGGTCCATCACACGTAGTGTAGTTACTGATATGGACTGGGCCATCACATGTAGCGTAGTTACTGACAAGGATTGGGCCATCACATGTAGCGTAGTTACTGGCATGGACTGGGCCATTACATGTAGCGTAGTTAGTGATTAGAACTAGTCCATCAGACGTAGCGTAGTTACTGACATGGGCTGGGCCATCACATGTAGCGTAGTTACTGACAAGGACTGATTTTTCACGAGTTGCCCATATAGTTACTGGCTAGAACTGGCCGGTGACGAGAACGTAGCAAAGGTACTGCTTAGAAATGACACGTATCGTAATTACTGACGAGGGCTCGTGCATCACACGTAACGTAGTTATTGATTACAACTGTGCCATCAGACATAGTATGATTACTGGTCTATTAAAGATAACATAGTAATCGATAAGACACAGCGTGATTATTGGCTAGGACTGGTCCATCAGAGATAGTGTAGGTAAGAAATAAAACGTGAACGAGGGGCTGCAGGTCTCCCGAGTGATTTGAACAGGGCAAACTACTTTTTATTTCTATATATTTTTTTCTGTTATCGTTATGAAATAATGGGGTCATTAGGGGGAAACAATAACACCGAAAACAATCGCTCTCTCCGTTTTGTTAATATGTGACGGTCTTGGTTTTGTTGTTATGATTTTGGGCAAGTTCTTGCCAATGGAATGGATGGGAAATAAATCATCCAATCCAAGCGAGGCACGTGATAATTATTGACCAATAAATGCACATTTCCCGCCAGCACCTCTCCATGTCAGTTCAACCTCTAATTTCGAACATAACAGTTTTGTGACGACAGAGGAATAATGCGTTTAAGGAAGTCGAACTAATACAAAACTATTTCGTAGAGAAAGCTCTAAATTCATGTGAAAATGAAATGGAAGGTGCTTCCTGAGATGGTAGCGTTGCCGAAAATTTGATGACCGTGTGGAGCCGATTTCGGCAAACTGAGGCCTACAACTTCAAGTTCAAGTAAGGTCACACTCTGCTTGTGGGTGACGGTAGCTATAGAACCAGACGCCCTAACACCAGCCATGGGGATATCCGACGACTGGGAGGAGACAACGGTACCACACTGCTCAAAGAGCGGCGTTGTTTTTCACATGGCTTCTGTATGTAACTCCTTAGGCTGGGCTCACTCCAGTGGTCAAGTAAGGACATTTGCTTGTAATACCAGCAAGCTGTCGTTTTGGACAGGTTACTAGTAAGAGGACGTTGAATAAATGCATCGTTGCCCATGTTGCGCTTATCCAGATATATTGCCTGAATGCTTGTTGTTTGATAACACATCTTTGTACCTCACACACTAGACAAGTGCCTATTGGCCACATGATGTCTGTAACGGTACATATTTCGCCTTTAAACTTAACTGCCTGACCAGTTATATGTAGATTCATTTGGCCTTTTGTCCTCGGAAAATGTGAACTGTCAAATTTTGAAAAAAAAAAACAACAACAAAAAACAGACGTTCTGACAGCACAACCCAGCTCCCCTATTTCATTAGCGAAATGGAACCGTCTCAGCGTTCCTGGCAAGGACGGCAACTATGTATAGATTATCAATTTGAGCACACTTCGCCCACTAGTGCTTTTAGTGTTAAAGTTTTTGGAGGTGTGTTAGAATTATCGATAAGACACAGCCTGATTACCGGTTATGACTGGTCCATCAGAAGTAGCTAAGTTATCGATAAGACACAGCGTGATTACGGATTAGGACTGATCCATTAGACGTTGTGTAGTGACCGACTATTGCACGTGCAATTTTAATACCGATAGCGTCTAGAACTGACCCTTCAGGCTTAACGTTAAGGATCGGAGACGACCCGTACTGACTAGGACTGGTCCAGTGGATGTACAGTGTGCCGTGACTTTCATGTACGTCAAACGAGGGACAGTAGCTTGCCAAAGCTTGGTGGTTTACGCCGGACATTTCGGCATCCTCAACCCATCGTATAAAAGTTAAAAATGATGTTTTCAAAATCCAGTAAAAATGGAATTGTGTATGTGCATGAGAATAAATTGACGAGCACAGCAAACATTAATTTATTTTCCCGTACAGAATCGTGTCAAGGATATGACGATTTAGGCAGAGCAGGGGGTTATCCTGCATCTGACGGAGATATAAGGCAAGTTTTCTGTCCTCGTGGCTATCACATTGACAAGTTAACCATTGATGGAGAGTTTCTCTATACAAGGAACGTCACTGCTGAATGCTCCTTGGGCGAATGGCGGCCGATGGTACCCGAATGTAAACCAGGTGAGTATCAAGCCGCCTAATATTCAGGCAAGGTGAATTGGGTACCATAAATTTCCAGTTGACTTTTGTATATCAATAGGTTTGTTTTTACGTTGTCATTTACAAGTTAAATGAGAACGAGGAGTCATTAGGTGTGTGTACATATACTGTGTCTTCTCGTGGCAGGGGTGTCCATGTTGCCAAATTGTCACAGCCACTGAACTGTCATGTCAAAGACACCAGGCATGACCGTCACACTATACTGACACCGAGACTCCCAATCATGTTTCCTTGCACTAACCTCTGAGTGCTAAGCCCGAAGCGACGCTCTAACAAGTCTTTGGTATGATGCGACCCGGGTTTGATCCTGACTTCAAGGATGACGCTAAAACTATTATTCCGTCGAAGTGGTCTGTTCACCTGTTTGTGATGTATATGTCCAGACATCAGATATGACACTTATGGCGTGTCACAGTATACATACACATGACTGGTCAGACTCCAAACATGACACTTTAACCCTGTCACAGAATGCATACATTTTATTTATTTATTTTGATTGGTGTTTTACGCCGTTCTCAAGAATATTTCACTCATACGACGGCAGTCAGCATTATGGTGGGAGGAAACGGGGCAGTGCCCTGGGGAAACCCACGACCATCCGCAGGTTGCTGCAGACCTTCCCGCGTACGGCCGGAGAGGAAGCCAGCATGAACTCACAGTGACCGCATTGGTGAGGCTCCTGGGTAATTACGCTGTGTGAGCCACGGAGCCCCCCCCCCCCCCCTTCAGTATAACCTTATACCCTGTCACAGTATACATACACATGACTGGCCAAACACAAGACATGACACTTAGACCCTGTCACATTACGAAGGAGCAGGGTTGTCCAGATATCAGACAAGACACTTACACCCTGTCACAGTATACATACACTTGACTGGCCAGACACCAGGCCTGTCACTTATACCTTGTCACAGTATACATACACATGATTGGATAGACACTAGACGTGGCACTTATACCTTGTCACAGTATACATACACATGACTGACCATACAACAGACATGACACATATACCCGGTCACAGTTTACGAACACCCGGCTGTCCTATCGTCTGATTTCCCTTTCCGAATGCCCGTTCTTTCCGTTTGATCAAGTGAATCAAAGTGGGTCCCGAGTATCTTAAATCGTGAAGACTCCATTAAAGACAATAACTAATTATGTTGAGCGTGACAAACCGTACGACTGTACGACCTTCAACTGCCATGTGGAAATTTTCAGATCCGTGCAAGTTACCGTCCTGGGGAAATGTGGACATGCGCTACGAGAATGGGACAGGTGATGTTGACGTCATCGTTAGTCATGACATCAACGTCACGTTCTCCTGTGTCGATGGTTACGTATGGGAAAACGAAACAACTGACATCACAGATCTGAGTCTCAGCTGTCAATCTGGAGAATGGATTGGGCCTCTTCCTCCTAAATGCATTCCAGGTTTGCTTTTTTTTTGAAAGTTTATTTCCTCAAAATAACTGGGTGTCTGCACAAATTTTCTTTATGCGGTCGCGTTGCGGGCCTTTATATTATGGCGGGTATTGTCCGCCCATTCATCCGTCCTTCTGTAAACTTTTGCGCTTTATACCATAATACTATTTCTCGTATCGACCGGTCCAATTCCACATGTGGAAAAATGACAGGGCAAGTTTGTTCATTGAACCGCGTTCAGATGATCTGATTTGTTGAATGCAACAATCGCATGAAATATGACATGTTTATTTTGGTTCGACTGATTCTTAATGAAAATGAGTTATGCCCTATATATATATATAAAATAAATCGCCTCTCAACTTTCTACATTCTGTTATATTCCAACTGCAGTTTCAAACTTCATGTTATTTTCAAGGAATATGAATATGAATGTCCACAGAGGTCTTTATACAGGATATGTGTTACCAGTAAATAAGGAACATGTTACGTACATGTCAAAACAGACAGTGGTTTAGTTACATGGCATAATACATGGATAAATTGTTTGCTGGGAACAAGGTCGTACATGGCATAATACATGGGTAAATTGTTGCTGGGATCAAGGTCGTACATGACATAATACATGGGTAAATTGTTGCTGGGATCAAGGTCGTACATGACATAATACATGGGTAAATTGTTGCTGGGATCAAGGTCGTACATGACATAATACATGGGCAAATTGTTGCTGGGAACAAGGTCGTACATGGCATAATACATGGGTAAATTGTTGCTGGGAACAAGGTCGTACATGGCATAATACATGGATAAATTGTTTGCTGGGAACAAGGTCGTACATGGCATAATGCATGGGTAAATTGTTGCTGGGATCAAGGTCGTACATGTATAAAGCTGTTAATTAGCGAACAATAGAGTGATCAGTACCTGAGAGTGTCTTTCCACAGGGCGACTAGTGACGATGCGTCTTTATTAGCATCAAACGGATGACCCTGGGGATAATCTGTGACATAATATTTGTACATATACAATAAGTAATATATACAATGAGTAAAAAATGAACTTGTTTGACAAAATTAATCAACATAAATTATACAAGCACGTGGTACATCATCATATTATGAGATACAGTATTAGGGCCGGTGACTACCATTGAGACATGGGTTGTATTTATTTATGAAGAAAGTTTCTTTTACATCTAAGGTGGATTGCTTTCCATCTAATACTTTATAAAATGGAAAGACTTTAAACGAGAGAGTCAATGACGTTCAATATGTTCTTACTGACTGGAATATTACAGTATTCTTCCTTGTTGATATGTTGTCGATGGATTCTCAGTCTGGAGCGGAGATCTGAGGTTTGGCCAATATATTGTTTGCCACACCCCACGGAAACAAGTACATGTACGACATTTTTTTGAAGTGCAGCACATGTCAAATTTTACATTAAACAAAGAATCATCCTTCTCAAATTGAAAGCTTGATCCTTCTAACCTGTGTATGCATGCTGTACATCTAAGTTTATTGCATTTAGAAACCGATGGAGTCACGGATTTTTCTGAAAAGTGAGCGCCAGTTAACATTTTTGAGGCTTGGAGCCTGTCGTTATTATTAGCATTATGTCTTGAAACAAATGGAACTACCTTCTCGTCATTTTTTTTTTCTGGAATTTAGTAAATTGTGCATAAGAATCAGTGTTAAACAAAGTGTTAGGGATGGTTTGTATTTAGCTCAGGATTTGCACACATGTAGAGCACAATAGCTCGAAGGGGATATTCTTTCGTTGATTGGGTGTGTGCATATTAAATCCCGTAAATTACTGAATTCCTGATTTGATGTATTTAGTATTAGAATCACTGTTAATCAAAATATTAGGACTGGTATCTTAAAAAGGATTGCATGTGTTAACCTGAAGTTTTGTATGCATATAAAGCACAATTGTGCAAGGGGGATGTTCGTTCGTTGGTGCTCTGTTAGAATACTAATTACCGTAAATTACTAAATTCACCATTTCAGTTCTTTATGCTTTGATCTGAAGTTCTGCATTTATGAGTCTCATACAGGCGTACTCTTTGGTAGCCTTGCTACCAATTCTAAGCTAATGGGTGCACCAGTGTAGAAAACTTGACTTACGGTCTTCCAAGCTACCATTAGTTACTATCCAGATAAAGGTATTTGCACTAGAATTTGTTTTTTAGCCAACAGATGTGTTCCACTTGGATTTTGAACATATTTATATCTTTAATATAATGCTAAATATTATCATAATTCAGATTAAACGCAAGTGTTTCGATATAAACAACAAATTTACATTTCAGTAAATTTATTATAGTCTATTATTTAGCTGTCTGTAAATTCAGTCATAACCAAAATTACTTTTAGTCAGTGATACGTAACAACACAAGGTCTACACATCGATATGTTGAAATCCATATTCTTGCAAAGATACTGAAGTTAGAATTTTTTTTTTTCTAATTTGTAATGTTAAACTCATAGCCTTGTATCGACACTAAGAAGTCATTGCATCGGATGACGTCAGAATTACTCAGACATTGTTAGTACGTTTTATATAATACAACTTCATAAATAATTTTTTTTTATCTTGTGTAGTGTATGATCTTACAGCAATATGCTTTTAGAGTTGCTTGGTAGAAAATTCTGTTATAAAAACAATATAGTCTATTCGCTGATACAATAGTGTAGCTGTGTTGATTCGTGGAGTTTGTTTTAACCGCATGTTGGTGCAACTATTGTAGAACAAATTACTCTCCACGCCCATTGCCCAGCATGCCACATGCTTCCAAATAATAATGACGTCATCCGAGGCAATGAGTTCTTGATGTTGAAACCAGACTTACGGAGTTTAACATTATGACTTAGAAAAAGTATTCTAACTGCATTTTCCTTGCCATGATATAGATATACAACCTATCAGTATGTAGAACCTGTATTGCTATATGTCATTATAGAAAGGGCAGTTTTGTAGCAAGTATCACTGATTTTAGAGACAGCTGAATACAGACGACGGGGTAAAAGCAATAAACTATAGACATCCATCACATCCTCATTTAGAATATTATTAAGCAAAGACGATATACCAAATTGTGGCCCCAAATACCCACGGTACAAAACTGTTTTCAAAATACCGTTTTCTCCTGAAAGAAAAAAATCGAAAAAAATATTAAAGACCACATTTGCAAATAAGATTTCAGGCTCTTCCATCTGATTTGGACATCATTTTTATGTTTTCTTCTCCTTTGACTTAACATATGGGATATAGCTCTGTTAAAACATTCTAACGGTAAGACATTGTATTTCGCAAAGGTGAAAACAAAGATATAATGCCTTCTTAATCATATACCACAAACTGTTTATCATTGTGCGTTAAAAACCCGAAGACAAAGGATCAGGTATGCTAAAGCGGGAAATCGGCCCCGTTACGAGAATGCACCTCAAAAAGCGAAAGTGACTATAGCTGTGACTGATTTGGTGTTCTGAAACCAAATATTTGTAGGGGTACATATCGTTATAAAGGAGTGTATCTCTTTCGCTAAAACTACTAAGCTTCTCTCTATTTTAGAGAGCTTGTTTTTTTTGCGGGGAAGATTCTGTTCTTCTGTTTAACAGCGTTCAATGCTTCAGTATGGGCACTGGTCAGTGTTCACCAGCTGGAGCATAGGTGTCGGTATGACAGGGACATTTCTTAAAGTTATAGTGGAAGGAAGACCGTGGTCACAGTCGATGTGTGACGCTGAGAAAAAATGTTATGCGGTGTTGGTGTTCGTTTTATTTGATATCGTTAAATAAAAAAAGGATTAGAACCTGTTTTAAGGTTTGAATTTGTAGATCCAAGGAGGGCGGTTTAAGTTTGTGAAATTCCTGAAAAATAAATAGTGTCAGGCATACATGTACCTTCTTGTATTCCATAGATGGAACGGGCTGTCTGGATCCTGGGGACATCCAAAATGCAAACAAGACAAATGTCCGGATAGCGGACAATGGATATTATCCCAGCGGTGAATTGCTGACCTACGAGTGCCACAAAGGTTTCCTTGTTGACGGGATGATCAGGAACCAGGAAATCTTCTGTTTGGGAAATGGAACTTGGAGCGACAGTCTTTTCAATTGCACAGGTAATCAGTAGTATGACTATGGTCCCTTGTTCTTTTATTTATTTATTTATTTATTTATTTACTTGATTGGCGTTGAACGCCGGATACAAGAATATTTCACTTGTACAACGTCGGCCTGCATTGCATGGCCGCTTACATTCGGTAAGCGACTCGCACTAGTCAATGAATACGGTAAGCAGTTATCTCTCAATACTTTCCTCCACTCATATACCTGACTGTCATAATGCACAGGTACCATGCTTTATGCCATGCGCGGTTTCCTCTATCCATATACCTATCGTCATATACATGCAATGTGGCATTCCCTATACCGTGCGCGGTTTCTTCTATCTATATACTTAGCATCATGTACAGGCACTGTGGTATTCTCTATGCCATTCGCGGTTTCCTCTATTCATATACCTGACTGCCGTCGATACAGGTGCCGTGGTTTCTCCTATGTTCTGACCAGTTTCCTTTATTCATATACCTAACTACAATCATGTACAGGTGCCGTGGTTTCTCCTATGTCCTTACCAGTTGCCTCTATCCATATACCTGACTACCATCATGTACACGTGCCGTGGCTTTCACCATGCTGTGACCAGTTTCCTCTATCCATATTCCTGACTACCATCATGTACACGTGCGGTGGTTTCCCCTATGCTCGGATCAGTTTCCTCTATCCACATACCTGACTAACATCATGTACAGGTGCCGAGGTTTCTCTTATGCTCTGACCAGTTTCTTCTATCCATATACCTCACTACCATCATGTATTGGTGCCATGGTTTCTCCTATGTTCTGACCAGTTTTCTCTATCCATATACCTGACTACCATCATGTACACGTGCCGTGGTTTCCCCTATGCTCTAACTAGTTTCCTCTATCAATAAACATGACTACCATCCTGTACAGCTGCCGTATTTTCCCCTATGTTCTGAGCAGTTTCCTCTATCCATATACCTGACTACCATCCTGTATAGGTGCCGTGGTTTCCCCTATGCTCAGAGCAGCTTTTGTATCTATATACCTGACTACTATCATTTACAGGTGCCGTGGTTTCTCCTATACTCTGACCAGTTTCCTCTATCCATATACCTGACCACCATCATGTACAGGTGCCGTGGTTTCGCCTATGCTTTGAGCAGTTTCCTTTATCCATATACAAGACTACCATCCCGTACAGCTGCCGTGGTTTCCCCTATGCTCTGGACAGTTTCTTGTATCCATATACCTGACTACCATCATGTACAGGTGCCTTGATTTCTCCGAGGCTCTTAGCAGATCCCTCTATCCATTTAACAACCGTGCAGTGAGGGCCTATGTTGTGTCCATGTAATACGTCAAAAGCCTTGTCTAATCAAGGAAACATTAGCTGATGAAAAACTGGTGACCTGACACAAACCGGCTTCCTCTACCTATGTAGCTGGCAGCGGTGTTATAAGTGAAACACGTATCATATAAATCACTAAAACACTTTTCTGCATACATACCTATTGTTTCGCAGTAAGCCCAAAATTGATTCCATCTTTCACAAATGTATTTCTAGCCCTGACCTGTGACAAACCTGAAAGCATTAAAGACGGATCGTATTCTCCAGTAAAAGAGCTGTACTTTTTTAATGAATCTGTCACCTATTCGTGTGAGAATCCTAAGACAGTTTCTGGCTCAGAGATTTTAACATGCACGGAGGATGGACAGTGGAATAAATGGAAGCCTGAATGCAAAGGTAACGCTTCAAAATAATTGTTTGATTAATTTGTTCATTTTTTTTGTCGAAGACAACGCAGTTTCTCGCATACGTTCTTTAAACATTTTAAGGCCCTGGAAAATGCTGCGTGAAAAAAAAACGCCGCTAGGACACTCGAGGTATGGATTATATTTCAGCCTTGAAGAGGGAATTTGTGGATTCCCCAACTATCTGTGTTCGTTGGATATAGTTGACAATAAATGGGCCTCGCTCCTGCGGCCGTTTGCGCAGCTGAACGTTCGTTCAAGGCCATTTTCCACCGATGTCGTCTGCACATTTGTACGTCAGATATTAGAAAGTTTGTCAGTAACTTTCCAAAGATCTGTGGTTTACCCTGAGCATTTCGGTTTCCACCACCCATAAACCTAACTTCTGTGGTGTGAGTGAAAAAGTTGAATATCACTGAAAAATAATGAACAAAAGTGTTGATCCACATCTCACGGAAATCTCCTGGCGGTCAAAACAAGTTGAGTGTATTGATATTATTAAGTCAACAAACCATGTATTGTTAACCGATAAATTAAATCTACCCAAAAACTTCATCAGCCAAATAAGCCAGCCAAACGGGCAGTCAGTACATAAACAGTTCCCAAAGCACAGGTTTTCAACAAAGGGTTAAAGGAAATCCGCGATTCAAAGGAATCTATAAACCGTCAGGTATTATCAACAGAGCGGCTCATGTCATTTCATCAACCAAATAAAACAATCATACAGTCAATGAATCGTATCCCTCAATTTTTACAGTCCTTCAATTAGCCTTTCTTTTGTGGCATCTTCTTTTAGTACCGAAATGTCCCGATCTACCTTGGCCTGAGAAGGGGCGTCGAGTGGGCAGCGGTCGGCAGGTCGGGGACATTGTTTCTTTTGAATGTAACGCTGGGTACAGTGTGCACGGCTCCAAGGCGAGAACCTGCCAAACCAACAAAGAGTGGAGCGGAGAAATAACAACATGTGTTGGTAGGTCCACTGATTGCGCACCAAGCGCAATTTGTTAAAGTCTTTTCCACAATTCACATTGGTAGTCTTTCTGACGAGGGTCAGTCGTTGCAATGTGATATGAGATATATCGTGTTCAATCTACCTTCTCGCTGGCCACATCTGGACCAGATTATGTCAGGGTACTGCAAATCTGTAGGATATGAACAAACATGTTGTCATCTACCAGTACAGTTTTGGAACCTCGTTATATTTATTTGTGAATTCAGAAGTACAGAATCTAGCATGCCAGAGGGCTTAAATTTATATTTATTTATTTATTTGATTTGTTTTGAATTGATTTGGTGTATTAAGCCGTATTTCACTTATACCAAGGCCAGACACGCATAAGACAATTTTGGACAAACACATCGCTGTACAGTCTACCTTGTGTTAATACGGGTTTGTTGAGTTTTGCCTTACAAGCTTTTTTTTTCAGAACTTTAGTGTCTTAGAAACGTATAATGTGTTAACAATTGAAAAATGTCCAGTTCATTGTGATTTTCGTTGTCAGTCGCCCAGATGAAGTTAAATATCATGCAGTGATGGCCTTTTTTCACTTTTACCGCCTGTGGTCAGTCAGTCCGTCCTGTCCGTATTCTTGTAACCATTATTTCTTGATCTCTTGTAATCAGGTATACCTACATTACACGATATGCATATACTCGTCTAGTGGTGTGATTCTCGCGTGGGTTGTGAGATGTCCCCGGGTTCATTTCCGGGACAAGTCCCCAGTTTGTAAAGGTATCACTACCGATCTCCTAAGCCTGAACCTACTGGCTTACTCACGGAGTTAACAATGGCCATTGGCCTTCCTTGATCCCTTTTCTTCAGTACTGCGCATTCAGATATCAAGTGGCCTACGGCCTACAGTACCGACATGTATAGGTTGCCTGATATCACTTGTGTTGGAGGGAAAGTATCTGAAGAACAGGTGGAATTTGACTCTTCTCGCAAGCCTGTCCTTCAGTGATTTAATTGGAAACCTTTTAGTCAACATTCCATTTCTGGTGAAATCAACCCTATCTATTCTTAATGATTTTGGTCTATTATTTTGGTAGGTTGGTATCATTTAATATACATAATGTGACAGTCTGGCAAAACGATAGATCTCTTCATCAAATTTGTACCGTGTCTGCACATAGTCATTTTCGGTGACCTTGGCCAATTATTTCAAGGTGAATGCTGTGTCTCCGTTACAACCCTTGTAAGCACACTGTCGTTTATACCCATGTAGCTGGATTTAGCAATCTTACACCACATAGGAATTGGAAAGAGCCCTATTCACTTTCGGTGACCTTGGCCTATTTTGCATGGTCATTTAGCGTCATTTATATTTTGTGACAGAGGATTATAGCACTAGTTTTTGTTCTGCAAGCCTATTGTTCGTGATATTCATTGCATCCCACTGGCTGACAATAAAACTGCAATGGACGACACAAAGGAAAACAACAGACAGCAACGGGTCAAACGAAAAGTATTTAGCTTACTATTTACAAATAGTTTCCCTCGGTCATATTGTGCAAGTGATTCGTGCGGCGGTGTCAGTTATAGCAAAGGTGAATCCGGCCAAGGTTTATATTGTGAATAGTTGGATTTATTGACTTGCTTTATAGGCAATACTCATCACTGCATGGTGACAGCCAGTTTTATATGTGTTAAAGGGATCAGGCGATATTTGAGTGAATCAAATTATAAAGTTTCTTTTCATAAAGAATCTTACCTGGGAATATTGAATACTTGAAATAAGGCCCTTTGTCCATTACACCATTCTGAATTTAAATTTTGCTGCTTGTCTTTGGTGCATATAAGGGATGTTTTTTTTTTCTGTTTTCTTTTATAAAATGCAGTAAAATTATTAAAACGCCGTGTTCAGGCTGACATGGTTGAGGTGCTTTCTCTGACGTCCGCAATAACTTGGACATCGTAGAAGCCATCACCACGAAAGTGGAGCATAAAATTCAGCGACAGTCGAATGGCTTGATCAACCTCAGTGGTGCATAGATTTATTTCCTTATGTTTCAGAACTGAACATGAATCTAATTGTATAACAATACTATTGTAATCTTATAAATATATAACAGGGGTCCAAAACACCAGCACATCCTCACCGGAGGCTACGACCTGAACCGGTATACCCACGGCCGTGCGTCTGCAGGCTACTTAAACTGTAAATGATATACCAGGCGTACTGTATCAACAGTTCAAGCAATGGAAGAAATATCCTTCCAGTATGTCCAATTTCCGAAAAACGTATGTATCGCTTGGACCTTCATCGCCAAAGTGTACAAGTTTTATCTGCTATAGGCTACTGTTTGAATATAACATGGAAAATAACTTCGACGTTAGAGAGCTAGAGTAAACGTTACGTCACCTTGCCCTCGATAATGGAGACGTGCTTAAGCTGTGTCAAGACGAAGTTTCACCAGACTTTTACTGGGTTTAAAAAATCTAAAACATATTTAATGCCGGTTTAAGATACTTTGAATGGTAGTCTTTCAGTGGACATAAACATAAGTCAGGTGCTGTCTATCACTTTAAGCTCACATCTAATGTGTACAAACTTTGCTTCACCACTCACATGAAAATTAGCAATATTTCAATCGGACTTGAATGGCACATTTTTTAACGAACTTTTTCATTCTCTTACCTTAAATATATAAGTAAGTAGCCTGCCAATCCACGTGCTCTATAAACATCAAATGGAAGCAAATTCCACCAGCTATACACCTGCTGACAGTTAATTATTCTTTTGCGCCATAAACTCCGTAATAATACTCGATTTAATTTAACCTTACCGCTCGGTTTTCATTTTCTGTGCCATACTGTTGTAAATAAATGCAATAAGCACTAAAACAGTTGAAGACACTCCCAGGGTGTTTAATGCGTCTTGTTGCTGAAGTAGATATCTAAATTTAAATAGTTCTATTACTAAACATCTCTCTGCGCAGGATTACACTATGGAATTAGAAAAAAATTGCAACAAAACAGCTGTCTTCTTACAACTGTTCACATTTTAACAACAAACATATTTATAACAAAGAAATTATTTTTAAAAATGTGTTCAAGAATGACTATTCAATGTAAATAAAACGTGCGCTTTTGTTTGCTTTCTTTTAGTTAATTTTGATGCCATTGAGGCTAAGGAACACGACTCATAGACGTAAACTTAATTACATGGCAGTTACAATCCGTAATCTACCAGATTTTAGTCACTTAGCATGGTGACTGAATTTTGGACGAGTCATCACTTGATTGGACGAACAGGCCCGCTAACATTGCAGTTTTAAGGGTGATTTCCGTGGCCGTTTTTCACATCTGTTGAAGGTAGTTTTTCCAAACTTTAATGGTACACGCACAACAGTGGAATGAAAGTGCTACAATAGTCCAATGCCTAAACGGAACAAAATCTAAGACTAGTTATAAACATTAAAGGTCAAGGGTAAAAACTGAAAACACGAAGGAAAATAGGAAAATTCTATTTTTGGACGTTTTCAACAACAGAAAAAATGCGCAAATTGCGTAATACAAACATATATTTGCTGGAGGTACATTTCCGAAATCACGTTGATTAAAAGTCAGCGTTGTTCAGGCTTGGGGTGGACTGATGTTTCTTTGAACAAAACTGAAGAATAACTCCTCGGCCAGATCAAGCAGACATTCGCCATTTTGCCGACACTCTCGGTCATACCACAAGAAACGAAGAATTAATTTCAGCGGTAAATACCCGTCGAATTGATGATAGTTGAATTTATATGTAAGCAAACATATACTATACTGACCTCAGTAACCTTTTCCAGAATCTGGTTGACTTATTTTGGCGTATTTTCACCAGCAAAGATTAAGTGCTGTCTTCTTTAAAATTCTGTTGTTGGTGAGTTAATCTCATGAAGTCTCGGATTGCCGCGTGATCAAGCGAAGCGAGGGTATGATTGTCAAGCCTGACTGAGCGAGAACAATAGAACTTCATATCCCTCTGTCTGTATTAATCCCGGCTCTTACCAATGTCGTCGCTGTGAGCTCAAATCAAGTTCATGCTTGCTTCTTCTCCAGCCGTGAGAAGGTCTTCCAGCAACCTGTCGATGGTCGTGAGTTTCCTTCGGGTTCTGTCCAGTTTCCTCCCACTATAGTGCTGATCGCTGTCGTATAAGTAAAATATTGTTTAATACAGCTTAAAACACCAATCAATCAATAAATAAATACGGGGACATAATTTTGCGTTTTTGTACCGTTTTCCCGGTACATCATATTCTTGTCTTTTCATCGCATATCGCATTTGGTACGACTTCGAGTCTTTAAGTGATTTTCCTCAGCTTGTATCGCACATGCATTATCATTCACTGACCTTGAACTATTTTTTTCAAGGCCGTGGTTTACGGTCTGTATTATTTTGCAACCACTGCTCTCTCATTGCCTGGTATTTCCTCTACTGATCTTTAGAAGAGGTAATGTTTTAGCGTTTTATTCCAGCTCTTCATGTGAATGCTTATATAGTAGCAAATTACATACCCCCTATCACCAGAGCTTAAGCAGAATTAGGTAGGGAAAAATGGTGACGCTGATTGTAATGTATTAGACATCTCAGAATTACTCAAAGCCTGTCGTGAATGATAGAACCATTGAGGTCAGCGTATTGCCAGTTACGCCTAAACGCCAATAGTTTTTACATTCCTTTATTTTATGACCTATTTTATTCTCAAGTCGTATTTCTTATGACCCACAGCGGATCTCGACCAGTGTGTCATTCCCAAAGAAGGTAAGGATGTCAGATCGGTGTACCATGATGTCGGCAAACATAGCCTGGATGTTAGAATGGGGGACCGCGTGAAAGAAGGGACCGTAATGCTGTCCCGATGTGAGCGGTTTACAGACATGTACTTCATCGGGGACCCAAAACGTGTTTGCGAGCACGGACAATGGATTGGTGTGGAGCCCAAGTGTACATACACTTACCTTACTGAAGGTAAGAGTACAACTGAATGGTTAATGTTTGCAGTTTGGTTTTTTAAGTCGTACTGCACCTCTTCGCATGATTCCGTGCTATCTTCATACTTTATAAACGTTTTTTGTTCTTTGGTGGTTTGTGTTATACGTCGTTGGTGGGAATTGGCCTTGCGATTGTTGACCTGGAACGTCTTTATTACCTAACGGCTGGTGTACAAATGTCTGTTTCGACGCAATAGATTAACAGTTTTTCAATCATATGACGATGAGGAGTCATTAGGTGTGGGTACATATACTGTGTCTCCTTGAGGAAGGACGAGTGCTGGTGCCACTGAAGTATCATGCCGAAGACATCACACATGACACCCACCCCGTGACATTTACTGATATTGAGCCAACCAGTCCTGCTTCCTTTCTGTAACGTTTTAGTGCTGAGCGCCAGTCGAGGCATTTTTAATGTCTTTGGTATGAATTAACCTGGGTTTGATCCCAGGCCTCCCGACTTCGAGGCGGACAAGAACAAATGGAAAGAAAGAAAGTTGCTATAAGCTGACGGGGTGGATTCTTATAAAATATTCCAGAAGCAGATACAACCAATATATAAATACAGGCCACACAATACCATAAACACTGACTACGTATGGCTGATCCAATCGAAGAATTGGCCAATGGGTACATTAAAAGATTAGTCATCCCTAGATCAAATGTATGTTACGTTGCATAATCCAGATGTCCGAATTCGAAATCAACAATATCGCTCACATTGGGAAAATCGAAAGCGCCGCGATATTATCAATTTTAACCAATCTTAACCTTGTTTTCCAATTTAACCGCATATGTGCGTGGGGTACGAGTGACGCGACATCGTGTTTCCGGTTGGGCTAATGATCCCATATGATAAAACTTAAGCGCAGCCTTTTTTTTCACGCGATCAAAGACTGTTATCATGAGTCGACGTCATAGCGTTCGAACGAATTGTTCCAACCAAAGACACTTTTAAGGAGGATAGGTTAGCACTGTTCATATCGTCTGCCGATATATAAAACAATGTTACAAACATTAAGCTGCACAGTAGGACTACATGTAGTTTGAGGGTGAATTATTCAATATAATTTTGTTGATAGACCTATGTTTAGCAGCTGTAGTGTTATGAAAAGTAATGCCG
Source organism: Liolophura sinensis (assembly GCF_032854445.1). Taxonomy (NCBI): domain Eukaryota; kingdom Metazoa; phylum Mollusca; class Polyplacophora; order Chitonida; family Chitonidae; genus Liolophura; species Liolophura sinensis. The sequence goes on from NC_088307.1 coordinate 7,803,467, forward strand.
CTTTTACATGGACATTATTTGTTTTAACAACAACCTGCGGATGGCCATGAGTTTCCCCAGGCCCGATTTCTTGAGCATGGCTTGTAACATTCTTGTTGCCCTCCATCAGTGCACCGAATACATACAATACTGATAACTGCATGTTGCAGCTTCTTGAACACATGCCAGTTGACGATTGATGTGCATCAGGCTCTTGTATCTAATTCCATGGCTAGGGGCAGTGAACGCGTTCATGTTTATTACACCGACAGAATCTTTTTTATGAACAGTTGCAATCAAAGCTCGACTGAGATACCCATATTTGCATTCTGACTGAAAGGTGTCCAACGACTGCGCGTTGAAATTTGAATTGGATGTCAAATCTAGAATGTCGACTGTCTTTCCTCCATCATTGAAAACTGTTGGCGGCTTCTCTCTTACGCGTTACCGACTCTATTTCCTATTTATATATTATTTCTTACATATTCCTGAGGTAACTCGTGTTATAGGTCGTTTTTGAAATAAGTCTTGCGATTATCGACTAGTTCAAAACAATGGACACTTCCTTTTTTACTGCGGCTATTACCGATTATTTCTGAAAACGAATTCATCAAGAAATCTATCAGTTATTCAGGGATCAGATAATGGACGATTGAAAGAACAGATGAATGAATTAATAAATGTTTGAATGAATCAGTTATAATCAATCAGTCAATTGTTCATTTCAGGCGCATATTCCCGTCGGTATTATCACGAGGTGTCTCGTCCTGCACGCGGAATCTCCATATCAGATGAAGGTCATTTAGAGGTCAGAAAGGGTTCTACCGTCATTCTTACTTGCCAGTTTGGAGAGGAACAAGTTTGGTCATCTATGAAAGGTTTACATTCTGCTGAGATGGTAGAAAAGCCCGTAGAATATTACGCTGATGGAGGAAGAAAAATAGTGTCTAGCAAGCTGAGAATTACAGATGCCGACTCGCATCACTCGGATACTTATTTTTGTTCCAGATCACGCAGATCCATTCCCACAGGAACATTTACAATAACGGTAACTTGAATCCAGCCACTTGAATTTTTATTGCCGTGTACGTGAATCTTTTTCTGCAACGATATTTTGTCCTCGAAATACAATAAAAGCCTTCATGTCACACAGAGATGAACTGGGTTAATAACTGCATATAACAAGTCCAGCTCGCATTAAAAGCACTAGTGTGTAACGTCAATTTTAGAACAACTTCCCAGGTCGCCTTAGCAACCATTTTCTCGCTTTGTTTTTGACCTTTAGATTTAATCAGCGAACCTGATTGGTCGTGTTAACAGATAAAATGAATGAAGTTTTTTATTAAAAAAGCAAGTTTTTATATCTGCTGATCAAATTATTTGACTGACAATCTGTCGTCTAAGTGTCGAATAAGTAAAATATTCCCCTGAACGATGTCCCGAATTCTGCACAGCTGGGACCGCAGACAAGGGAGATTACCCTGTGGCGAGCGATCTTGAGGTCGGGGACAGCTGATCGTGTCGAAAAAAATTGAACAGAACGATTTGTTAGTGGATTGTCAATTTCCCGCTCCTTGTACTTTTCAGTCATATGACGACGAGGAATCATTAGGTGTGTATATATATTGTCTTCTTATGGCAGGGCGAGTATAATGCCGAAGACACCAGATATGAAACCCCACTCAGTCACATTATACTGACACCGAGCCACCCAAACATGTTTCTTTGCTCTGACCTCCCAGTGCTGAGCGCGAAGCAAGGTAGCAGCAGGTACCATTTTAAAAATCTTTGGAAAGAGCCGACCCTGGTTTGATCCCGGGGTCTTTGGACTTCGCTTCTGGGGATGATTTGTTTGTTAGACTTGGATTTTTTGTTGTAATATTGAAATATGTATAGCCTACAATTTCTCTTGAAATGCGTTTCCAACACCATATCATCGAATGGAATTTTTTTTCATAGAATCAGCTGTTCATGCGCCCCAAACCAACTAGATTTTCATCAAAATTATGACCGGTTTGGGGGTTCACAGTTTCCCACTCTTTTTTCTAAAACGTGTTGGTTACTTATTCTGTCATGGATTTTGACATAGCTATATCATTCGGACGGCTGAAGCCGTTAGGCGACATATATACTGGATACTTTCTGAATCGTTGTTTACATCTCTTGGTAGTTTAAAAAAATCGTGAACAACTTTACACTTAGTGAAGTCTGAGATAACTTCGGGCGCAGAAGATGCAGAACAAGTTAAATTTATTTCTTGAGACGCATTTTCTAGGTGGTAAGACGTGCAGTTATAACATATGGATGATATCTCAGTTTCTCAAATACACTAGTCATCCAAGAACAACAGTGTGTATTTAAAACATCAGTTGGAAAGTGATTGTGATCCAATTAGCTTGTTTTGGCGAGGACTTGCACTCTGCTATGTATATGCACTTGCTAACTCAGCAGGTGTGCCAGTGTTTGTGTCATCGTGTGATCAACTTCATACTGAGGTAGGCACTACTGTTGTAACATTCTTAATTCATCTAAGACTATCAACAGAATTTGTCCTGATGCTCCTCTTTGTAAATGTGAATATATATTTACAGTGTTCTGTTTACATGATGTGAGTTCAATCTCTTTCAGATCTATTCTCAGAAAAAGTAGTCCTGCATGGGCGTGACTTCATTTTTAAGTGTATAAAAGTGACACTGTGACCAATCGGATTGCGGCTTACAAGCATACATTCATGAAAATTAAATGATATATGTTTAACTATGCTGTAATATAAAAGAATACACAGAGAGTAACATCAGAGCAGCGACGACCCTGTAATAGCTGGCAAATGTTCACACGTAACCGGTGAAGTACGGCTACAACACATCAGAGCAGCGACGACCCTGTAACAGTTGGCAAATGGTCACACGAAACCGGTGAAGTACGGCAGCAATCTACACACTCCTTAGCAGCAGAATTAGGTGAAAAAATGCCTTGATCTTGACTGCAGTTTATTAGACGTCACTTGTCTACAATTCTTGTGGGGTCTACTTTAGCAAAACGGATTTATTGTTAAAAGAAAACAAGAAGAAGCAAAGATACACACACAGTTTGTTGAATAATGCGTTAAAAACCTGATGTTTCTTGAGCTTTGGTTTGTTTCATGTGTCTGTAAGAACTCGGGTATGTACATGAGCGTATGGAAGTTCGGTAGTTCAGCGTCTATTTTGACTGTCTTCGTCAAAGGGTAAACCGATGCTCCATAAAGGAAGGTTCCGAAGACATCAGCCAATTCAAAGTTACATCGCCTTTATATTACCTTTATTACGCACCGCTCCCTATCCCGTCCCATTCTTCAAATAAACAAAAAACAAATTTACTCCTCCAAAAATATTATTATATTTCACAGAAAGTCTGTTGTCTCAGTGATGCTAGAATGAATATAAAAAAGAAAGAAACTTCGCGTGTTACTTCTTGTTCCAAACATATACCCATATTGAACTAAGCGTGTTGCTAGTGGATCAATGTGGTTTATGGACTTAATGAGCGTACCCTAAACAGGATTAGACAATAAGGTGCGCTTGCTGCACCCTCCAGTATTGTGATATGATCACTTTCCTATCTCAGAGGGACTAGTACTGGAACTTGTTCAGAATCGCCTATGAATTCTGCGCACGTCTTGGTGCTCAGCGAGATGAAATTGGGCTCACGGGACCTCACACAACTACAGGGTCGCGCTTTCACAAAAGAGCGCGCTGCATGCATCCCGCGTGGTTCACCACAATTGCAATGGTCGGATGATATTCATTATGATATTCATCCATATTAACTGCCTGGTACTATCCATTTTCAGTATAATTTATTTCTCCATATGTAAAGTTTCTTTTCTGTTCAATACATTTTGTTGTAGATTAGACTCTCAGGATATTATGCTGAATATGACACTGTATTATGTTATAATAATAGAATACATTCTAGCATCACTCGAACAACCAAATTATTGCTAAAATTAAAACATTTTTTTTTTGAGTGTACATGACACTAACAACTTACATGCGGGGGATAAACAGTCAACCTGGCGCTGTTGGTTAGCACGCTAGCACAGCGTAATGACCCAGGAATCTCTCACCAATTCGGTCGCTGTGAGTTCAAATCCAGCTCATGCTGGCCTTCTCTCCGGCCGTACGTGGGAAGGTCTACCAGCAACCTGCGGATGGTCGTGGGTTTCCCCCAGGTTCTGCCCGGTTTTCACCCACCATAATGCTGGCCGCTGTCGTATAAGTGAAATATTCTTGAGTACGGCGTAAAACACCAATATAATAAATAAGTAGACAAATAACTCGGCCAACAAGATTAGACATACCACACTACCAAAATCACATGTGTTAAACGTTAAGAGATTTATCATATATGTGTCAAGACATGTGCAATCACGCACTTTAACCACACGGCCATGGCCCGCTCCCGTATGTTTTTTTTTAGCAATGCCAAATCATCAATCCAAATGAGAAATGGTTTAGATATCCGTGCAGATGAGTGAAACTTCGTCTCACAAATGAAAACAAAACATGTACTCAGTGGCTTTGTTTTTCATGAACTGTGTTCCAACGTACCGCTTCCACGCTTTGGATACACCACACCCAAGCCCCTTGTGCATAGCGAACAACACTATCTGATAAATTCATTAAATATATTTGCATTAGAATTTGGTCGTTTCACTCAACAAATGTGTTCAACCTGCATTTTGAACATATTTATATTTTTAAAAAATATTATCATAATTCAGATTAAATCCATGTGTTTGGATATAAAAAACAAATTTGTACTGAAATAAATTTATTAGACATGCATCACATCCTTATATATACAAAATTGTGCTTCCAAGTACCCACCACACAAAAATATTTTTAAATACTCCTTTTCACTTGAAGAAAAAAATCGAAAAAAAATATTAATGACCATACTTGCAAATAAGATTTCACGCTTTTTTCATCTGATTTTGACATCATTTTGTACGTTTTCTTCTCGTTTAAGCCACATGACCTTTACCTGGGTTTGAACATAACCTGGGTTTGAACCCACACCCTATGATCAGTTTGGTGGGCATCCTTGCCGGCAAAACCTACTGGCTGGAAACGTTCTTCCCTGTAAACTGGGAGTTTTAAGTTCGAAACTTTTGATAAGCTAACGGTAAAAGGAAGATCTGCTGTGAAATGTTACACGTAAAAGATGTAAGGCAGCTATGTTTGATCATATCTGCTGCAACAAGGGCGTCTGAAAAAAGGTTCACAGAAGGTAGACGTAGACGAGCGACAGGGTAGATGAGCCATGGTGGCACATATTTTTTATATAACGTACATGCTCAGCTTCATAGTCTGAGGTTTCTACTCTAAAAAATCATCTTTTAGATCTAAAAGGGGGTCTGAGTCATGCTGGAATGTATTCTATTATTGCAGCGGATTATTTGGTTGAACGAATGAATGAATGTCTATGGTTTAACGCCACATATCGATTGAGTACTTTGTTCTAGCGGTTTATGTAAACTGCTTAACAAGTGACAAGTTAGACGCTCCCTAGTGCCATGGCTAAAACAAAATTAGGTAAGAAAAATGCAGGGGTGTCAGTTGCAATGTATTAGACATCACTGGTCCAGAAATAATCAAAATGTTATGCTTTCACACGAAAGTTGTGAAAAAGGGCCAGGCTTCGAGGATGCTTTATTTTTGCAATTTTGAATTATTGCAAACTGTCGTGGTCGTGTGCGTCAGTAACCTGTATGCGCTAAAAGAGGCTATGCCCGAAAGAATTTGATTCGCTAATCAAATCACATTTTCTCTACTTTCCACAAACAGCTAAAATTATTGCTTTGTACAAAATAGACTCCTTCCTCTACTATTTCTAGTGTTAAAGTGATTCCAAAGTTCTAAGAAGTTACAAAGGGCACTACTTTATTACCGATTTTTAACGGTAACGCGCGCACAGAGGAGGTGAATATTTCGTGTAGGGTATGAATATTTGGGCTGTATACTAAAATAACAGCGGAGCTCTGTTTTGATTTATGGTGATTGACATTTTGCCATAAATCGCATAGTCTCTATAACACATACTGACCGGCAGAATATGAGCAGCAGCGAAATGCTAAGCATGTGACGTCCATTCTCAGTTGTCGGCGAGCGATGACGCCCTCGTCAAGCCTCTAGGCTGGTTTCACATCTCGGTTGAGTACTTTATTCCAGCATCATGCTTTATTCCAGCATCAAGGAGGTGAGCTATCCGATTGGCAACTAGATGTACATGCCTTACTCATTAAAATGAAAACAGTAAAATAATTACCACTATGTCTGAATCGAAAATGTTCGTGCATAAAAAATCGCAAGATGTTTTAAGCAGACGCCTACCATGCACAAGCAGGATTAAAAGGATTACAGTTCATTTGGAAAGTTATGAGGGCAGCCAATGTAGGTAGAGCTTTGTCAACGTTTCAATAAGAAGTAAACAAAATTTACTTTTTTATATGATCGGTAAAACGCTGACGGGGGCCTCCGTGGCTCAGTCGGTTAAAGCGCTAGCGCAGCGTAATGACCCAGGAGTCTCTCACCAATGCGGTCGCTGTGAGTTCAAGTCCAGCTCATGCTGGCGCCCGTACGTGAGAAGGTCTGCCAGCAACCTGCGGATGGTCGTGGGTTTCCCCTGGGCTCTGCCCGGTTTCCACCCACCATAATGCTGGCCGCCGTCGTATAAGTGAAATATTCTTGAGTACGGCGTAAAACACCAATCAAAAAAAAAAAAAAAAAAAAAAAAAAAAAAATAAAACGCTGACCTCTGGCAAGTTACTGACGAACTTTCCCCCAGGGGACGCACAGATATGTACACTGCACTGGTGGAAGACATGAGGTATTCACCGAACTTGAGACGGCGCAAACGGCCACAGGAGTGTCGTCGATCTCCCACAAATGCTCTGAGGGCGGGTTAATCTACAAATGTCTTGACAATGGATGGATTTGAACCTGCAGCTTGTCTGTCATAGTGACTGAAAGACGATCTTTAACCATTCATAGCAGCAAACAATATGCTGCTGAGACAGCTTGGGATGAAATCTTATGTTTCATTTTAGAGCTGTTCATCATTTTCTTAAGTTAATGCAGTTACAGAAGTTTTGTCAAGAAATGGAAAATTAACACTATAGTGTGGTTAATTCTCTGTGATGAAGATACAGAACATAGCGACGATGTGGGGTGGTGATAAAGGCCAATGACCCTCAAATATTTTGTCACAGCATCGCCAGTAATGCTGTCAAACAAGTCATACTGTAGTGGTCAGTGACGTCACCAAATTCATGGTTTCCGGCCATGCGAAGCGGGAGGGATGAAATTGACAGTATTTTCAATGGGCGAATTTACACACAAAACACCAAATGCTAGTAAAAGACACAATTCCGTAGATTCCCACACTAAGGGTGAAACGTGATACACAAACATACTCACTCTGAGTAACGAACTTTAAATAGCGGAGCAATTCCAGCACCTTCGCTCGTTTTGTCATATCAGCCATGTGTAGGACATCACATACAGAGCTACTTTTGCATTCTTAGCGAAAAATGTGCACATTTAGCACAGTGCTGTGTTGTGATTTCCAAGCGCCCTTGGAACTAATTTGGGATGGCAATTCTATAAATTTCAGTTTAATTAAACTGGCTGATGAACAACAAAATATGAAAAATGCTAAAAAAAAGTGATTGTACTGTTTTCACCTAAACAATCTCTACATTCATGAAGTACGGGAAATAGGCTGGTTTTCTATAACAAAAAAAAAACAAAAATAAAAAACAAACAAACGCAGCAGCCTTGGGCTTAACGAGGCAGTAGATACGAGTCTCTAGAGGCTGAGAAGAATTCCCAGTCTCGATATCACTACAACAAAAAGGGTAGTGATCCGTGTCACGGTGTGAAAATGGTATATTTGTGGATAGCCAGCGACTTTGATCGTTTACTAAATGATCTCCAAGCTCCAGGTAATCCATTATCTCAAGTTTTCAATTTATGATTTTTGACATAACGTTAGTAAATGTGTAAAAGCCATCTGAAACAGTCGCGGATGTATCAGCCTCATGTTTATTAATGAGGTTCTGAACAACGCCCCTTGCAAAATATTGTCGTGTTAGCCACAGCAATATTAACAACATTCCTTTATCATTTATAGGTTTTCAGTCTGTCAAGATACCTGTCACATTCGTATACAAGTGGACAGTGATGTAATCAGTGTTAACCAATGAACGCTCCGTACGAGAAAAAAAGACCACAAATTTTCATCGGTTGAAGTGGGAGTGTGTCTTCATTAATATTCATCATCAAGCAAGAACTGGCAAAAGTAAGGTGTCGACCGAAGAACACGAATGCGAGGAAATTAGCAGAGAAGCCAAGGCCCTTGTTTGTCAGAAAGGTTAGCTGTGCTAAACAAATTCTACAGTAAACCTTCAAATCCACATAATCTTTCCATTTTTTTGGCGTTGCCATCTAATCTCATGATTGTCGTATATAGAGCTATAGGTGTCTGCACATGTCAGCTGTCATTTGCTGTTTACGACTTCCCGTCAGGATATAGCAGTCGTTTCCATTAGTTGGCCAGGATTATGTTAAATAGCTATGTTTACGTCACAGTATGCGAGATGTGCAGGCTTTTCAGCAGAGGTTAAGTAGGCTTAACTCTCCTCTGCATAAGGAGAGTAATAAACCGACGGCGAAAAGAAACTTTACGACCAGTCTTTTCAGCAAATTAATACCAAATTATTGTAGGAAAACATTGTACAAAGCAAATTCCTATGTGCGACAAGCGTCTTATACGCCCACACGAATTTGTTTTGAGACAACGAAGAAAGTTGAAAAATCACGTGTCCCAAGGATGGCCGCAACTGCAGATGTAATAAGTGTAAAAAAACGTTACACACATTGTGCTGGACTTGCACACTGACTAAAAACCACTAAAGTAATGCCTCGATTGACTCCAGAACAACGCGAGAGGGCCCTGGGTATGGCATCCGTGCGAGCCACCCATGCCCACATTGCAAGGACCTTCGACTGCTGTCATGTAACTGTGTCAAACTTAATGCAACGTTACAGACAGGGCAGACATCAGACAGGCCAAGAACAGGCAGGTCGAGGGTAATTACGTCCAGAGAAGACCTGTGCACCTTACACCGCTGAAGAACCGCTTCCTTACAGTGACGTCATCGTCAATCAATGCCTTAGGTCACCGGGTCAGTCGGCAGATCGTGTCCAGGAGACTCATGACTCACGGATTTAGGGCCAATCGACCAATCAGAGGGCAGTTATTGACAGCCGAACATCGTCGCCAGAGATTGCGATGGGCTCGAATTGTACGCCGTTGGCAGCGACCTGATTGGCAACGTGTTGTTTTCACGGATAAAAGCCGCTTCTGGCTGTTCAGAACCGATGGCAGACAGCGAGTTTACCGTCGAAGAGGCGAACGAATGGCTGCATCATGTGTCCAGGAGGTGGTACCGTTTGGTGGCGGCAGTGTGATGGTGTGGGATGGGATTTGTGGAGAGGAACGGACACCATTGATCATTATCTACGGAAACCTAACAGCTCAGCGTTATGTGAATGAGATTATACGTCCTGTTGTCCTGCCATTCCTTCAACAGCAGCCACATGGTGTCCTGTACCAGCATGACAACGCCAGACCCCATACAGCTCGACTTGTGCAGAACTTCGTGGACAAGAGCTGGCGTTCGCTCTCCAAAATGAATGGCAACGAATCCCACGTCATCTCATCAGACGACTGACTTTTTCTATGCGCCGGAAAGTTTTTGCATGCATTGAAGCAAGGGGTGACAACACGCGATATTGATTGGTTTTCATATTGACTGATTTTAAAAATAATCAATTATTTGTATACTCTGCCCATTGTTAACCGAGATGGAATGGCTATTTTTGTATCCCTGCTCTGTTTGTTCACTTGTAAAATGATTTAAGGGATGCATTGTCCGTTCTTACCCAAGACTTTCAGCATCTAAAGTCATTGGCCTTTTCGTGACCTGTATACAAATGAGATATTAAAAGTCTATTTAATACACTGAAGTAATGTTCCACGAACTTTCGTCTGTTAGTATAACTATAAAATATACAAACTGGTAGAAATGTAAAACTTAGTGCATGACTGTAAACATACATACATACAGATAGACATTCAAACCACACAGACAGCTAAAAGTCTAAAAAGATTGTGACACTGCATGCGAGATAAATGCAAAATACAGGCTGGTTTAAACAAATATAAATGATATCCATACTTTGGCCGCCGGCATGCAAATGCAGTCATACAATGTACATGGTTTTAAGTGGAATATAAATCTATATCTGACGATATCTATATCTGACGATATCTATATCTGGCGATATCTATCTCTGACGATATCTATCTGTGATAGATATCTGTCTGTCTATCTATCTATCTAATATATATATATATATATATATATATATATATATATATATATATATATATATATATATATATATGATATTTATTATATATATATGATATTTCCAGTTTTCTGGGAGCCAGAGGTGAAACTGACATATGGTCTACTTCAAAGGCTTGTACAGGAAGTGGAAAGTCAAAGTAACAACTCATCAAGATATGTTGTTACGGTATTGAAAACAGCAACAGAAAACAGACTCAGTATTACCGGTCTTTAAAAGTTTCCAGTTCACCTTTGCATCCCAAGGAACGTATTCCAGGAGATCCAAAGTAAAGACCATGGGATAAACACACAATTCACACAAGTCACAAATTGTCCCAGTCAGGTACTTCGCTAGGTTAGCGAACGCGAACACAGTACACAGGTTACACAGAACTGGAACAGTCAAGCCTTTGAATGACGTCACACCCGCAGAGCACAACACAGGGTAAATCCAGGCATGGAGGTATAATCCACTTTAGAACAGTCACAACTCCCGCAGAAACTCACAAACGAGCCGTTCAGAGACGTAGAGTAATGTCACCTTGTGGCAGAACGAACGTCCTTTGCAAAACTGAAAAGTTCAGTTTAGAGTCCGTGACGACCTTGTCGGTCAGGTGAGGTCAGCGTGTTAAACAAATTACACAGTCAACACTGTATAATCATAATAAAGATCCGAACACCAATAAACGTGACTTCCGCAGAAATTCACTTAAACCAGACATCAGTACAACTGTGGTACACAAACGGTGCCGGCATAAAAATCTGTCCTCCCAAACGATACGAGAGCGTCGCACACTCTCCTGGCTCCCAGTGGATGCGGCAAAAATACCTCCCCTCTGCACAGAAAACACGGCTTATATACGTTCCAGGTGGATTCAACTATTCTTAAACAAAGAATTAACAGCCAATGAAATAAACGAAGCATTGAACAAGGTGCTTTCGATCCGGTCCGCGCTGTACACATATAACAGGGCCTGTTATGCTTTCACAAAGGTCCGCAGACTAACAGTACATGAAAACGTTAAATAGTCATACATAACAATGTGCTTTGTAATGTAGTAAGCGTTCTAAAGCCCAAGGTTAATTTAGAGACTATACCAGAGTTTGCGACTATAAAGCGGAAGCTACAACGTTAAAACGTTATCATTGAGGAGTCGGATGAACTCTCAAGTGTGCAATGTCATGATGACGTTAACCGGGTTTCTACGGTTGCCACCGAAGCACTGACCGATGTTAAGTTGGAAAATAAAAACGCATATGAAAAGAATACGGCAGATGAACAAAATTTCAAACGCAGAGAATTAGACGAGAGGATAAATTGAGGAATCCGGCCGTCCGGATAGACAATCTGTGGCGGAAATTAAAGCGGGTATTGCGGCAAAGCAAACGTATAAGTTGTCAACGGAGAATGAGCAGACAAAAACACTGGCGAGCACGGCTTTAGGAATGTTATAATGGTAACAAAATTGAAATATTCACAGAACAATTTAACAACGGTACAAAAGATAAATGAAGGTACAGTGACGAATTGCGGCAAACAGTTTGGGAAATTTGAGTATAGGTGCGGGAAACATCGTGAAAGCAATTGACACTGTATCGACTTATATGTTTCATGTCAAACTGTCGGAACTACCATCAGAGAGTATTGTAAAGACGCTTCTAATGGGTGTTCGAGAAACCATTATCCCTAACAGCGATGCCAAAACACAGCTGACACGGTTACAGGAAACCACCAAAGAGTTTGCTTCTCTGTTGGCTGCTGAGTGAGCACTCATGTCCGACCAGCATGTGGTGAATAAAAAATTCTTTTTTGGGCCGAAGTGATGGCCTTTGGGAAGCTTTAACTCCATACGAACGATCAGATACTGTTAGATTACACCAGACGTTTTGGTCCTCCTGGAACTCGCAGATGCCACGGGAGCCGCACTTGCTACTTACGAGGACATACTGACCTCCGAAGGATCCGTTCCAATTGGTTGCTGACAGCAGGCGCAGTGGTTAGTGAGGCTGTTAAAGCCGTTTGCTCGCTTCTAACACCGAATGGACATCCAGCTTCTGGTATTCCGGAGGATTTTAGGGCTTGGATGTCGAACAGAAGTATAGCCATTCATTTTGTTAAGTTTGCCAACAATCGCTTCAATGTATTTTTTTGATAATTCTTTGGCTCTGTTACCATCATGGCCACATTGTGAAGTTCCTGCAGAAAGTAGCCCGGAGCAACCTTCTCATCGACGAGGTTAGGGGAGACCGAGAGGACCAGTTTCTTTGGTCATGTGTTAGAGGTGTTGCAATATTCGATCTTCTGGTCACATCTCCCTTTCATGAACTTGTCTTGGAGACCACCCATATAATGCATCTTAATCCTTACTTGCAGCAGTTAAGAACTGCCCTGGAAGAAATGAGTTCAAACGCATGGTGCATCCTCCAGAACAATTGCAGTATATTCATAAGCTGATGTTTACAGATCCGTGATGCCCCCAGTCTGATGATTAAGATCATCTTAAGACATACCCTTGGAGATTTTCAGCCTTATAGTTACACACAGTTTGGTGATGTTTGTAAGGCAGGTTTCCGCTCAGCTACTTGGAGGTGAGCACCCCAACATCGATCCCAGCCTTGAAGTAGTCTCGCTCCATGTCAAACAGTAACTCTATAGGAGAAAGCCATTTTGCTTATCTGAAGTACGCCACATCAAACCCAAGGCTTGTGTAGAAACCCTCGAGGTCATGTGGGCCTACGACAAAACAAGCAGATGGCTAGAAGAATTAGATGCACAAGAGCGCCGCAGAATATTAGAAATAGCTCGAACAAATGCCCAGAATTTAGGGAGATGTGGGGTAGTAGAAGAATTAGTCAACAGATGCTAACCGCACTGAAAAAGAGAGGGCAGCCAAAGAGAAAGCTGTGAAAGGCAAAACTAGTCGGCAAAAGACCATCAACGAAGTGGAGTTTTTTGTGTGTGAGGGGGGGGGGGTATTGCCGGACAATTGAAGATGTCGATGATATAAAAGAGTAACTTAGCGATAAGTAGGCAGTATGTGCCCTGTAGTCACAGCTTTACAAGAATGTTGTGTCACCACCGGGAGCGGACAAAACGCTCTTCAATTTTAGTCGTATGGACAAAGCATTCACCTTCCAACATTTGACCGCCAATTTGAAAAAGGTAATACTCCATTATCAAAATTATCTGGAATCATCAACAGTATCTCAACATCCTACGATCGCAGAGCCGGCTGTTAGGGAAGTCAAAATTCGTGCTGCCAAACAGTCGGTTCTGTGCAAATATTCCACCATGACAAACCAACAAATGGTCTTAAAAAAGAACAACAGCCGAAAACGACGTTACCTACGGATATTGTGGGCAACCGTAGAGGGCACAGATGGGCGGTAGGGAAAACCAAACGTTGGTGCACCGGCCAGGTTGTATCCGTGTGTGACAGACACCAACTGCCAACTGATGAGGACGATCGAGATAACAACGCGCCACCTCATCCGTTTATATTTTATACAATTTCTCCTATGACGGGGATGACAAGGAATACAGGCTTCATTTGAAAATATTGCAAGAAGTGTAGAGAGAGAGTACTTGTATTTGGAAAATTTTGGATAGAGCGCGGATACAGCAGACAAGGCGTTGTGAGCTCTCTCTTTCTTGAGGTGTCTGATTCATAATATAGAGTAAATGACAAAATGACGACGAAGAAAAGCCAACCATCCCCAGTAGATCTCGTGTCAATGACTGGAGAGATGAACTCAAGCTGTGCAAGATCTTCAATAACTAGTGAGTGTACGATGCCTGCGAGTCGATCACATACGAAGCGTAAGTCCACAAAACCTTTTCAGAACCGTAAGCTCAAACGTGTAAATTCTCTGCCCGAGATTCCAATGATGACTCAATCTCAGTCTAATCCACCCAAAATGACTTCAAATCTGGAGGCGCTGATTGAACATCGTATTCAACAAAGGCTAGAGGAAGGTGTTACACGGGCTGTCATTGGTGCAATGAAAAATGTAACTGAGCTTATCATGATGAGTGACTCTAATAGTCTTTCATCAGATTTGAAAGCAGCTGTATAGAAGATACACGAGAAGGACGAACTTCTTGATGCCTATTCTCGAAAAGTTGATAATCTTACTCACGAAATGTTCTATTTGAAATTCCAATGACGTGAATCACAGGCAGAGATAGCAAATTTGAAAAAAGAGAGTGAACGTGCCGAAAAAGTACAGTCGAAGTGAAGGCGTAAGAATTACCGGCCTAAAACGTCTGGAAAATGAAACTACAGACGATGCTGTATTTAGGTTGGCCACAGGAGTAAACGTTTCGATAACCAAAAATGACATTGCACGTTCTCATTTTGTTGGCAGAGACAGAGAACAAATCATTGTAAAATTTGCAACTTATCGAAAAAGAAGAGAATTTCTGTCTGCACGCAAAACGCCAAAGATAAAAGATTATTAATCTTACTTATGTATTTTATTTATTTGTTTTAAAGACGATGTCTCCGTACATAAATTTCAATTTGACTGCATTCTTAAGTATTATTATAGATCAATTTTGATCACAAGCCCATCTTTGCCTTCTGTCTAAATGTTCCTCACACTTAAACATACTCTACACCTATTCATTGCACTTTTGTATATATTACATTTAAGATAAATTTTAAAATTTGTTTTTTTTTTTTTGTTTTATTCCAGCTATGGAGTTTGTCACCCTCCGTGGTTTAGTTTTGTTGATATGTTTGAGCAATCCTGAAATATTGTTAATAACATTTGGCAGTCTTAAATCTGCCACTGGCCGCACATACTTATAACTTGCTGGAACAAATTGACAATTGGGTACTGAACTACTGTAGCACCGCGCAGCAATTGGTCTCTTCGGGCGTGTCTTTCTGAGATCTGCAAGATTCTCTCTTCTCTTTTCTACACTGCATGTATACTTGCTTGTAAAATATATGAAACTGAGCCTACTACGAACTTTACACATCATAAGACCAGACAAAAGTACTGTATTCAGTTTCATCCATTGCTATTTCTTGATGAAAATTGCATTATTACTTTGTGGTGATGTTGAAGAAATCCTGGTCCGTACAAAACACCATACTTTACTGATCTATCAGTCGTACATCTTAATGCATGCGGACTTAAACACAAGTTAGACTTAGTTTTTGCTTATCTCTGCGACTTTGATGTTATAGATTTAACCGAGATCCATCTCACTTCTGGATTTCACGAGCCTCTTAGACGTGATCGTGACCAAGCTTGGGGCGGAGTATGTGTCTGTGTGTCGGGAAGGATATCTTTTTCTCTCCACTGCTATTTGGAGAATAAAGACTTGGAAATGATCTGGTTAGAATTGTTCGACAAACCTCCCGGAACAGAAGTTGGGATGTGGGACATGTTAAAAGATAATCTGGAATCTGTCATTGACACTTTCCATAATCATAACATATTACTGACAGGCGACCTGAATAAAAATCTGTTGATTACAGCTAATAAACATTTGTCAACTATTATTACTACCTTTGGTATGACTCAGTTAATAGATGAACCCACGAGGTCTTTTTCTAACACTCTGCTACATCCGATTATATCTAACAAGCGTGGATTGGTAATAAATTCTGGGACCATATCAAACTTTTGTAGTGATGACCGTCCTATCTTTGTCTGTTTGAGATCTACAATCCCAAAGATGCAAAAATTTAAAAGATTAATTTGGCTTTATAATGCAGCCAATTGGGACAGGTACCGTAACTTTTTGTCCCAGGTAAACCGGGAAGAAATAATCTCCGTTGACAATGTTGACGAAATGTGCCTATTGATGACAAATGCCCGATAAGACTCAGCTCACATAAGTATTCCAAATCGTACGGTAACAATAAATCCAAATGACAAGCCATGGATATCAACAGCCATTAAGATAGAAATTAAACTTAGAACAAACTTTACAAAAAATCTCGCAAATCTGCATGTAAACTCCATATTACTGCTTACAAAAAAACATGTTAATTCACTTATTAGAAATGCCAAGAAATCTCACGAAGAAAAATTAAATGAGAAAATAGAACCGGGAAATGTTGGGAGTAAGGTTTGGTGGAAACTCTGCAAATCTTACTTAAATAATGGTAACTCCAGTGTAAGCCCAGTTCCGCCTCTGTTAACAGACAATCACAATTACGAATATGATAATGTAAACAAGGCAAATCTACTGAACCATTTCTTTTCTAGTGTCTGTTCCTTGGATGCAAATGTAGCATGCCCCATTGTTACACCTAAGACTAACACAGAATTATTAGGTATGGCTGTTGAATCCAATGACGTACTTATGGTGCTTAAGTCTGTCGACATGAGCAAAGCTTCTGGACCAGATGGTATCAGTCCCAAAATGCTTGTTGAAGCTAAGTACGAAATTTCTCCAATTTTCACGACATTATTCAATCTGTCTTTGACTTCAGGAAAGTATACCTCTTCCTGGAAAATACTCAAGTCGGGGAACCCATCTAAGCCCTCAAATTACAGACCAGTTTCTTTGCTTAGCAGCATCAGAAAAATCTTCGAGCGCGTTGTCTTTCCGACAGTATTTAGCCACCTGCGTCCCGAAATATGTCAGAAACCAGTGTGCCTTTTAACATCAAAGTCAACAACCATGTAACTTGTGGACCTCTGTTTTGACATCGTTAAAGCCCTTGATGACGGCAAGGAAGTGTTTTTCATATTACTTCTGGTACATCACTCGTCTCTTTTTCAAAGTTCATAGCGCGTACAGCATTGCATTTGAGGTAGATTTGTGGCGATCTACCCACACTACACTTTTCAAACTCTTTAGAGTCAAACGTACGCTCGAATCGGGAATGCCTGTTTGCAGTATGATTAAAGTCAGATCGTATTTATATCGCTTCCCTAACAACTATCTGACACTTCCAATCTCCGTCGCGTTGAGTGACCTCCGGTGAACTGAGACGACGTAAACAACCGTAGGCCGCCGTCGCGGTGAGTGACCTCCGGTGAACTGAGACGATGTAAACAACCGTAGGCCTCCCTCGCGTTGAGTGAGCTCCGATGAACTTTCTAAAAAGCTCGTTTTCACCGAGAACTGTCGATGTCTGTCGGGAAGAAGAAGGGGGATTTTCCATTTTCTTCCAGCCGAGGTAGCTTGGCTCGGCAACAGGGTATCTATAGTCTATATAATATGAAAGCCTGATGCGGCCATGCTTTCTTTCACATACCCCAAAACTGACAACGCTATCTAAACGACACTGCCAGATTTAGCCGAGATTGGGTCGTGACAAGAGCACTAACGCGGCATTGTAAAGAAATTCCAATGAGACGCCAACATTCAGGTGAGAATCTCTGAAAAATTAAGCGCTTGCGTTTGAATACCCCTCTTTTGACGAAATCTCGCGCCCTGGTTCGAATCCCGTTCATTTCATGAAGTACATTGACACTCGAATTAATCTGTTCAGAATGTCACTTATATTTTAATCTTATCAATGTGGCAGTATCCTTGAAATAGTTTGTCCAAGCTTAACTTGCAATCCAGGTAAAAACAGCGACATTGGCGAAATGACAAACAACACAAGATTACGACAAGATTCGGAAAACAGGCCTAAAATGTGGGCCCTGTGCTCCACCAGAGCATTTATCTGTCCTGTCACGTAACTGAGACGGTGCTACAATCATATAGCAGCCTGTTGTATTTCCTATACATTAAATGTACATACACTCCAGCTGTAACCATTAGCTGGATGACGGGTGTTTGCGGATCAACTTTTATGCCAAATCAATCGTTAATTCCTACTACTTGTTGTCTTCGGAATGGATAAAGGTCCGTGTTTGAGACGCTGATGAAATGTTGTTTTGAACAATAGTAATATTAGATGGGATTCAGCTTTTTCCAGTTTCATCTAAAGTTTGCTCCATTTGGGACCAGATGACTTACAGAGATACTGTAAAATGAGACATTTGTTGTGCAAACTGGTCCATGGAAATCAAAAAATGGAACTGTAATGTGAAGACTGTTCCATACGGCGATTTTTTTTTTTTACTCAGATGACTCAGATGAGTCAGGTGATGTCTTCTAAAAGGAAGATTATGGTTGTGTTCTAAACTCCCCAGATATAGAAACCTTCAATAAACAAAACAAAAAACAAAAACAAGAGCAAACATATTTTAATGTACACTGTGTACATATGGACATTCAGCAGCCTAAGAGAAAACCTGATTCCCCCCAAAAATGTTAACGGTGACAATATGGCATCGCGATGATCATGCAGAATGTGAATGCGTTATTTGAAACAAGGGCGGTATAAACACATACAAAGGAGATTGTTTATTAATGCACCAAGTCTTACTCTATAAGACACAGGGTGAACCAAGTGCAATTAAACGTGGAAGCTAATTCACTGACAGATCACACAAAATACACGGCTTTTTTTTTTTATCGAAATCAGTAATCAGGAACAGGAAAGTCCTCAGCACGGCTCAATGGAAAAATCCGCACAAGAAAACCATGATGCAAAGCGCCAAGACGGCGTTGATGTTCAACACACAACGCCACTTCCGGTTCTCTTTTAAAAACCGTTCTGACTCCCGCCATGCAATGCTGTCGTCCACCGCTGCTTCTTGTTCCGGTGGTATTCCACAGACAAAATCCAACCACTTACGACACTTTGAGGTTTCGTTTTCTGCGACGGACGGACTATGCTGGTCCACATCATGGCCTGAAAACATACAAAAAGGATGGACCTTTAAAACTACTGAGAACTTGAGAACGAACCACTTAATTAACAAAATCGTCCTTTAAAGAACTTTGTGTACTGTCGCCTGTATTAAAATTTTGCTGACCTGTATCAACATTTTGTAGATTTCTGATAAATCTGTACTGCAGTGCTATACGCAATAAAACATTTCAGAAACTGTGCACTTGAGGCGAGTCAGGAAGGGCGAGTCTAAGTGAATTTACATGTATTTACTTATAAAATTGGAGTGGGTCTCTCTCGCCGTGGGACTAGGCTGCCATCAGCCCGCGGATAGTCCTGGGTTTCCCCCAGGTTTCCTCCCACCGTAGTGCTGGACATTGTCGTATAAGTGAAAAATTACAGAGTAAAAGTATACGAACAAAAAAAATAATTCAATAAATATACGATTGCCGTTAAACAAAATGGTTAGGAGTTTTTCAAGCGACGACATTTAGGTTTATAAGTGGAAACCAAATTGCCTGCTGTATTCCACCGTCTCGTGCCCAGCAAATCGCCAGACTTAAGGCCGGGACAAATGGACCAAGAGCTGGATTTGGGTCTTCGACCTCACTGGTCACGAGTCGATGGGATGCGGTACATTGTTCCATTACTCCGGTCTAAGCTTTCTCCTCCATTTATTATCATAACCCTGATTTCAAAATTCAAAAGGCGGATGGGAGAAAACCGGAAAGAGCCCGGGGGAAAACTAAGTCCAGAAAAGTGATATAGAACAGACGTTTGATTTATTAATTCATTGGTTTTCATGAAGTATTGAAGATTTTTTCACTTATACGATGACAGCCAGCATAATGGTGGAAGAAAACTTGCTGGAATTCACGACCATTTCTGACAGACCTTTAAAAATGTTTAAGGTCTTTGGCTGTCGACGCCAAATTGTTGGCTGTGGCTTTGTGATCAAGTGCTATTTCTTCGTAGCCCTGTGACATTGCTTTGTGAAGAGGGAATCGCTGAAAATGAGTACCCAAAATGGCTCTTGCTGGGTACATGTACATAAAGGGGCCACTATGTAAACCAACGTTAACAATAAAGTAAATAATAAATATGGACATCATATTAAAATATTCACCATGTATGAAAAAGAAACTTATTATACCACTATTGTTAGACATTTCATCCAGTTGGTTGTTGTCACGGCGAGCGGTTTTCTTCTGAAAACGAGCTGCGGGGCTTTCTCCTGGACCACCAAGTTAATCCTTGAATCTAATGTAATAAAACCCATCATGTTAATTCCTGTATCTAATGTAAAGACACAAATTGTGAATCTATTGTAAAAACAAGCCTGTAATTAACTTGATCTTTTGTAAAAATACGGCAGTATTACTGGGCCTAATTTAAAAGCACCATGGTAATTCCTGGAACTGATATATAAAAAACACCAATTCCGGTGTCAAATTTAAAACCATCATGTTAATGCCTGGATCTTATTTACAAGAAAAACATTGTTATGTTAATCTCTTGATGAAATGTAAGAACACGGTGAATCCTCGGATATTATGAAAAAATAAATGTTAATTCGGGGATGCATTGTGAAAAAACAGCATACGGACACCTTGATCTAATGTAAAACATCATGTTAATCCCGGGATGTATTGTAAAAACACCATACTGACGGATCTAATGTAAAAACATAATTTTAATCCATGTATCTAATATCCAAATATTATGTTAAAATCAGGATCTAAAAATGCACATAAGTAAAAAAATAATGTATAATACCTGTTCTTGTGATATACCTGTTCCTGTGTTAGTCTCTAAGGACCTATCGTCTTGTGATATACCTATTTCTGCCTTAATCTCTAAGGTGCTACCTTCTTTAGATACCCCTTTTCCTGTGTTAGTCTCTAGGGTTTTGTGATCTACCTGTTCTGTGTTAGTCTCTAAGGTGCTACCGTCTTGTGCTAGGCCTGTTTGTGTGTTAGTCTCTAGGGTTTTGTTATCTACCTGTTCCTGTGTTAGTCTCTAAGGTGCTACCGTCTTGTGCTAGGCCTGTTTGTGTGTTAGTCTCTAAGCTTTTACCGTCTTGTGATATACCTATTTCTGCGTTAGTCTCCAAGATGCTACCGACTTGCGATATACCTATCCCTATGTTAGCCTCCAAGGAGCTACCGTCTTGAGATACCTCTTTTCGTGTGTCAGTACCTAAGGAGCTATCGTCTTGTGATATACCTATTTCTACATTAATCTGTAAGGTGTTTGTTAGTCTCTAAGATCCTACAGTCTTGTGAAGTCACTTTTCCTGTGTTAGTCTCAAAGGTACTGCCGTCTTATGATGTCCCTTTTCCTGTGTTAGTCTCTAAGGTGTTACCGTTCTGTGCTATGCCTGCTCCTATGTCAGTCTCTACGATGTTACCGTCCTGTCACGTACCTGTTCCTTGGTTTGTCTCTAAGGATCTACCGCCACATTTCATACATGTTTGTACCGTTTTACACACAGTATATGTGCGCATTGACTGGCTTTGGCAGATGATACGCATGCAAAAATTCACCTCACGATAAAAAAAACACGCCAACATCCAGAACGAAGACACTGTCTATCATTTTCATTACCCGTTACAGTTGAAACGTCAAAACATTCTTGTGGCTAATTCTTTCATTAACCATCGAATTATTTGGTTAATTACTCGCGCATTCTATGATGTAAATAGTTTACTTTTCTTACCCAGACCACGTGACCGAAAAATTTTCGTACATAATGTACGCTGAAACTAGAAAAGGCGATAGAAACCATTCTAAACTGGAATAGCTGTCTTCGGAAAGACCAGTCAAAACCGTGTTTGATATCATCTCTTTTTTTCGCCTTTTTTATTTTTTTCAAAGCAGAAGAAGTACATGGATAATACGGTTGTCTTGAGCCCAATGACGTCATACTGAGCACAATAACATCCTACAAGCTTTAGACAACGGTAATCAAAGAACCTGACGTCACAAAAGCTGTTTTTTCTGAGTGTACATTACATGAATAGAGATATCAAGTTTTTCATCTGTATGTGAATATGAGAAAGGAAACAGTGGATGTGATGTCGTTATCTCTGACATTACAATCTATAAAATTCACCGTGTAACTCATGCTTTTACATGAATTTTATTGGGGATAATTCAGATACGGTTTTTACTTGTTTTCATTTTGCGACCACTACCATAATTTCGAATGGACTTTTCTTAAAACAATTGTAAGAGACAAGTATAACATTATTCTACTCATTACAGTACTGCACTGTACTGCAATGTGATGAACTCGGAATACATACATCTTCTTTGTTCCTTGCTTCTGTTAGAAGACTGATGGTCACAATAACAAGTGACGTCAGAACTATCAGCAGTGGCCCGAAGTATGAGAAGTGAACTTTAGAGACTATCTGCGGACGGGTTTCCGGTTCACCACAGCCGGGCTCTGGATATACAAAGTCCAGCGTCATTCGTATTACTCCGCAAACATGGCCGGCAAGGATTCCCCAGAAAGCACCCTGGGAATGTCGAAAATATCGGTCTTGAATTAGAAAACAATAACAACTGTCAAACAGCGGGGAGGCGTACGATGTGTGTGTTGTTTCTTTTTGTCTGTTCCGTTACGCAAGGATGGACTAAAGAGAAATCTGAACTAGGGTTACCGCCCAACGATTAAGAGTTTTTTTTCCTTGCCAGAAGACCTCATTTTCTGCAAAGACTCTCAGTGCGCTGTTAAAAATTGTTAAAAAACGGTTTAACAATATGGTTAAAATGGCTTACAGCAGAATTCAAGCATTTAACTTCTTGTTTTAAGTTTGTCGCTATAAACGTATCAACATGCTCCGTCAATATTAATGTATCCACACAGTGCGTCAATATAAATGTGTCAACACAGCCCGTAAAACTCGACATAACATTCAACAATTTAACGGTACTTTTTCAGTTAGTCAACTAACCAGCAGTTCTCTACGGCTCACCATAGAATTCAAGCATTTACCCGTACGTGATTCACACAGTCAGTATACCAACATGTACATATGTCATGCCACAGAATTCAAGTGCAAGGCCTGCAAGGCCTAATGATTTTTTCTACCCCCAAAACGCAAAAGACAACCACGAAGACTAGAAAAGTTAATACAAGATGTGCCAAAACACAGATCCCGCCGGGAGTTAGTGAACTATTCGTATCTCTCCACAAACATGGCCGACAAAGATTCCTCAGAAAGCACCCTGAAAATGTCGAGAATATCGGGTTTGAATTAGAAAACAATGCTAAAAACAAAAACAAAAAACAAAACAAAACAAAACAAAAAAAAAACAAAAAAAAAACCACACAAAAAACAAAGTTCAAAGATAACATTAAGAAGTATTTGTGTTACCATAATGCATACGTCAATATTATTTTGTGCATGTATTTATAGGCTGTAAGTAATGTTTTTTTTTAAATATTCTGGTCGTGTAAGACAGGCGTTTGGTCAGGTGTTTTTGGCTTATCACTTAATTTTTTTTTGAATAAGATTGTTCGACCTGGGAAGTGTAATGTTTTGCAATAACCATGGACTGATGAAAATACCGGAAGAGGTGAAATCATAATGCAAAAACAATGACGCCTTAATAAAAATCACTAGTTTTAGTTTTAAGTTTAAACTTATTTTATTGACATTATTGAATGAAAGGGATTGGGTGGAAACCTCTGCATTTTATACAAATGTTGGCTGCAGACAAATTTGTAATATAATGATATGGCAGAAAGAAAACAATGGCGGGAAAAAAGTAACAGAAAATTATTGACGGGTGGGAAAAGTAGGGGTGGGGAAAGTGTGGAGAAAAAAAAACAGATAGTGTGACGTAATTTTTTAGCGGAATGGAAATCAAAATCCACCACTAGTTAAAATAAATTCAATAAACATCTTACATTGTATTGAATCGGTTGCTATTTGTGACAAAAGTATGCACAGCATTGAAAATCTGGGCACTATTTTAGGAAGATCTGTACCCAAAAATAAGTTCTGTTATGGTATGGTTCAGAATGTCTTCTGTCATGATGGCTCGAGGGTGTGCGTATAAGGGATAATAGAGTAAACGATGGGCAGCATCTTTGACATGCTGACTGCATCTACAGTCACATTCATCAATTACATTTATTCTGTAAAGGTCAGCGTTTAACAGACAACAATTATTTTCTTAGCTTTGTATTTATTTTCCTTGGGCGAGTCAGAAATAACTTGCATGGTTTAGTAATGTCTATAGATCGTAATTTAGTTTTTAAAACAGTCCAGACTTGGACTATTTCTAGGAACTAGGTCTAGATTGGCCCAAAGACGAACAGTAGATGAGAGAAATAAATTACGAGTGAATAGATTACGAATCTGGGAAGCATGTAATTGTAATAATTTGTGAGATTATAGTTTAGGAAATCGTCTACGAATGAGGTAACAAGATCACTGATATACGAGGAAATCATATCGTTGTAAATTTTATACGTAAAAATAATTTCATATTTTCCCTTTAGCTAATGTGTCCTATCCCGTTTCTTTATAAAAGGGATTTCTTGAGGTGTTCAAGAGCAGACCAGTTACAATCCACCAGCAGAAAGTGGAATTTTTCTAAACATTTTGATTAATTTTTGGTGCAGCCATCCCATAATACTGAAGCATATTCCATCAAAGTCCAAAGTCCAAAATCATTCCGTATTTTATTTTTTTTTTTGATATTGAAAGGGACCCAGCACAGAACGTTGGGGGCACTCCGGCGTTAGTCGACTTGATATCAGATGAACAGTTCTTCATAACTACACATTTGCGTTCTACCATTTAAATGGTCTTCAAGCCAATTCAGAGCGTTGCAAACTACTCCAAAATATTCATGACTGTGAAGAAGGCATTTATGCCACACGGTGCCAAAACCTTTAGTTATATCGCAAAAGATAAATCAGGAAATATCGTCATTATAAAGGGTGTTAGCAAGAGAAGGAAATATTTCGATTAATTGACGAACGTTAGAATGGCCAGGTAAAAAACCTGATTGGTATTTATAAAATAAGTTTTGCTAATAAAGAAATTATACATGTATACTGGTTTCAGTATAATTCTTCCCATGATTTTTCCAATGCAGGGAAGCACAGAGATAGGGCGATAATTTGTTGGGTTATGTTTGTTTCCGTCCTTATACACTGGAAGTACATTTGAAGTTTTCCAAGAGTTTGAGACGGTCTTCATTATTAGAGACTAGGTGGTCAGACATTTGGAAGGCACACACCGCGCTAGCAACGCCCTTCAGCATTTTGTGACTAATGTGATCAGGGTATAGAGCCTTGCTAACGTCAGGATTTGGATACCATCATCAATTTCGTTCCCCGAAATAGAAAATGAATTAACGAACGATTTATACCTGGTCAAGTATGGCAAAGCAAAAGGAAAAAATCACTAATTTTAAGAACTCTAGATTACAGGGGCCAGCATTTGGTTTCATATTAGTTTGTCTCTAAAGAATGGGAAGGTTTTGCCTTGCATTACCAAGTTATTATAAGGGTTAAAAAGACCAGTGATAAATGATTGATGAGGGAAAATTATTCTCGTAGAACAATGTCATTTTCACCTGGAGTCCAACAGAAAATCTTGTTTGATAATTAAAAAAAAGAGCAACATACACGTGACCTCTTGCCGTCAACACCAACAGTCTTGGCTTTCTATCACTTCCGCAGAAAAAATGTTCTCCACGTGGCGTTGTTTACATGTAGGCCAATACGAAAACCGCAAGCCGTCTCGGCGACAGTTATGCGTAATGTGTACACGTACGTTGTTGTAGAAAGTCTTTTACCAATTATCCACTTTTTACAAAAAAATCGAAATCGACAACACCTGTCTCACCTGTTCGGTCATACGTTCCCATAGTATCGCCCAGAAAAACAAGGCGCCAATTGGTGTACCCAGATAACCCTGAATGGCTTGAATGTATATGAAGAGTTGTCCCCCTTGTGAGCTCTTCACAAGTGGGATCCACAAAATACTCAGACCACACAAGACAACGATGAACAACCTGCAAGTCGAAAATGTCATTTATACTATTACAAAGAAAATCATATGACATAATTTTAGTGAATTGCAAATACAGCGATTAAATTTACTTTTTGTTTCTATTTTTGATATTTATTTCACGTAAATTTTAAGTGCACTCCAATAGGAACACAGACGGTCTTTGGTTTGTCGTATGGCATTTGTTAATTTATTGTCATATTATTATACTCTAAAATTTTTTTATATTTATTTTTTTATTTTCTATTTTTCTGTTTTTTTTTTAGAATGATTTGCGAACATTCTTCTGAAACTACGGAAGCAATTTATGCTACAGAATGTTGGTGTGGGATATTTATGGCCTTTATAACCCGAAACAGTGGCCTTAAGTATTTATTTATTTATTTATTTATTTACGTGTATTTTGATAGGGTCCAAAGCTGATCACCTTGCCTCAATTTTACATCACCATGCCATTTCAAATTATTCCAAGCCGGAGGGAATGTTTGAAGAGGAAAAATGTCGTATGACACTGCCTATGTCCAACGGAAAATCTGGTTGTGAGAAATTAAAACGTGGTTAGAAAATTCCGATTACGACAACATACACGTGACTTCTCGCAACCAACATTAATAGTCCTTACTTGGTATGGCTTGTGTGAGATTGCCTACACACAAAAACTGGAAGCAGTCACAGTGCAAGTCAAGCAACAGAGATGCGTATAATATGTATGTTGTTCTTGTTGTACTCGGGACTTTTTGTCTCTTCCGTTACAGAACCCTCAGCTGGACGTCAGGTAATGGGAGTTAGTAAGAGGTTTCGTGAGAGTAAACAGAAATCTGAATTACCTTCCAACGATTAGGAGTTCTCTTTCCTTCGCAGAGGGCCTCATTTTCCGCCAGAGGTCCATGGTAAAGAGTGCGCTTGCGCTGTTGAATATTGACGTCAAAGAGCTCATAATGGCGGATAGCATAACGGCCATCAATAATCCACGGAGACCTGCATACACAGAGAAATACACATACAACGTGTATGTAGTGACGACCTTCCTAACGAGAAGTTTTTACGAAGCAAAGCACCTTTGATGTGGAGAAAAACTTTACAAGGTAGATCGAATATCTCACTACAACGAAAACCTTTATTGTGAAGAGAAAAAGTGTTCATAAATAAGAAATAAAAAAGAAAATTAATATTTTACAGTGCTTTCAGCTTACAGTAACATATTACTTCTCTGGGTTTTTTCTTTGTTTACGGAAAATATATAATTGAGTATTGACACACATGGACAATGTACTTCTTCGTTCTTTTTTGTAAAGGATTTCTTCTGGTAGAACAAATTGAGGCCGCTGTGGCCAAGCTATACATATGTATATTTTGACAGTAAAAAACAAACATGGAAATAGACTTCATAATATAAGTATGACTATACAGGCGAAAGCAACACATTTGCACATTTGTTTGAATCATCAATTCCTTTGTCTTTAGTCGACTCACCGATTGGGAGAAGAGTCAGAACAAGTTTGGGATAAGCGATATTAGAGCACCCCACGGGATTACCGCAGTACTTCTCACAGTCTGAGGGATCTACACAGCCCACCTCATCTGCACAGAGGAGATACATTTAAGTCTTAATTTGTACTTGATTCACACAGTAGCTTAACTATATGGTCTGTACAGACAACAAAAGAATTCTGTCGTTCAACTACTTGTTTTAATTCAGTCAGTATCTCAACGGGCAGGTAGTTTGTAACGATTCACTCAAGTGTGCCTCCTTGGCCGAGGTGAATAGCACACCAGCGAGGAGTAATCACCCAGGAGCCTCTCACCTAAGCGGTCGCTGTTAGTTCAAATCCAGATGCTGGCTTCCTCTCCAGGCGTAAATAGCAAGGTCTTTCAGCAACCTGCGGGTGGTCGTGGGTTTCCCCCGGGTTCTGTGTGGTTTCCTCCCACCATAATGCTGGCTGCCGTCGTATTAGTGAAATATTCTTGAGTACGGCGTAAAACACCAATCAAATAAATACATAAACATAAAACTCAAGAATTTAACACCATTTTACTTAGTTTTTAGTAGTCAGTTTACAAGTAGATCAGGATTCACGAATTTAACAGCAGTTTAGAGTTCGATCATTTAGTTGTATTTTATTCTAGAGGTAAGTAAATTGACGGCCAAAAGAATTTTTACAAAGAGTTCAAATCAATTTATTTAGCCATTGCAAAAAACAGGATGACTGAAGTATAATATATTGAAAAGACAAATGACATTAGATATTAAAAGTCGAGTCAGAAAGGACAAAGCAGCTCTCAAGTCATTTTACAAGTGAATAAACAGAGCAGGGGTAGAAAAACAGCCATTCCATCTTGGTTAACAATGGGCAGAGTATACAAAAAATTGATCATTTTTAAAATCAGTCAATATCAAAACCAATCAATATTGCGTGTAGTCACGCCTGGCTTCAATGCATGCAAAAACTCTCCGGCGCATAGAAAAAGTCAGTCGTCTGATGAGATGACGTGGGATTCGTTGCCATCTTGGAGAGCGAACGTCAGTTCTTGTCGGTTGGCTGCAAGGTGTGACCGCTGTCTTATTCGACGATCTATGATATCACCATAGGTGTTCTATGGGGGATATATCTGGGGAACGTGCAGGTCACGGCAAGACGTTGACGTCGTTGGCGTCCAGGAAGTTCCGCACAACTCGAGCTGTATGAGGTCTGGCGTTGTCATGCTGGTACAGGACACCATGTGGCTGCTGTTGAAGGAATGGCAGGACAGTAGGACGTAAAATTTCATCCACGTAAGGTTGAGCTGTTAGGTTCCCGTAGATGATAATCAGTGGTGTCCGTTCCTCTCAACAAATTACACCCCATACCATCACGCTACCGCCACCAATCGGTACCACCTCCTGGACACATGATGCAGCCGTTCATTCGCCTCTTCGACGGTAAACTCGCTGTCTGCCATCGGCGTGGAACAGGAAGAAGCGGCTTTCATCCGTTAAAACAACACGTTGCCTATCACGTCGCTGCCAACGGCGTACAGTTCGAGCATATCGCAGCCTCTGGCGTCGATGTTCAGCTGTCAACAACTGCCCCCTGAATGGTCGATAGGTCTTAATTCCGTGAGTCATGAGTCTCCTGGAAACAGTCTGCCGACTGACCCGGTGACCTAAGGCATTGATTAACGATGACGTCATTGTCAGGAAGCGGTTCCACATGTGTAGTTACCTGGGCCTAGTTACCCTAGGCCTGCCTGTTCTTGGCCTGTCTGGTGTCTGTCCCGTCTGCCTGTAACGTTGCATCAAGTTTGACACAGTTACACGACAGCAACCGAAGGTGCTTGCAATGTGGGCATGTGTTTTTATACACTTATTACATCTGCAGTTGCGGCCATCCATGGGTCACGTTATTTTTCAGCTTTCTTCGTTGTCTCGAAACAAATTCGTGTGGGCGTATATGACGCTTGTCGCACATGGGAATATGCTTCGTACAATGTTTTCCTATAATAATTTAGTATTAATTTGCCGTCAGTTTATATCAGCGCAATATCACATCACAGAATTTACGAATTTAACTGCCTTTTATTTCGTAAAAGTATACGAAATGTCCTACTGGCACGTGCTTACGCAGCCTGAGAGAAATGTCCTATTCAACAAAGTCACTTGAAATGACAATGTAACAAAATGTAACAGAAACTATTTGGACGGCAGGGAATTTAGCCGGTTTTTGATGTTTTTGACAGAAATTTTCTAAATATGTGCACTTTAAAACACAAAAAGCCATAAAACTACTCTATAAAATGACTGACGTTCGAACACAAGCGCCGACGCATGTGCATTTGATAATGCGTCCACTACCCTGAACTAGAACACCATCATCCCAACGAACAAAGATAAAGACAACAAAAACTCCACTCTCCCATATAGCTGCTCATCGCAGTTAAATTTTTTTTAAACAGTTCTTTTACTGGTAGGTATAAATCTTTTGGCTGTTTGCTAATATAGACCACACCATGCAGTTTATGTCAGAAACATTTATTTAACGTGAACAATTTGCATATTTATCATAGAGGAGACATGTAAAATACTACATACATGCAGTTACCTGGATATAGAGCTCGACTGATCATGCCCGGTAGTATCATAAGGAAGAGCGGAAGTAGTTTCAGGTACCCAGCCATTATGGCGCCACCCTTAGCGTGACTCAAGTTCTTTGCAGCCAGTGTCCTTTGAACAATTACCTGAAATTCAGAGCTCATTTTTAACCGATTTAAATGATGTTAAACACCAGTCAATAATAGATGTAACAGTTATGCGATTTATGGGTGACGAAAAACGCAGTACCAGTGATGAATCAGAGATCGATAGCAAGCCACTGGTGAACGTTCTCACGTGTGACGTACAGATATGCACACCGTGTTGGTGAGAGTGGTCGTCAACGAACTTGACGAACGTTAAACTGTACAAACGGTCACGCAAGAGTCGTCAATGGCTTAATCATTACCACCTTACAAGGCCCCCGGGAAAAGTTTAAACTTGCACCCCCCTGGGCCCCTGCTCGAAGAATGGAATTATATTCTAAAGTCAAAAAGACGGATAACAGTAATGTATCGTTGTTATGTGTCAAGGACCATATTAAATCAAACTGGAACGAGTACTTACAAGTATTTACCGACGCTTCCAAATTCCCAGACACTAACAAAGTGGGCGCATCAGTGTGTATTCCAGAAATGAGGTATGAAAAATCTTTCCGCTTGTCTGGTTATGTTTCCGTGTTCACGGCAGAGCTTGCCGCAATCTTCTGTCTACTCGAGTTAAGACCGATTAGGACTGTTATTTTCACAGACTCCTTAAGTTCTTTACGGGCACTTGGTAACTTTATTTGGAATAAGTCGGCTGCGCTTGTGTATGAAATACTGTAAATCTGTACTATATGGGGCTACCAAGGTGTATCTGTCGGGTTTAAATGGGTGCCGGCCCACATTGGTGTTTACGCAAATGAGTTGGCCGACAAACTGGCCAACAAGGCGCTTGATCTACCCAATATATCCCACACCATCCCGTCGTCTGTACAAAAAGCTATTAGTTATGTCAAACCGAAATTTATACCAGTATGGCAAAATGAATGGGATAACTCTGTTACAAGAAGATTCTTTTATTCTCACAACCCTTAAATCTCTGTAAGCTACATTCTCTCTCTCAACTGTATACTCGTATTTAGACTCTTGTCTGGTGACATTAAAACAAACAGCTATTTGCTTAAATTCAATCTCCATGACACGGGTCTTTGTGAGGAATGTTTTGTAGAAGATACTGTTACCCATGTTCTTTATCGTTGTAGACGTCATATTGACGCCAGGCGCGTATTTTACGCACAATTAACTCGTGTTGGTGTTTTTCTGAACCCGTCAGAAAACACGGTTTTAAAACCGCTGACAAATCACAATAAAGTTTTTCAGGCTGTTGCCAATATTCTCACTGGCTGCTACAGATCCTAACACTTAAAATGTGTAATTAACGGTGTACCCAAGAATGTCTTGAATTGTTATCTATCGTTGCTTGAACATGCGTAATTTGTCAAGCGTCAAAGCCTAGCATTTCCTGTGGGCTCAATGTGTTAACATTCCCCCTCTTTACTGTCCACGCGTGTATCCTTATACCATCGGTGTTCTTTACGATAGCTGTGTAAAGGTTTAGTTCTCTTGAGTACTGGACAATTATGTAAAGCAGCCTCAATTGGCAGTTTACTTGGGAAAACAATTTATTCAACGTTTCGTTATAGGCGTGCATCATTCGACTTGGATGGGGAAACGCCATTACAAACTAATCCTCCCCCCCACCCCTCGAAGAACAATCCCTTCATCTACTCTGCCACGGCTCGATAGTTCCCCAAATTCAACTCCATACATCACCGTCCGTACCGTTGGCTAATGCGTTTAACAGTAATGACTACCAAATCCCACTCTACAGCTACTTGATGGAAACGGTCTTAAATATATCGTTGGACTATTAAGTATATCGATCGGATTAATTTACATTAGAGTGTTTTACTGACTTTCCACTTCTATCAACTTCTAAACTACCAGCTGTTACATAAATAACATAATCTCGAGTAACAAGGCTTTAGTCAAAAAATGTGGAAGCCGATGTACTATCTTTCTATCGCCCGGTGACAGTGCGATGCAATAGTGCGATGGGGCGAAGCGCTAGCATCCTTCCATGACTTTGTACAATCGTGTCACCCCTTCTATTCTTCGTTCCATCGCATCGCACTTTCCTTATATTGTCCCCAATGGCATTACCAGTGCAGTATTTTTTGTTAGACACATGGCTCAATGGTTGTTTATCTATATATATGCTTAAAATCCATGTACCATAATGCATCGTGCGAGGAACGTTTTATAATTACTTTCAGTCCAACTAAAGACAAATACCAGTACAGGAAAGAGAAAGAGACCGCAATGCATTGGTTTGGTCACGTCAGGATTTAATAGCACAAAGCAATAGAATAATAGAGCAATTATGCCAGGCGATGACATTGTACTGTGAAGCAATGGAACGATGGAATAAAGCGATGACACGATACTGCGAAGCGATGGAACGATGAAACGAAGCAATGACACGATACTGCGATACGCAACAGCGTCCTATCCCTTACAATTATCGTGGCATCAATTCCAAATATTGCTCCATTGCTCCCTTCCATCGTCGGATGATTGAGCGGCTTCCCAAAGAAAATCTACGGAATTGCAACTAAAGCTAAAAAATATACCTGATCGCAGCACCAGTACCAGAGACAGCCAATAGTAGCCTGTAATATCAGCCCCGGCCAAGGATTATCAGAGTTAAGAGGGTCTCGGAACAGGTGAAAAGCATCGGCACGTGGACGGCCACAGGTCGAGTTCATGTCATAGTCTCCTGGAAGTGACTTCATATACAGCCGGACTAAATTTTCGTATCCACCAATTTCCCAGAAACCTGCAAATGTGGGGCCAAAAAGCATTATCAGAAGGCATGTCATTTTTTTTTTACATTTACTTCTCTATTTCCTGCTTTTTCTTTGCTTTATTGGCAGATTAACTGATTTATTAGGTTTTAGTCCTCTGATTTACTTGTTAAATTCGTGTCTTCAGCTATAAACAGAATAAGCAGATTTGTTTCATTTATCTACGGTTATGGATGATGGACACTAAATCAAGCCAATATGACACTGTCACAAGTCACCAGAAACTCTTATGATGAGTCCAAATGCTCCGGTCCTCATAAACAGTTTAACATTATCGCGGTAGACAGTTGCAAGCGATAATTGAATGTAACTGGAAAGTTCTCGTTTGGGAAAACGTTATCAAACTGCCAGGGCGCGTAATTCCCACTAGTAAAGGCTGCAAGTGTAGGGAAATACTGCAAGACACAACTGTCGAACTTTCATGAATACCAACATTAAAGTATAAGGAATAGTCGTTTAACCGTTTGTCATATACCTAAAATCTTCGGTAACTGGCCTTTTTTTTTTACAGCCATTTCCGGTATATCCTCCATGTCCATGCTGATACTGCTAGTTCTGGTATGTCCTGCATATACATGCTGATACTGCCAGTTCTGGTATATCCTCCATGTCCATGTTGATATTGCCAATTCTGGTATATCCTCCATGTCCATGTTGATACGGCCAGTTCTGGTATATCCTCCATGTCCATGTTGATACTGCCAGTTGTAGTATACCCTCCATGTACATGCTGATACTGCCAGTTCTGGTATATCCTCTATGTCCATGTTGATACTGCCAGTTCTGGTATGTCCTGCATATACATGCTGATACTGCCAGTTCTGGTATATCCTCCATGTCCATGTTGATACTGCCAGTTGTAGTATATCCTCCATGCCCATGTTGATACTGCCAGTTATGGTATATCCTCCATGTCCATGTTGATTCTGCCAGTTCTGGTATATCCTCCATGTACGTGTTGATGCTGCTAGTTTTGGTATATCCTCTTTGTTAATGTTGATACTGCCAGGTCTGGTATATCCTCCATGTCCATGTTGACACTGCCAGTTCTGATATATCCTCTATGTGCCTGTTGATATTGCCAGTTCTGGTATATCCTCCATGTCCATGTTGATTCTGCCAGTTCTGGTATACCCTCCATGTACATGTTGATACGGCCAGTTTTGGTATGTCCTGCATACACATGCTGATACTGCCAGTTCTGGTATATCCTCCATGTCCATGTTGATACTGCCAGTTCTGATATATCCTCCATGCCCATGTTTATACTGCCAGTTCTGGTATATCCTCTATGTGCCTGTTGATATTGCCAGTTCTGGTGTATCCTCCATGTCCATGTTGATACTGCCAGTTCTGATATATCCTCTATGTCCCTGTTGATATTGCCAGTTCTGGTATATCCTCCATGTCCATGTTGATACTGCCAGTTGTAGTATATCCTCCATGCCCATGTTGATACTGCCAGTTATGGTATATCCTCCATGTCCATGTTGATTCTGCCAGTTCTGGTATATCCTCCATGTACGTGTTGATGCTGTTAGTTTTGGTATATCCTCTTTGTTAATGTTGATACTGCCAGGTCTGGTATATCCTCTATGTACATGTTGATATTGCCAGTTCTGGTATATCCTCCATGTACATGTTGATACTGCCAGTTCTGGTATATCCTCCATGTCCATGTTGATATTGCCAGTTCTGGATTATCCTCCATGCCCATGTTGATACTGCCAGTTCTGGTATATCCTCCATGTTCATGTTGATTCTGTCAGTTCTGGTATATCCTCCATGTTCATGTTGATACTGCCAATTCTGGTATATCCTCCATGTACATGTTGGTTCTGCCAGTTCTGGTATATCCTTATTGTTTATGTTGATACTGCCAGTTCTGATATATCCTCCATGTACATGTTTATACTGTCAGTTCTGGTATATCCTCTATGTGCCTGTTGATACTGCCAGTTCGGCTATATCCTCCATGTCCATGTTGATATTGCCAGTTCTGCTATATCCTCCATGTACATGTTGATACTGTCAGTTTTGGTATATCCTCCATGTCCATGTTGATACTGCCAGTTCTGGTATATCCTCCATGTCCATGTTGATACTGC
Organism: Liolophura sinensis; assembly: GCF_032854445.1. Classification (NCBI taxonomy): domain Eukaryota; kingdom Metazoa; phylum Mollusca; class Polyplacophora; order Chitonida; family Chitonidae; genus Liolophura; species Liolophura sinensis. Next base: position 7,838,735 of record NC_088307.1, read on the forward strand.
CAGTTCTGGTATATCCTCTATGTGCCTGTTCATATTGCCAGTTCTGATATATCCTCCATGTCCATGTTGATACTGCCAGTTCTGCTATATCCTCCATGTACATGTTGATACTGCCAGCTCTGGTATATCCTCTATGTACATGTTGATATTGCCAGTTCTGGTATATCCTCCATGTACATGTTGATACTGCCAGTTCTGGTATATCCTCCATGTCCATGTTGATACTGCCAGTTCTGGATTATCCTCCATGCCCATGTTGATACTGCCAGTTCTGGTATATCACCCATGTCCATGTTGACACTGACAATTCTGGTATATCCTCCATGTCCATGTTGATACGGCCACTTCTGTTACATTCGCCATGTACATGTTGATTCTGCCAGTTCTGGTATATCCTCCATGTCCATGTTGATACGGCCAGTTCTGGTATATCCTCCATGTACATGTTGATACTGCCAGTTCTGGTATATCACCCATGTCCATGTTGACACTGACAATTCTGGAATATCCCGCATGTCCATGTTGATACTGCAAGTTGTGATATATCCTCCATGGTGAATATGTTCTTGTAAGAAACTCTACCTTTTTCCACCAAATACGGTTTTGGTATGAGCCACAAACATGTTCTCTGACCCTCTTTCGCACTCACGCAAACGCATACATACACGTGCGCACACACACACACACACACACACACACACATACACACATACTTTTGCACTCATATACACAGAAACACACAAAACTAGGTACCCACACAAAACTAGGTTTATCGATTTACTGCTGTAAGTAATTTGAAGAAGGAACACTTACTAATTCCGAACAGACTGACGGCGCCTATCATCATGATAACGGTCTGGAATGTGTCGGTGTAGATGACGGCAGCCAAGCCTCCTGGAGACGGAAAAGAAAAGGTACCATAGGTGAAACGTTGCCGTACAATCAAAGAAGATAAGCTTGATAGGAACAGTAATGGGGTGAGTGTCAGTTATGTGTTGGAGATGTGTTGTAGGCGTGGTGTATGTGTGTGGTGTGGTGGAGGTTAGGTGAAGGTGTGTGGTGTGTTGGAGGTGTGGTGTAAGTGTGTGGTGTGTTGGAGGTGTGGTGTGTATCAGTTATGTGTTGGAGATGTGTTGTAAGTGTTGTGTAGGTGTGTGGTGTGTTGGAGCTGTGGTATAGGAGTGTGGTATGTTGGAGGTGGGGTGTAAGTCTGAGGTGTGTTGAGGTGTTGTGGAGGCGTGTGGTGTGTGATTCATGTGTGGTGTAGCCGTGTGATGTGTTGGAGGTGTAGTGTCGGTGTGTGGTGAATTGGGGTTGTGGTGTAGGTTTGCCGTGTGTTGGAGGTGTGGTGTAGGTGTGTGGTGAATTGGGGTTGTGGTGTAGGTTTGCCGTGTGTTGGAGATGTGGTGTAGGTGTGTGGTGTGTTTTGGGTGGGTGGTTGTGTTAGAGGTGTGGTGTAGGTGTGTGGTTTGTTGGAGGTGTGGTGTAGGTGTGTGGTGTGTAGGGGGTGTGTGGTGTGTTGGAGGTGTGGTGTAGGAGTGTGGTTTGTTGGAGTTGTGTGGTGTGTTGGAGGTGTGGTTTGTTGGAGGCGGTGGGTGTGTTGGAGGTGTGGTGTGTTGGAGGTGAGGTGTAGATGATGGTGTGTTGGAGGTGATGTATAGGAGTGTGGTTTGCTTGAGGCGGGTGGGTGTGTTGGAGGTGTGGTGTAGATGTATGGTGTGTTGGAGGTGTGTGGTATGTTGGAGGTGTGTGGTGTGCTGGAGGTGTGGTGTAAGTGTGTGGTGTGTTGGAGGTGTGGTGTAGATATGTGGTGTGTTGGAGGTGTGTGGTATGTTGGAGGTGTGTAGTGTGTTGGAGGTGTGTTGTGTGTTGGAGGTGTGGTTTGTGTTGGAGGTGTGGTGTAAATGCTTGGTGTGTTGGAGGTGTGTGGTGTGTTGGAGGTGTGTGGTGTGCTGGAGGTGTGGTGTAAGTGTGTGGTGTGTTGGAGGTGTGGTGTAGATATGTGGTGTGTTGGACGTGTGTGGTGTGTTGGAGGTGTGTATAGTGTCTATGTCTTGACGAGCCGGATTTAAAAAATCTCGACGTCTGCTTTTGAAAGGTCACCTGGAGTTATAAATGAGGACTTAACCTGTACAAAATTGAAAGTAATAGTCGACATCTACTTTGAAAACTTGGCCTCATTGGCAGCACATACTCCTGCGTATTATTATAGTTTTCATACGTAAGCCCTGAGCCCAGTACATGCAATACACTTCTTTAAAATACCACCCGTCATATTTTCCTTAATATTACTTACAGCTCTTACTGGACACCGACGCCGCCCCAGGCGTCTACATCTTAGGGTATAACACAAACAATAGTGTGTTATAAGTTTTATCTACATGTACCTGGGTAAGACCACAAACACACCTCACCTAGCACCGTGTAGAGACCTGTTACTGCCAGTAAAGCAGCTATAGAGATGTACATATCCCATCCTAAAGCCAGCTGAATGAAAAGAGCTCCGGCATAAATGCTTACCTACAAATGTGCAGAAGAGAAAGTCGCGTTTACTGAAAGTATATAAGTACCTGCTGTAGTTTTACAATATTGACAAACCATTACATGCATTCACGATGATAGCAATACTAATGGTGATGATAATAATAACAAATTACGACTATAATAAAGACAATACTTCCCTTCATTTTTGTCATATTGTCAGCGTAATTAATTTTATAACCTGTTCTGAAATTTGGGAGCATTTGATCTTTACATCATCCAACCCAGCGAGTTGTTTTGGGAAAAAGTCAGTTCTGTCGGACGAGTTACCTAACAAGAATTGTACTTACCGCTATCTTTGTAACAATGTAGAGCACGAGAGCCAGGGCACTCAGATATATCTGTAATCTTTGACCCCCAAATCTTTTACCCAGGTATTCCGGTAAAGTGAATACCTAACGGAGGAGAATCAACCACTGTCAGCCAGACTATAGATCATAAGGCGAATAGATGTTATAAATGTGTATATAAAGATGAATGGAAATGTGAACTGAACAACATTTGAAATATAATTATGATAATATCCGATCATACCTTAATACAAAAGCTTCTTCTGCACAAGTAATGCATGAAAGATCTTGTCATTTTTAATGGAGATGGTAAAGACTCCAAACGGAGGATCCAAACCGAACAACACATGCATGATTCTCCAGGTCATGCCAGTATTGCTCAGTTTGAATTAAGGAAAGCTGTAATACATTTGCCTTCTTAATTTCATATTCCGTATATCCACAACCCTTTCTTTCTTTTTTCTTCAATTTATTGCTTTGGAAATCAGTAATGAAATCATATATGTAACGATTTTCGGGTTTTTAACAGTACTGACCGCCATAAAGGTTCGTTTCCATTCTGGAGTTTGGTGTACCGATCTCTTAAGTGATGAAGACAACTTACCCCCGCCGATATATACACTGGTAAGAAAAGCCAGGCGAGGGCCATCACCAGCGGCATGGACTGTGGAAAGGAAGGTAGAGTATAGGCTGGTAGACACTTACACATTGCCCTAAACCTTTTGGTTTACACATCGATGCAAAGGAGCATAGCATAAAACAGAAATATAATATATAAATAATAATAATAGTGCAGTGGTTAATATAGATTTGATTAACCGATTGGTTGACTCCTTGATTGATTGATTGATTGCTTGATTGATTGATTGATTGATTGATTGATTGGTTCATGTAATGCACTTGATTACGCATTAGGCCATTGAAATTGAGTAGAAGAAAATCACGTTAATCCACGTGAGGCTTAAAAGGACATGGGTCTGGAATTCTTGTCCATATCACTATCTAATACCGAATAAATCAATAATGTATGCTCGAGGCCCCCTGGGTATATTACGTTATGTATCTTGACCAAATTCTCATCGAACAGACGCGTTCATGACTTTTCAGACAGGTTTATATTCTATACAAAAGAAACCAAAATTTCAGAGCTTATTTCATTACAAAAGATCTGAAATGTATCAACGTCTTTTTTTCGTGGTGGTGGCAAACTCGTATCGAAAATGGCGTTTTGCTAAGTTTGGCCGGCTTTCGATGCGACAAGTACATTTGTGTTAATTGTGATGTTATGGTCTGTGTTATACACTAATAACTTTGTAATTTATGAATTGAGAATTACCGTAGTATTAAAGGAAACATATTTTTGTGGAGCACAGCTTTAGCATGTTGAGGCGAATAGACCGAAGTCGAGGTTAGTGAATGGACGAATATAGATCTGTATTTCTGAAAGATTAGCTGAAACGAATGAAATAGATCTGACATCTACTACTCACAGTACAACTTTGAAATAAACTGGTGTACCGCTCAACACAGGGTCACGAAGCAATCTTAGACTTAAGTCAGAACTGCAATCATTAAAATTGGTATAGTTGTTTCCGTTGTTTTAGCTGAAATTCGTTTTACATTTACTTACCAAGGATTTACGTTCTCAAGCAATATTTGCGCTCTGTAACGTAAGAAATAACAATTTTAAAGTGATTTGAAATTTGGACTTACGTCTAAGATCGTTTCGTGATCCCGCGGCCTAAAGCTTGGCATACACTAGAGTTAAGACAGGACTCAACTCAGCTGAACTGGTCGTTCACATTTGGTGTCAATCGCAGATGACCATACGACTTTAATTGAACCGGAATACACCTAATACACGTAAATTAGTGTTTTCTTTGCCTTTTATACAGCAAGAAGTTCTACCATGCTTTCATCAAAGTTGCAGGAGATCTGTAAGAATAATCATAACGTACCGACCACTCGTAGATGACAATGGCAATGCCAGAGGCAGCACCAGTGCCGGCAAGTCCTACGAAATGTTCGCTGCCGATATTGCTGGCAAATAGCGACGCTCCAACCTGAAATGTTCTCCATTGCATTTATATTTCTGTAAAAAAAACTAAACAGCAAATTTGTATCAAAACTGGCGTGAGAGTCACATAAAGCCAAATGGCGCTTTAGAGCGAGATTTTCATGATGTCAGAGACACTCGCGTTCATGTACCACTTTGAAGAAATTACCGCTGAGACGGGGGATTTCGCTGTACATTTAGGGAATTCAGCAATAGTTTTCAGTATACTAAAATCAGATGGTAAGAAGGACGATAAAATGCTCCCTTTGTTTACCTTCTCACATCAACCCGCGTAGATACTCACTGAGTCTTGAGAGTTATTTATCTGATTTTCACTATACTCAAGATATTTTTCACGTATACTATGGGGGTTCGTATTATAGGTGCAGGAAACAGGATGGGGGAGGGGATGGGGTTCAGGATAAACCACTCGCCTTTGACACGTTACTGACGTACTTTCCCACTGACGAACGGATATATACCCCATACTGGTCGACTACAGGTGATCTTCGGTGAAGGTTAAAACAGCGCAAACGGCCATGATAGGAGCGTCGTGGATCGCTTATTGCCACACAACCAAAACCTGAACGAACAGTGAGAGCGAGGAGATAAACAAATTCCGTGTCCAAGATGTATGGGAAGCATAGTCTATCCATGATCCAAAATTACTCTTCGCTCTCTGCGCTCCACTTATCCTAAAGCTCGCCAGAAGGGTATTTTACCCGTAAGAAAGCATCCTACACACACTCCTTAGCACAGGTATACCTGATCTATAGTTACATGCACTATAGGATGTGCAATGAATCTGGTCAAAAACCTCCAGTGATAGTCACTCGAAAAGTACCATGCATAATTCATTTATGTGAATATATTTTCAAATACATACTTTTTATAAATATCTTCGTAGAATATCGCGACAAGCAAAAAATCTAAATGGAAAATCTATATAATTAATGTCAGCTCTCGTATTTTGAACCCTTTGGTAATATAAGACATGATTGGAGAACGCCATTGGCTGTACCCATCGTCTCCACAGATCCTTAATAAAGAACATTCTACAGAGGAAGTAACTGAGCCTCTGAAGAATAGTCTTACCGGAAACCAATGCATGCTCCTTCCAGCGAGAAAGTAGCCTTGAACACTCCCTCGATTCGGTCTCCATAACGACTGAAAGTAGAAAGGGGAAATCTCTTTATCATATATTTCATATATGTATTGCCAATTCACACAACGCCGCCACATTATTGCATATATGTCGTATTTTAGAATTCCTGTTTAATTTTATACTTAATGGAGGTATAGTATCCAGATGTATTATTTACTCATAATTAGCTGCCCCTGTATGCATAGTTAGATTGAGTTTAAAAACATTAAAACAGCGAACATTAATGTAAGTAATATGGCACGGAAAATCACTAGATGATGAGGCTGGTTTTATGTATTTTCCCATCAACACTCGGTAGTCTTAGCCGAATTACGTCGTACAAGTCCAACCTTTACAAGCTGCCAGAGCTTTGCCATTTTGTTGGGTGTGAAAAAAGCTGCAAGAGTGGCAACAAGCATATCAAATTTCTCCATGAAAGTGACCCGCAAGAAAACATGGATTTACAGTACAAAACGGAGGATTTTGTACGCATTTTACTGAAGCTAAAGGCTACGAGAGGATTACAGCTGAGGTCAAAAGATTTGGCTTCTGTGTGACCGCAGTCAATTAAGGCCTGAAGCTTAACTCAACTGAAAGCTGATAGATAGCAAATACCTATACACTGACGCCGACGTAAACATATATATTGTACACTACTGTATAGGTATAGGCTATTCAACATGCCGACGATAAAAAATTCAGGTTTTATGGCATGAAGGTGTGATTTTAGAATGGAATGATATTTATCGTGAAGTGGACAGGTGGGGCGAATAATAAAAATATAAATTTTAAGATAAACATGCGAAATATAGAGTTTAACACAGAATAAGGATATGGCTTGGCAGTCCATATTGCCAGTGCAGATGGAAATGCCTGGATAAAGATCAAATTCAACGTCTCAGAATCTGAAGTCTTGTCAGGGGTGTCAGTGTCAAAGTCATAAATTCTACTACATCCACTATGAGTTCAAATTGATACAGCAGTATATTTGCTTCTTTGTACATGTAGCTAGGATACATCTCGAAAATGACATCGATGTTACAATAGCTAGTCATCCTGTGGTTGGCCAGCTGTATGACGTCACCCGCTGAGGCGTACAAGTGCAGCCGACTGAAGATCGACTAGGACAGTATTTCTATTGTTTTGGTGGATTTAAAGTCATTATTATGTTTATCAGAAACCCTCCAGGGAAGGTACTGTTTAAACAGGCAATAACCTTTATTATATGGACCAGTAGCTAAATATTTCATATAAACGACAGGGGCCAGTGCGGATGAAACCGGCGAGAACCACCGGCCTGTGGGAAGTTAGAGGTAAACTTTTCCACATGGTACGAATAATTACGTATACCAAATTTGTAGAAGCCAAGTGGACAGAGCCATTAGACGTCCATCCACTGGCAAACAAGGTGTGTGGTTAATTCCACCCATTAAAATCATTATTCATGGGAACTTGATAACAATAAAATTTTCGAATGGCTGTTCACGCCGTTGAAGGCCAGTTGTCTTCGTTGAAGATTATTTGGTTTCGACTAGCATAGGGTGCAATTATATGTATTATAGTCACTGAATTTTGCGAGAAAAATGTTTTCATATTTATTTATGTGATTGTTACTAAAGCCATTTTCACTTACACTGTGGCGATCAGAATTATACGTGGAGGAAACCTCGGAGTGTTCAGGATAAACCGCCCACCTTTGACACGTTACTGGCGAACTTTTCCATCATGTTGGTGAACGACAGGTGATTTTCAGTGAGTGTTAAGACTCCACCAACATAGGGTACAAATATATATACGTCACATATATGAGTCATTCACTACACAACAAAAAGTGATAGGCATTTACATGTTAAAATAAAAACGACCATTTGACCACCTTAGAAGACATGTCACATGCTTTCTATAAAACACCAATGTTTTGGAGAAAACGTGGAAATGATTTACTAAAAACGTCGATATTGTAAAATAATGCCAACCAATGTTTTAACAACAACGTATGTCTCACTACATACATGTAACGCGTTTATGGAGAAGACGTCTGCGTTTGAATAAAAAGAGCAAGATGTTTACATATTAATGCGTCTGTTTTTATAAATAGATGTCATGCGTCACTAAGAATTGCTGCATAATTCCTGAAGTCTGGTGGTTGGTCGTTATGTAAAAGACTACAGCTTATAAACTACAGAACAGTGCGTATTTCCATCACCTTTCAAAACATTAGACTGATTGCTTTTGCAAACATCCATTATAATTTCTTATACTTTGTAGCATTATGGTGGGAGAAAACCGAACAGAACCTGGGAGAATTCTTGGCTACAATCCTAATAAAAACAAAACAAAAACAAATTGCTCTATTAGAGATAAAGATTAGCCTGAGCCTAACTTAAGTTATGCTTAAAGAGTCTCAACTTAAGGCCAAAGATTGTCTTTAGGAATAGTGCGTACGCACCATTTGACAGGGTGTTTGTTGGGAGTACACTATTGAAGACGCAAGAAGCCACCTGTAAAATCAGTACAGTCACTGGATATTTTCAAACGGCAGGAAATTACTCGCCCTGAAATTAGATCAAGATACACGGCAAAGACATCTTCTTAATTAATGAGAGTAGTCCTGTTTACACTCGCTGACCTGGAGATTGGCGAGAACCTCCTTTGCTTGCCAGAAAATCCGGCTGTCAATTTGTCTTCTACAATTTCCACCTCGGAGTCACTGATGACGGGTTGCTCGTGCTGTCATGACAACGCGAGGCGATTCTCTGTGGAAATACTAGGAAATAAACAGCATTTCTGATCCGTAGCACATTTCTTTCATGGGAATTTCAGTGGAACTGGATAATAATAAGTGCTCTTTTTAAATAATAATAGGAGAGGGTAGAATCGCAAATGTGTGTATTAAATGTAGACATAAATGTGTCGGTTCACACAATTACAGGACCACCAAATGCTGTATCCAGGACAGTTTCTTATAGCGTTGACCATCTTGTTCAGTTTCCTGATTCTACTTGTGTATAAAATGGTGTTTAAAGTCAATATTTCAAGTAAAAAATAAATAATTAAATAAATAAAAAAACAGCTCAGTTATTGACGGTATACAAATAGCGAGTCTGATATTAAATGTTTGGTTTACAAGGCTCAGGTGTTTAGAGAACGTAATTGTGTTTCACAATATAAGTAGGCCTATATTGTTCGTATACAGGATGCGTGTATCGACGCGGGGATTTGGGCATAGACCCTCCCCCCACCCTCCCTCCCGAAACAAATAACAAATGATTCCCGTGATTACGAACTGAATACAATGATTAAGATGTTGCCGCCTACGGCTGTTTTCAATCTGTAGATAGATAATTATAATATTTCACTCCATGCTTACTTTCTCTGAAAACTCATAGATAAAAGGTAGCATGTCAAGTGTTTTTTCCGGTAAAATCGTTGATTCATTAGCAAAGAACATGCAATGAATAAAACAGAACGAAACGAGAAATCAAAGAATGAAGACGGACTGAATGACAAAATGGTAGAACATTCTAATACCACTTATAAATTCTTTTTTTTATCAGCACATGTATATAGTTTCTATACATTTTCACACCCCTCGGGCGTCCTTAGCACAACATGGTTCTAGGTTAGTCCAGTACTGATGAGATCCAATTAAATGGGTGGGAGCGGGCGGGGTAATGAAGATTAACATTTCGACACAAGCTGCAAGCAGATCGCAAGTTTGGGGCAATGGAATCAATACATTTTAATCACTTCCGCTTCTCGAGAAGAATATATTTCTCTGTGTTAAGGATATAAAATCGTCTACTTTCGTTGAAACGAATGGGATTTGTCGAAGCTTTGAACACGTATATGGGTTTTACTGGTGAAAGTTTGAATGTTTGGTGAGAGGGTTCAAGTTGTCAAGTAGTGATGAGGCTCGAGGTACCTAAAACACCTGCTCGGATATACATGTAGGAATGTCCTGGCTCTAGACCATATTTTCCAAAAGGTTTTTCACATTAATATGCCAGCCTAAAATCCATTAAAACTTACTGCAGTCACCTAAAAGTACTTCATCAGACCTGGTTTCACACAAAATAACACATTTTAAAAAGCTCAATAGACAAACAGAAGAAATTTCGTCTTCGTCTCCGAGTGCATTTGTGTCATCAATAGCTGGCTGTAAAAATAATTGCTCAAGTGATTGATTTAAACGAAGCAACTTGCACCCTCCTGACACCATGATAAAAGGAGAATTAGGTAAACAATGCGGTGATGTCAAAAACAGTTTATTCCACGGATCTGGTTTAGAAACACCGAGTGGCCTCCGAGGCCGAGATGCGCAATAACCCAAGAGCCTCTCACCTATGTGGTCACTGTCAAATTCGAATCCAGCTCATACTGGCTTCCTCTCCGGTCGTACGTGGGAAGATCTGTCAGCAGCCTGCGGTTGGTTGTGGGATTTGTCCGGGCTCTGTCCGGATTCCTCACACCATAACGCTGGCCGCCGTCGTATAAGTAAATATATTCTTGAATACGCCGTAAACCACCAATTAATTCAATAACTAAATAGAAGTACCGATGCTGTACTCGACATGCCTTTCACAGTATTTAAGCTAGCACATTGCAAAGGAACCAAGTCTCAGGACAAGCAGTGAACCAGAGGGATCCTGTTACACTACAAAAGACGTCTCCATGGAGAGCGAAACATGTGAAGACATTCCCTTAATAAATTTCACTTCGCTAAAGACAACAAATTATGCAACAAAATCTGAGAATTATCACCCATTTTTTGAGGAGGTTTTGTCGACAACACGCTCTGAAAAATTACCACGGCTTCCTGTCCATTCTGTAGGCATTCTGACAAGGGCCGTTGTTGCATGCAGTTCCAGAAATTTAGGACTGTCCCGTCGGTAACGATTAAAATAACCTCAAAATCCGATTCATTGCACCGATGTCTGTCGATCCACAGAAAGAAAACCCAACAGCAATCAAGAGCTGATTAGTGATGAGATGTTGCAAGCAAAGTATCACGTGGCGTTTCTAAGGCTAATCATTGGTAAAGCCCTTAAGGGCTGCTACGCGAAGTGAATTGTCTATCAAATCCATATCCCCAGCGTTAAATCCCATCCCCTCGGATTTAGTGCCTTTTCAGAACAATTTTTCAGTGAAACTGTGGCTTACATTTCCACGTGATTAAGGCAGCAGACTCTATTTAACAATATCAAGTAGAACTGTGTTATACATACGTGAGAGTGAAACAGTGTGTTCTACACGTACGATTTAGATCGCAAAGTACTGATTTCATTATCACGTCTCGAAAGAGAAATATGTGTGAAATATAACACCTAATGTGGGTCAAGTCTTACTGACTGTACACTCTATGTCCATTGTAACAGTTAACACTGACGGTTGTGTGTAGACTGAGTATCTTACGGTACAATCCCCCACCCCACAAACTCTTAAGTTAGTGCGTTTATCAGGTACTTACAACCTGGTTCTGCACGATTCTCTTACGTAAATACCTGACTGACGTAAGATAAGCCAAGTATTTCTGGGAGCGGCGCAAAACATAACATATATATATATATATATATATATATATATATATATTATGAATAAATAAATAGTCTAAAAATAAATAAGCCACAAATAAATTTCTAAATAATCTGTAAATCAATCAATCAATCAATATTATATAAACCAATCAATTAATCAATCAAACAATACATTCCCAGAATACTGTATGAGTTTACATGTAGCTGTAATCAAGTTTGAAGTTTGAAGACGTCTCACAACATCACAACCCAGTTTCAAACTCAGGTAGATAGGTTAATCTGAAACCAAACTGCTTGGGCTCTACTGAGAAACAACAACAAAGGCAAGAACATGCACCTGTTTACAAGGAATTCTTCTCGCTATGTTCAAGTCTCTTCAAAACAATTTTGGTCGTTATGCGTCTATAACACAAAAATATCTACATTGATATGTCTATTTACGTATAATCAAACCATAAGGCACAACTCTATGACTAGGCCCATTTCTTTATGTTACATGTTGTAATACAATTGTGACCGTTAAGGACTGATGTCTGGATATTTACCCACAATCCAACCATGAGAACAAAGACGAAGTAAGAAGCCACGACGGCGATGTCCCCCCAGTGGTCAAGCCCGCGCGTGTCCATATTGAGCTGTGGTGAGCGTGAAAGCTTCCCACTGATGTACTCCTTCACGTCCAGTCGTAGATCCCAGTGTCTCGACCAGAGAGCCTCACGCTCTGTGGCTGTCATCGGCCTCAGGCTGACCGACAAAACAGCACAAGTTTACAGGGACTGTGTGAAGATAGTCTAGAGATCCCTTAAAGCTAGATTAGCGCCTTAGTGACGAACAAAGGTTGTTGGTAACTCTACCCACATACGTTGCAGAACATCATAACAGCAATGTGAGTACACGTATATGTATCAGCGAATGAGACAGCCCCCGCCGAACAATTCGAACTACTTTCCTCACACTACAGAATACAAAAGACTACGGACTGGAGAGTAAATATAGGGCAGCGGCAACAGTGTGATTAACTGACAGATTGTCGCACCTAACGGGAGAAATCCGGCTGCTTGTCAATTTACTCCAGTTTGGGCTCTGTTCTGACCGTTTGTTTACGTGCCTAAAAACCACCGGTGGCTGGTTTCATGAAGCATACTTAGTGTTAAGTAGCCCTTAGCTAAGTACACTTTATATCTATACAATATACGTATTCATGGTAGTTAAGAGCAAACTTAGCGAAGTGAGCTTCTTGAAACCAGTCTCAAGGCTTATGCAGCACTAGAGAGAAAAATGCAGTAATGTTACCTGCAATTCATCAGAAGCAGACAGAAATGTGTCCCTTTGAAACCGATGTAGATGCTGCCATTGGCGTTCCTTATATTTTCGGTCTGTTTTGTCAGAGAAGCTTCTTACACAGGCAGGCAACCCGGTTCCGCTCGGTTTCTCTCACTATAATGCTTGCCGCCGTCGTATAAGTGAAATACTCTTGAGTACGGCGTAAAACACCAATAAAATTAATAAATAAATAAATAAATAAATATATAAGTATAAGTTTCAGAAGGAAATGCCTTTGGCTTCAGCCAAATAAAGAAGTAATACACTTTATGGCAAACAAAGAAACATCACCCTCATGGTAATCCTTGTGCTCTCTGTTGGCATTGTCATCAGCCTCGTTATTACTGTTGTCTTCGCATATCGACGAATTGCCTGATTGATTCACTCAAGGATTGTTCATTTTCATGACGTTCGCCGAGTAGATGTGTGGATAGAACCGAAGTAACCCACAGACGTTGTCCAGTTACCTGATAGATGGCTTGACATACGGCCACAGCCAAAAAGGCAGGAGTTGGATGCGAACACACGACCTGATCAAATGCCTGATTGTCGCCGCCAGCTGGCACTGTATTCAACCGAGCTTCGGGGGACCAATCCCGTGGCCCTGAACAAACTTAGACTGTTTAGGAGGCCCAAAAACTTATTGTCACCAAGGCCCCAGAGTCTCACAAGAGGTTATAGCGGAGGAAATCCGAGGTCATGAACACTTGTAACTTCTACCCGGGATTGAGGTGGATGGATCTTAAACCCCATGCCCCGGAACCAAGAAGCTATCTTAGACTTAAGTCGAAATTTCAGTCATTAAACTTGATATGTTCATTTCCATTATTTTAGCTGAAATTTGTTTTACAATAACTTACAGAGAATTTAGAATGACAAGCAATACTTCTACCTTGATACGTAAGAAATAACAATTTTGAAGTGACTGGAAAGTTTGACGCAGGTCTAAGGTCGCTTCGAGCATCCCGGGGCCAGTGTTTACGAATGCGCTATGGTGCGGTCCACGTGACTATATGCTATAACAATCTATAATATATCTTGGTGATAATGATTATCGTTGTTAACAACAAGGTGTTTTACACAGACATGTCCGTCGAAGATCCGCAACATAATAACAAAAGGTTGGCTCTTATCTATGACATAAACGGATTTTTAACAGAAACACTGGTAAAATCTTTTACTTAATTAGGAACACAGGAACAATCAATTTTTTTTCAACATTTTATTTGCACTAATTACGTACGATGGATATTTTTGAAACACATCCAAGAGAATCCCTTGACAGAGTTTGACAACAGAAAGGGAACGATTATAGGTTTTATTCAGTCAAACTGCAATAAAACGAGAGGGAAAGGTGCGCAATCGCTCAAACAGTTCCTCAGTTGTGGTCGCCCTGTCCTTTACAAACAGTGCAACAAAATTAAGTTCCCCCCAAAACGTTGTTTGATATCTCCCTTGATATGTACCAGATCGCAATGAAATTTTGCACACACTATCCCAGTAATCCGGCGGACGTGGTATTTAAAGGATTAACGTGCAGGTGCAGTTGTGCGCTAATGGGCATGCGCAAACTGAAAATCGGTCGATTTGGAAAATTTCACAAAAGGAGTTAACCAGATTTTTCACCGCCAAATTTTGATTTGATCAGAGAATTGGTGTTACCAGTCCTGAAATATTCGTGCGGGTGGGCATTAAAGACATGACACACACGATAAGAAATTCATGGGGTTAAACATGATCTGCATCAGGCCTGAGACGCCACCTTCAGGGAGAGTGGTTAGCCATCCCACAGCGTCAGATCGCACGCCTCATCAACACAATGCGAGCGCTTTGTCAAAATGTGATACAATCTCGTGGCGTCTACAGACGATATTGATAATTACTGGTCATCGAATTCTGTGAATAAAATAAAGGGTTAGCGTTGAAAAATCTGGTTGACTCCTTTTATGAAATTTTCAAAATCGACCGATTTCCAGTTTGCGCATGCCCATTAGCGCACAGGCGACATGCACGTTAATCCTTGATATACCACGTCCGCCCGATTACTGGGATAGTGTGTGCAGAATTTCATTGCGATCTGGTACATACAATGGGAGATATCAAATAACTGGGGGAACTTACTTTTGTTGCACTGTATATATTATTCAAAACAAAACAAATCTGAGACAGAAAGGATGGGACTGCTTTGCTGTATATGAAAACGAAAGTGCTGCATTTTTAGTCAACATGGGAAGTTATCAAGGTAAATCCTGGTTTAGATGTAAACGTCAGGATGAGGCGACGAAGGGAATTGTTTAACACGGACGTTGCAGTGGTTTGTCAACAAGTAACCTCGAATCTGAGTTTGCCTGTAGATTTACATGTAATAGCCATACTCCTCCGTGTCATATCACGACGACTTTTACTTTGTAAGTCGTTGGGGACACAAATTTACAAATGGGACAGGAAACATTAATAAAAATGCATGGATTTAAATCACTTTTATCGTAAATGTTCCGGTCGGAATGGACGTGCCTACCCTTGAACAAAAATAAGTGTCCGAGTGATGCACATCTGCGTCTGTAATTTTTAACTTGCTTGTATATAACATTTTTCCATTCCATGTTGCTTGATCAGCTTTCAGGACCATGTCCGATAAATGCAATTGTCTAGTAGATGACCACTGCTGTTCACTTCCGACGAAATAACAGTAAAGAACGATTGTAGAACCTTTCTTGACCTTTAAGTGACCTTCATCTGAAATTGTGATTCCACCACGAGGGTATGACCATTCAGCGTAGTTCCGCCTGGAAAATTTACCTAAACATAAAGAAGAAAATCCTTATCGTTCTTTGAATGATTCACTGATATACTAGGTGATTTATACCTTCATAACGGAGTGGTCCTTAAAGTGACACAAAATTATCCTCTTTTAATTAAACGAAACTGGTACTCTCCAAAAGAATCTGTTGTATTTAACGGAAAGTATGTTGTTTGCGTGATGTTAAAATGTATTCTGTTAGTATGCCTGCTTATTCTGTCCTTGTAGCAGATAATTCTGTAGAATATTGGCACGTATATTATGTTATAATTGAAAATACATATTGTATTAGATTAACATGTTATTATGCTGAATATGAAAACTATTTTGTTATAATAACAAAATACATTTCTAGCCGCATTCAAGCAACTGACTTTCTGTTGAAATCAACAATTTTTTTTAGTATAACAGTTACTTTGAAACAAAACTGACTATTTCATTTTAATAATTCTATCATTTGATATTGCTTTTTAACCGCCCGTGAACTATTATAATGTGAAAAAAGTTATCTAACACACGCTGTTGTTAATGCGCGGTTGCCTGTCAGAGTTGTTATATATACATAAACGCTGTTGTTAACGGTCGATTGTCTGTCAGAGTTGTTATCTATAAAGGCCAGATTTTGTTAATGGTCGTCTGTTAATGATATATTGCATGTGGTTATCTGTAATAAACTTTGTTGTTACTGGTCGGTTGCCTGTCAGAGTTGAGATCTTTAAATAAACGCCGTTGTTAATAGTCGGTTGTCTGTCAGAGTTGTTATCTATAAACACACGCTGTTGCTGTTGGTCGGTTCCGTGTCAGAGTTGCTATCTATAAATAAACGCTGTTGTTAACGGTCGGTTGTTTGTCAGAGTTGTTATCCATAAACACACGCAGTTGTTACTGGTCGATTGCCTATCAGAGTTCTTATCTATAAATATACACTGTTGCCACTGGTCGGTTGCCTGTCAGAGTTGTTATCTATAAATAAACGCCGTTGTTAATAGTGGGTTGTCTGTCCGAGTTGTTATCTTTAAAGGCACGCTGTTGTCAATGGTCGGTTGCCTCTCAGAGATGTTATCTATAAACACACGCTGTTGTTAATGGTCGGTTTCCTATCAGAGTTGTTACTTGTAATACGCTCTAATGTCAATGGTCGGTTGCCTGTCAGAGATGTTATCTATAAAAACACGCTGTTGCTACTGGTTGCCTGTCAAAGTTGTTATCTATTAATAAACGCTGTTATTACTGGTCGGTTGTCTTTCAGAGTTGTTATCTATAAACACAAGCTGTTGTTAATGGTCGGTTGATTGCCAGATTTGTTATCTGTAACACATGCTGATGTGAATGGTCGGTTGTCTGTTAGCGTTGTTAGCTGTAATGCACGCTGTTGTCAATGGTTGGTTGTCCGTCAGAGTTGTTATCTTTAACACATGCTGATGCGAATGGTTGGTTGCCTGTCAGAGTTGCTATCTGTAACACATGCTCTTGTTAATGATCGGTTGCCTGTTAACGTCGTTACCTTCTTCAAGTCTTATATACGAGCACTTGGGCTCCTCTCCCGTCCATTGCCCGTTTTCACACACGCGCTTGGAGTCCCCCGTGAAGTATCTATCCTCAAAGGTCTCACACCTGGAGAGCATTCGAAATCCTCCCTTCACAGTGTCTCCTGATTTTCGTGATAAACGTTTGCCGTTGACATCGCGATACACAGAGATAACGAATGCATTCTGGTCAGTGACGTTGCACGGCTCGCTTTCAGCTGTGTACAGAATGAATGAATGAATGAATGAATGAATGAATGATTATGGCTTAACGCCACATCGGCAATATTTCAGCCATATCGTGGCGAGAACAAGGTGAAAGCAAGAGACGGTCAAGGTTTTCGATCTGATAATATGAACACCAAAAGTAAAACAAAAAGTACAGACGTGATTAAAATCGAATAAAAGAAAAATAAGATTTAAAACTCGAAAACCAGGGTTATAGTACATGTATAAATATATATAACTGTTTATCTATAGATATTTGACAATTAAAATTTATATTTTATGATATAGACCAATGGCCTTCAAATAATTTATGACAACATCGCCAGCGATGCTGTCAAATAAATCATATATAGAGTTGACCGTGTAGAATCTCTGCCGAACATGGGCAAAGTCTACACAGTCAACCAGAATATGTTTGATGCCATATTGAGCATCACATCCAACACACTCGGGAGCACTGCTCCCATCCAAGATGAAATTGTGTGTCAGATGAGAATGTCCAATACGGCATCTGGTTAAAACGACTTGGTCTCTACGAGACATATCAAATGTATATGAATTATAGCCAATGACCGGATGAATGACATGCAGTTTATTATGGACCTGCAAGTTCCATTCACCCTGCCAAAGGCCACGAATATATTTAAGAATATTGGACTTCCAGTCAGTATAAGGGATTTTTATCTTAGATATGGGTTTATTTAGGGCAGCTTTCGCCTCCCTGTCTGCGACTGTGTTTCCATGGATACCAATATGACTTGGTATCCAGCAAAATATAATATCTTTACCTCTTCTAATTAATTTCCTATGTATAGCTAAAATTTGAAGGATCAAGGGATTTTTAAATTTATTTTTCTGTATTGCCAATAAGCAAGACAACGAGTCAGTGCATATCATTGCCCTCTGGGCACACCCAGAAGAAACATATGATAAGGCCAGGAGTATACCTCTGGCCTCGGCAGAGAATATTGAAGAAGAGGATGGAAGACGAAAGGAAAAGACTCACTGCTCCATGACAGCCGCAGTCGCAACCCTGTCCCCATCCTTCGACCCGTCAGTATATATAAATTTATAATCCATATAATTAGCTTTAATTTCAGCAAAACCTTGCTGAATTATAAGAGGATTTATATTCGATTTATTATATTTACGTAGATCAAATATTAGTTTAGGTTGTGGGAGAAGCCATGGAGGAGACTCCGGAAAAGACACCGGAGCTATATCCTCCAGCTTGATGTTAGCTCCCACAATATGGTCCCGTATACGAAGACCGAACGAAGGGATCTTGTTAGGACATTTAGTATATTTGTCTACATACAATGGATTGAAAACACAGTCGTAGGCAGGGTTTGTTGGATGTGCTTTAAGCTTTGTAGCATATTGAAGGCTAAGTTTTATACGTCGGTTATATAACAAAGGCTCATTTGCCTCCACGTATAAACTTTCTACTGGTGAAGTTCTAAAAGCACCAAGGCTGAGCCTCAAACCTTGGTGATGAACAGGATCCAACATTTTAATGTACGACTTCCTAGCGGAACCGTAAATGATGGATCCATAGTCCAATTTAGACCTCACCAGAGAACGATATAAATTAAGTAAAACTGATCGGTCAGCACCCCAATCGGTGCTAGACACGACCTTAATTATATCGAGAGCCTTTGTACATTTAGCTTTAAGCATTTTAATATGAGGTATAAAAGATAGTTTACTATCAAATATTATACCTAAAAATTTAGTTTCTCCAACAATTTTAACCTGTTCACCACAAAAATTAAGCTCAGGTCAAGATGAAGTTTCCGTTTATTACAAAAATGCATACCGACAGTTTTAGACGTTGAAAATCTAAAACCGTTTTCAGTTGCCCATTTCTCGATTTTGTTGAGACAAAGCTGCAACTGACGTTCAATATTATTCATATTCTTAGCTCGGTAGCATATAAGGAAATCATCGACGTATAAAGAACTCTCTGTGCCAGATGTTAATGTTTTTGCTAGGCTATTTATTTTTATGCTGAACAGAGTTGGTGATAGAATGCTGCCCTGGGGTACACCCATTTCCTGCTCATAAGAGTCAGAAAGAGTGGACCCAACCCGTACCTTAAACTGACGATCGGATAAAAATTGTGATATAAATATAGGTAATCGACCTTTAAGAGCCATATCCGTGAGGTCTTTTAAAATACCATATTTCAATGTGGTGTCGTAAGCCTTTTCAAGGTCAAAAAATATGGACACCACATGTTCATTATTAACAAAACCATCACGAATAAAAGTTTCAAATCGAACAAGGTGATCTAAAGTAGATCTACCTTGCCGAAAACCGCATTGAATATTAGATAAAAGCTTGTTGGTTTCAAGAAACCAAACAAGTCTATCATTAATCATCCGTTCCATAGTCTTACAGACACAGCTGGTAAGAGCTATGGGACGGTAATTATTTGGATCAGTATGATCCTTACCCGGTTTGGGAACCGGGATAATACACGCCTCCCTCCATGATGGTGGAAAATTACCAGTTATCCAAATATCATTAATCAAATCCAAGAGAGTCTCCAGTGGCTCAGGTGGTAAATGGTTGAGAAACTTATAATATACATTATCAGGACCACAAGCAGTATCGTGGGCCTTTTTTAATGCAGTTCTAAGTTCCTCGATATTAAATGGACAATTATAATCTTCTAAATTTTTAGAAGAAAAGGGCAATTTAGTTTTCTCCTTCTGGTTTTTAATATGTTGGAATTTTTTCGTATAGTTCTTAGAAGAAGATTTGTTGGAAATTGTTTCAGCTAATTTATTGGCTATATCAGATGGAGATGTTAATATATTATCTCCATCTTTTAAATGCTGAACTTTTGCTTTATTATTTTTGCCCTTAAGTTTCTGAACCATGTTCCAGACCTTACGCATGGGTGTTTTTGACGTAATGCCTGAAACAAAGTTCCGCCAACAAGATCGTCTCTTGGACTTGAGTAATCGACGAGCCTTAGCTCTAAAAATACGAACCTGGTTTAAGTTATTATCAGTAGGACAAATATTAAATTTTCGCTCGGCCTTTTTGCGGTCCTTAATGGCTTTGCGACAGTCCTGATCATACCAGGGTTTACTTTTGGATTTTGGATTTGTCGAGGTTTTAGGGATAGTTCTATCGGCAGCTCGTAAAACAAGCTCGTTAAATTTTAATATTGGATCATCTGCTGCATTGAGAGTCCCTGGGGTGATATCGGCCTCACAGAACATCTCAAATGCGATCCAATCTGCTTTATCGAATTTCCACCTAGCTACACGTTCTAAAGAATTAGAAGTGATATGTTCTAGGATTATAGGAAAATGGTCACTACCACGAAGATCGTCATGCACCTTCCAAGAAAAATCAAGGAGAAGTGATGGATCCGTGATAGTGAGATCGATAGCAGAATAAGCGCCGTTACCTGGATGTAAATAGGTATTAGAACCATCATTGAAATAACACAGTTCCTGCTTCGATAAAAATTCTTCCATTATCTTGCCCTTATTATTTATGTTATTACTGCCCCATAGGGGGTTATGGGAATTAAAATCTCCCAGTATTATAAACGGTTTAGGTAACTGTTCTTTTAAATTGTGTAACTGAAAAGCTGACAAAGAGGTGTTCGGGGGTATATACACCGAACATAATGTGACTGTTTCATATAATGAAACACGAACGGCCACAGCTTGAAGCTCTGTATCCAGAGCTACAGGGCTGTGGATAATATTGTTATTTATGAAGATCGAGGAGCCGCCTGCAGCTCGCTCTTCTTCAATACAATATGTGCTATAAAGGGAATAATTTTTAAGAGTTATTTTATCTTTGTCAGATGTCTTCAGGTGAGTTTCCTGAAGACACAGGGCAACTGGATTGAAAGATTGTACTAGCTGTGTTATTTCAATAAAATTTGCCTTAAGACCTCGACAATTCCACTGTATAATTTTATCTAAGGAAGACATTATGGAGGTAGGCGTATAGGAGATTTATGCTTGGACCGAGGTCGACCCTTCCTTGGAGATCGGCTGCAAGATCTCCCTGGTGCGGGTGATGTATCCATCACCTCCGCGTCTGATGTTGAAGGATCGACATCCTCCAACGATCCAAACCTATTAAAAGTTTGGATAGGGTCCCTGGTGGCCTTGGAAGAACGTTCCACAGGACCACTAGGTTTATTATTATTATTATTCATATTATTCGTTCCTTTGCTTGGCTTTTTGTCTGGGAATTTATTAGGTTCAGCTGTTTTACGTTGTTCTATATTTTTGGGAGTTTCGGAACTTGTTGATATAGTTTGTGTAGAACAAGAGCTATATTTAGGCTGGGCTGCAGGTTTAACAGAAGTTTGAGCGGATATGGTTTGGGGCTGATCGTTTCCAATTGGCCAAGTGAGTGATGTCTGAGTAGCAACAGATGTTGTAACTCGCTTGACCACATTTGAAAACAAAGCCTGTGATGTATTGCACACTAATTTGCGTGCTTCCTTGTACGGGATGTTATTTTTAACTTTTAAAGTAACTATCTGTTTTTCTTTTAGGAATAATGGACAGTCTTTAGAGGAGGCCATATGATCTCCACTGCAATTACAACATTTAAATGTGTCACTGCAGTCGAAACCCTCATGACCTTCCTTCCCGCATCGGAAACAAATCAATTTATTTATACATTGGCCTTTGCCGTGACCTAATTTTTGGCACGTAAAACACCTTGTCGGGTTGGGAATGTACAGGTCAACGCGAACCCTGTACGGGCCAATGTAAATGGATGACGGAAGTGATGTGCTGTTAAATGTTAATAAGTAAGTGTTGAGTTTAATGGTGTTGCCAGATTTTTTCGTAACGAAACGTTTAACATTGGTAACACCCTCAGACTTTAATTCAGCACAAATTTGTTCTTCAGACAGGTCAATCAGATCCCGATCCCTGTCCCGTATGATGCCCTTGCAGCTATTTAGGGATTTATGTGGCGATGCAAAAACAGGCACGTCCAAAACGGAATTCAATGATAATAAATTGAATGCCTGCTGTTTTCGGAAACATTCAATAAGGATATCGCCAGATCTTAATTTTTTAACATTTTAACTTTACCAGCTGAACCTTCTATTGTTTTTTTTAGAGCGAATGGATCAAGTTTAGACGCAGGACGTTGGTCGTTTTTCGTTGATAAAACAATGAAAGCCGGCCAACTGTCCGCTCCATTGCCTATTTCCAGAAATTCCTCATTTTTACGTTTTTTTGCGATGTTTACTGGAGCATTTGAAATAGTTTTTGAGGAAGACATAATTGATATGGTAAGAATTCACCTTACGTGTCCCCCACCCGCCACGGAGTGCCAACAAGGGCGAATCTACCTCTGCGGATGTCCAGCAGAAATTAGAAACAGGGAATCCACACAAGGTATACTCGAACAGATTGAGTTATACCGACAAGGTTAAACCCAATCTACTCGATTGACCCATTAGCCACCGCCTTCTACATCGATCCCAGAGAAGAGCATTTGGGAAAATACTAATTTCACATCACAGTAAGTGAAAGAAATGACCAACGAGATCATCTGTAGGGCTTGACGTGACCAGCCGATTGATCGGATCGGGCCCATCCGACCTCCCGTCTCTCTCCAAGTAAGGGCCAAAGTGGCGTGTTGGACGTGAGGATCTCGCAAGACCAACACCCCCTCAGCCACCAGGATCCCATCCTCGAAGATTACGGGTCGCAACCCACGGCAAACAAGTCGCTTCCCGGTTGCCTCTCACACAACCGAGAAGATGTGAGCCTATTGTATTCACCGGGCTCACACAGGAGAGCTCTAGGTGAGTCGACTTTTACGACAAGCTTGCCTAGAGGGCTGAGGTCCTATTCTTGTCACCCCGGAAACCCCACGGGGGTATTTATTTGATTGTTGCGTAACGCCATGCATACCTAAGAATTTGTCAATGGTGCGATAGCGTTCACTGTTATCAGCGAGGAAACGTCACTTCCGGCGTAAACCACCGACCATTGGCAAGTTATTGGCAAAGACGAAAAGCTGACGTAACACAAGCTTCGTCGACCGCTTGTTGTCACCGAGGTCCCATACGCACAGAGAGGTGGGAATACTGTCACCAGGGTGGAACTGATGGCGACAATGTATTTACTATGTCCTTTGCGATAATCTGGTAATGGGGTGTTAGCCCACTGATAGGTCTGCCGATGAGCCAGACCAGGCACCTGGCTTGGCTTGAACCAGTGGGCCTATTGTTGTAAGGCCTATTCCGGAAATAGAATATAATCAGAAAGCAATCCATTGCAAATACATATCAGGGCTTTTGCCACTGTCTCTCTCAACAGAAATCAACGGCCACCATTATGGTGGGAGGAAACACGGCATAGCTCCGGGGAAACCCACGACCATCCGCAGTTTCGGCGAAACATAAACCTGTCGATATTATTTTTGATAAGCTGCTTACTTCGCCGGAAATATACAAGTTCAACATTTCACCAATAATCCATTAATCTCTTCTCTAGATATTTCGATAAAGTAAAACCAAATGACCATAATCACACATTCTCAAAGAAGCCAACAGCCTTAAGGCAAAGTTTACAGAGAGGTAAGAAAGCTTCATCACGAACAGGAACAATGATACGACTTTCATGAGACAAGGCTGTAAGAAACATCAGAGTGTGAGGAAAACTGCAGACTTACCAACACAACGTGTCGTTTCCCCGTCCCACTCTTGGTTCATCTGACAGGTTCTCTCGGTGGAGCCGAGTAAAGTGTAGCCCGCGTAACATTTAAAAGAGACCTTATCTCCGACCTGACGACCAAACCCCACGCGACGCCCGTTCTTAGGGTAGTTTAGATACGGGCATTCTCCTGGTAAAACAAAACGTAACACAAGATTGATTGACTACCTGACAGATAGATTATTTGATAAGTCCATATAGGTGATAAACTGATCTGTGGATTGCCAAAGTAGGCTGGTTAACTGACTCCTTGAGTTTGATGGGTTTACTTGAATTAGTTCCTTTGTCGGCCACTGTTGCCGGGAATTACTGGCCCAGGTGACGCCGCAAAACTTTGCTGCAAGCTTCCGCTCTCCGGTTCACACATAGAGTGCTGTTAGCTACGCTTAGGAGTTTTGGGCTCTTATTTGACCCTGAGGGAAGAGCATAAATCTATAATTTGCTCATAACGCCATGTTTTTTTCTCTTGGGTTTTGAACGTCCCATTCAGTCCATTTGTTCGAAAATGTATTAGCTAATAATGGCATTATGTCACATTTCATATTTAAATTTTAGCCACACTCTGCAGCCAATGCAGATCTTCAAAGACAAAGTGTAACAGCTCTGCCCGGTTTCCTCCCATCACAATGCTAGACGCCGTGAATATATAGGTGAAATATTCTTGAGAACGGCGTAAAACACCAATTAAACAAAGAAATAAATAACTGTTGGGAACAGGACACGGAAAACAAGACGAAAGGAAAGATAAAACACTTTTTATGTTTATACGTATATCCGTACAGATACAGCTTGGGATAGAACACAGGAGTATGGAAAAACTGACGGAGAATATGGCCAATAAATGTTGTAAAATAGGACAAAAAGTAGTCTTCGACAGTGCACCTTAACAATGTGTAAGCTAGCCATCACATTTTTAAAAAGTTTCATTTTAATACCATCAGGCCATTTTGAAAATGTTGCTCGGAACTAAATACGTAAAGACAGAGTTTGTGAAATTTGAAAAATGGTAGACTAAGACACTACGCCATGACAATGTGTGAGCTGTATTTTAAATTTGAACAAAGTTTCATAAGAATACAAGAAGGCGTTTGGGAGATGATACTCGCAAGACAACCCGGACAGCTTTCTGCTTTTGCAAGTTCACATGCAAAACAGTTATTGGGATACAGCTCGGAACAGAACACAGGGAGTACAGAAGGACGGCTACAGGAACGGATGAGCGGGTAAAAGGGCGGACCGCTAAACGGACGGGCGGCTAAACGGACGGGCGGCTAAACGGATGGACGGGTAGACGGACGGACGGGCGGGCGGCTAGACGGACTGACGGACAGATAGACAGGCGGATGACTTTTAAGTATCTCCTACATTTAACTTCTGAGGAAATTTTAGTATTTCAGTGGTGACCCCAAAAGGATACATATGTAAAATAAATGAGAGTGGGGTAAATAAACATTAACAACCATTTCTTTATCAAATAGTTTAAGATGGCTTGGTGAAATAATACTGTAGGGTCTACCTTTAAAAATGATCTCAAAACACGCTGTAAGCAATTATGACTCTTCCTAGAAACCTGATTTGATTGATGTTTTACGTCACACTCAAGAATATTTCACTTACACAACGGCAGTTTTTACAACATCGGTGTAACGTCCTTATAAAACACATGAAAATGTTTTTGTAAGTTTGACAGATCTATCGCAAGACTCTATCGCAAAGTGTCGATATAACTCTAAAGTGTCGATATATCAGCTCTCTGCAATATCAAGATTCATGTTTATATGATAAGTGCTAGAAGGACGGACGGATAGACGGGCCTTCGGATACACAGACTGGCGGATAGACGGACGGGCGGATGGACATGCGGGTGGATATTCGGGCGGATAGACGGACGGGGCGGGCGGATAGGTGGTCGGGCGGCTTTTAAGTATCTCCTAGATTTGGTGTTTGGGAAAATTTTAGCATTTCAATTGTGACCTCCGGCCGTACGTGGGAAGGTCTGTCAACAACCTGCGGATGGTCGTGGGTTTCCCCCAGGCTGCGCCCGGTTTCCACCCACCATAATTCTGGCGGCCGTCATATAAGTGAAATATTCTTGAGTACGGCGTAAAACATCAATCAAATAAAATGAATAAATAAATCAATTGTGTTCTCATAAACATACATATACCGATATCCGAAAGTACCTCTCATGTTCAGCAGTAAAACAGAAGAAAGTGGAGAAAACAAACGTTCCGAATCATCTCTTTATCAAATTGTTTAAACTGGCTGGGTGAAATAATACTGTACTATTAAAATGATCTCAAAACAAGCTGTAAGCCATTATAACTCTGCCTGGGTTCAGTGTCTCTAATATGGATCAGAACGTGGATTTGATTAATTTTTGATTTGATTGGTGTTTTTATGTCGCACTCAAGAATATTTCATTTATACAAGGGCAGGTTTTACAACGTCGACGTAACATCCCTATAATACAGGTGTAAGTGTTTTTGTGAATATGACAGCCAAGTGTCCATATATAAGCTCTGTGTTTTGACAAGATTTTTGAGGATTGGACTTCAACATTATGAATTAGAAAAAGTGTTCTAACTTCATTTTCCACGCAACAATGTGAACTTCAGACATTTTAATGCGTAGAGCCTGTGTTGTAATGTGTGGCGTGTAACCATCTAACTAATAATCTCGTACATTTAGCTTCTGGGGAAATTTTACCATTTCAATTGTTACCCCACAAAGACACATATAGCGGATTCGAAAGTACTTGTCATATTTAGCAATAAAATAGAAGAAGGTGGAGATTATAAACCATAAGAACCATCTCTTTATCAAACAGTTGAAATTGGCTTGGTGAACTAATACTGTAGGGCCTTCTTTTAAAATCATCTCAAAACAAGCCGTAAGCAATTATAACTCTGCCTAGGTTCAGTGTCTCTAATATGGATCAAAGCGTGGATTTGATTGGTATTTTTCGTCGCACTCAAGAATGTTTCATTTATACGGCGACAGCCTTTACAACGTCGACGTAATATCCCTATAGTACAGGTGTAAGTGTGTTTGTGAATATGACGGAATGTAGACTATATGACAGCCCAAAGTGTCGATATATCAGCTCTCTGCTATGGCAAGATTCATGCCCAAATGCTAAGCGCATTTGGGGATACAGCTTAGAACAGAACACAGGGGCATATCACGACGGCTACAGGGAGGTATGGGTGGATAGCAGGACGGCCACAGGGAAGGGCGGATAGACGGACGGACGGCAAGAAGGACGGGCTAACTGACGGACGGGTGGAATGATGGACGGGCGAAATGACGGGCAGGCGGAATGACGGGCAGGCGGAATGACGGACGGGCAGACGGACCGGCGGATGACTTTTAAGTATCTCCTACATTTAGCTTCTGGGAAAATTTTAGCATATAAGTAGCGACTCCTGAAAGACACATATATCTCCTCATATGCACTTCTCATATTTAGCCACACAATAGAGGAAAGTGGAGAAAATAAACATTCAGAACCATTACTTTATCAAATAGTTTAAACTGGCTTGGTGTAATAATACTGTACTACTATTACTACTAAAGGATCTCAAAGCACGCTGTAATCAATTATGAATCTAATATGGATCAAACAGGGACTTGATTAATTTTGATTGCATGGGTGTTTTACACAGTGCTCAAGGATATTTCACTTATTCGACGGTGGGCTTTACAACGTCGAGGTACTGTCCTAATAACACAGGTGTAAGTGTTATCCTATCTATACGGTTTCACAGTCTGCTTCATATTTATTCATATTTTCTATAATTCATTCTGGCACATCGACCATTTTACAGCCAGGCAAAGACAATCTAACATAATAGGAGATAAATTATCATTTTATATCCAGAGAACTATGAAAAATTAATGTTACTTTTATGAAAACGTTTACTATTATTTTGAAGTAAGTTCATATGATTTTTTTTCTCACGATCTTTTTCAGTTTGCAAAGTTTGGTCAACCAACTTGTAGTCTCTGATCTCGCTAATACGCAAAGATATTTCAAAAACGCTACAAAGAAGGGGACATTGACATGGTTTTACTTCCACGAACCAGTGATAATCGGTAGCTCTATCACTGTACCAAGAAAAGCTGCAACCAAGCCCGTCAGAGCGGGATTGGTTAACGCAGTCTTTAAAGCCGTGTGCTATAGAAAACATTAAATCATTAAACACTCCAACCAGATCAAAGAGTAAAATAACACATATTGAAAGAAATTGTAGAAAGCGATGTGAGTAATTTCAGTGCATGAACTCAGCTGTTAACTTACCAACACAAAATGTCGTTTCTCCGTCCCACTGTTGATTTGTCCGGCAGATTCGTTCGTAGGATCCTTTTATAGAGTAATTCTCATTACAATAAAAGAACACCCTGTCCCCGATCTGCCGACTATTCCCCGAGCGATATCCGTTCTCTGGATGAGGCAGTTCGGGACATTGAAATACTGAAACACAACGTAACAATCCCAATGGTAGCCGACATACAGATTTATTTATTAGTTAAGGGTTTTATTACCTAATTTGTTGACTGATATAACAGATAGGTTAACTGATTCCTTTGGTTGATGGATTTCTTCATTATTTCATTGGTAAGTCACTGCTGTTTGGCACCACTAAAGAAACCGGTTGTGTTGAAGCCACAATTTCACTGGAGTAATGAACCTCCTTCGCTCCCCTTGTCAGCACAGAAAAGCAATAATACAGAAATCAAAATAATTAACCAGGGGTAAATTGTGATGAGTACTTTGGGGTAAATCTTTTATGACGAACTCGTAAACAATCATCTAACCCAAATTACTTCTCCCAAAATGCAATTAACAATATCTAGTCAAACAAAATTACAAGAAACCATTTGGTTCAATTTAAATTATAATATGCTTAAATATTAATTGAAGTACAGCTGCAACTGGAAGGCGGTCCAACAGCTAAGTTTCTTATTAAATGCAGTATTGCTTTACACAATTATACAATAAAACCTGTCAACTCAAAAAATGTTTTATTCAGGTACTGTCTCCTCTGGTAAATAGATATTCTAGCGTTATCTACACTGTACGCTAAATGTCCTGTGACAAGGTAGGCTTACTTTCAGTCCTCCCAAATAACAGTTCAAACTACCACTGACTATTACTCAAACAGACAACGTCTGGCTATCTCGCAGAGCAAATTATGCTGTAATTCCACTGGAACCATACAACAGGTACACTCCCACAATGAAATGGATACATGGGATATGAGTGTTGATACACATTTTGATTGCATATAGAACGTGATACCTCTCCGACCGTAAGTGGGAAGGCCTGTCAGTAACCTGCGGATGGTCGTGGTTTTCCCCGGGCTCTGCCCGGTTTCCTCCCACCATAATGCTGGCCACCGTCGTGTAAGTGATATATTCTTGAGTACGGCGAAAAACACCAATCAAATAAATAAATAGAACGTGATAAGGCGGCAAGGAACAAAGGAAGACACACAAATTTCCTTTTTGAACACTTTTGTTTCGAACGTCCAGAGTGATCATTGGTAGACCGGCT
The DNA here is from genome assembly GCF_032854445.1 of Liolophura sinensis. Taxonomy (NCBI): domain Eukaryota; kingdom Metazoa; phylum Mollusca; class Polyplacophora; order Chitonida; family Chitonidae; genus Liolophura; species Liolophura sinensis. Next base: position 7,868,465 of record NC_088307.1, read on the forward strand.
GACGAGACAAAGCTCAACAAATATTACTGTATACATACAGTAATTTTGAAAAATTTACGAGATAGTCAAATAAATATACAAAAACATAACATTAACAATGGAATCAGTTTGAATGCAATAAAATGTCATAGAAGTAGGCTAATTTTGTACACTCCAAACAAAGATTAACATATGTTTTAATTGTTTATGATTAATATGTCGAAATCCTGTCACAGACGACAATAGGTTGTTGGTTTTCTACAATTTTAAGGAATCCTTCGTAACTGGTTCCTTGTTCTCAAGTTGTTGATGTTCTCTAAACTACTTTTTCAAGAAAATGATCAAATCCAAGGCTAGAAAAGACAGGCTGGCATTGTCAGATGTAAGTTTAAAAGACGAGAAGAGAAATTCTCGTTAAATGTTTATATTCAGACCAATGTATGGGAATAATTTCAGAGTTTAAGATAAAATAAGTCTGAATACAGTAAAATGTTATACTCGTTTTATTTTTAAAATACTATCCAACTTTCATAATACGAAAACTGGCCAAATTGTAGCTATTGTAAAGGCCAACACCAATATGCAACAGAGCAGCCAAATTTGTACACAAAGGAAAAGTTCCTTCCAGCCCAGCCAGGACCAGATACGAAAACACGACATCTTTGAGCATTTGGTTACAGAACACATCACAGCTAGAGATCATTTTCAGCTCAAAGAGAACCAACACCAGTGTCCCTGGCAGTAAAGGGTATAACTTGCACTGTGTGAACAAAGCCTCTGAATCCCCAAGACAACGTGTCAACGTGTCTCCGTTCCACTCTTTGGTTTCCTTGTCAGGTTAGCGCATGGCGTAACATTCTAACCAAATTCCCCGAGCTAACGAACTGCTATTCCATAGTTGTTTAATATGTTCTAAAATGCTGATACAAAGCTGCAACAAAAGCATTATAAAATGGCTTAGAACTAGCGACACAGACCTTGTGTTACAGAAGGAGTGGGCCGTGGTCTACAGGTTTTCTCTCAATCGTTAGGACACGCTTCCGTGGCCGTTTGTGCAGACAACGACGCTCGTGTGGCCGTTTGTGCAGACAACGACGCTCGTGTGGCTGTTTGTGCAGACACCGACGCTCGTTTGGCCGTTTGTGCAGACAACGACGCTCGCGTGGCCGTTTGTGCAGGTTACTTTTCCATTTCACCGATGCCGTGAATTACAAACTCCGTCAATAACTTGCCCAACTTCGGTCTCATTAGTTTCCAACAACCATGAAAGTGACCACTATTCTATGAGTCAAAGAAATTCCCGAGGAAGACGTTAAGCCACATTGAAATAAATAAATTTGCTTACACTAAACAAGGAAAACAGGAGGCCCTTATCAGTTCGACCAGAACAGATACCGATAACAGCTGTAGAAAAGTGTGCAGCAAACTACAATGTGGTAGTAGTGCTGGTGACTTAAAAGTATGACGTTAAGCCACCATGAAGTAAATAAACTGGGTTACAGATTCGATAAAAGAATGGAAGCCCCAATGCAAGCTGTAGAAAAGTGTGCAATAGACTGCAATGTGGCAGTAGAGCTGATGACTTACAAACACAGCTTGTGGTTTCACCGCTCCATTCTTGGTTTGCCTGGCAGACTCGTTCTTTGGAGCCATGTAGGGTGTAGCCCTGGTTGCATTGAAAGCTGACTGTGCCTCCGACTTGCCTACGATACACGATGCGACGCCCATTCTCAGGCGTAGGCACTTCGGAACATTGCGATACTGAAACAGAACGAAACAAAATGTATCGACAAAACCACTGATTAATCATTATATATATATATATATATATATATATATATATACATATATATATATATATATATCTCTCTCTATCTCTTTTTTTTTTGTACGCCACAGCAATCTAGGCTGTGGGAAAACAGGACCAAATCTGTCCGCGGTATATAAAACATACCTACATCCTTACCGACAGGACCAGCCCATCATTATATGACTAAAACGTCACAACCGGCAGACAGATAGAGCCAGGACAGACACAAGAAACAAATATCCATTAAAATTAACAGTAAAACCTCCGCCTCAGAATAGGCGGAACTGCTGAAAACGTGAAGTTATGACACCAGGTCACGAAAAATTGCCAGATTAAAATTGGACAACGGGCCTGCCGTTCCGCAGAACGCAAAGAATAGAATTGCGACACCAGGTGGTCTTTCTTTCCGAGCCTGCGATGCCGTTCAAAAACAGTCAGCAAGTGGTACTGCAGGTCCCTGTGGAAAAGGCTGGGCACCACCTTAAGATGGTCGATCACGTGATTGTGTGCTACCACGTAGCACCGATGCCTCCAAATTGACCAGATACAAAGAAACACCTGATCTCTGACGACCGGTTTCAATGAAGGCGGCACTTGTCTCAAGTCCCCCCCACAACACATCTTTCAGGCTGAACGAATGAATGAATGAATGATTATGGCTTAACGCCACATCGGCAATATTTCAGCCATATCGTGGCGAGAACAAGGTGAAAACAAGAGACGGTTAAGGTTTTCGATATGATAATATGAACATCAAAAGTAAAATAAAAAGTACAGACATGTTTAAAATCGCATAAAAGAAAAAATAAGAGTTAAAACTCGAAAACCAGGCTTATATATTACATGTATCAATCTATATGTATATAAATGTTTATATATAGATATTTATGACAATTAAAATTTATATTTTATGATATAGGCCAATGGCCTTCAAAAAATTTATGACAACATCGCCAGCGATGCTGTCAAATAAATCATATATAGAATTGACTGTGTAGAACCTTTGCCGAACATGGGCAAAGTCTACACAGTCAACCAGAATATGTTTGATGCCATATTGAGCATCACATCCAACACACTCGGGAGCACTGCTCCCATCCAAGATGAAATTGTGTGTTAGACGAGAATGTCCAATACGGCATCTGGTTAAAACGACTTGGTCTCTACGAGACATATCAAGTGTATATGAATTAAAGCCAATGACCGGATGAATGACATGCAGTTTATTGTAAACCTGCAGATCCCATTCACCCTGCCAAAGGCGACGAATATATTTAAGAATATTAGACTTAAAATCATTATATGGTATTTTAACTTTCGACAAAGGTTTAGTAAGGGCAGCTTTGGCCTCCCTGTCCACGACTGTGTTTCCATGGATACCAACATGACTTGGTATCCAACAGAATACAATATCTTTACCTCTTTTAATTAGTTTTCGGTGTATGGCTAATATTTCGAAGATCAACGGATTTTTAAATTTATTATTCTGTATTGCCAAAAGGCTGGAAAGCGAGTCAGTGCATATCACAGCCCTCTGAGCATGCCCAGAAGAGACATATGATAAGGCCAGGAGTATAGCCCTGGCCTCTGCAGAAAAGATTGAAGACGAGGATGGAAGACGAAGAGAAGCAACTCGCTGCTCTAAGACAGCTGCAGCTGCAACCCTGTCCCCATCCTTTGACCCATCAGTATATATAAATTTATAATCCGAATATTTAGCCTTAATTTCAGCAAAACCTTGTTGAATTATAAGAGGATTTGTATTTGATTTATTATATTTACGTAGATCAAATATTAGTTTAGGTTGTGGAAAAAGCCATGGTGGGGACTCCGGAAAAGACACCTGAGCTATGTCCCCAAGTTTAATGTTGGCTTCCACAATATGGTCCCTAACACGAACACCGGACGAAGGGATCTTGTTAGAACACTTATTATATTTGTCTACATATGATGGATTGAAAACACAGTCGTAGGCAGGGTTTGTTGGATAAGCTTTAAGCTTTGCAGCATATTGAAGGCTCAGTTTTACACGCCTGTGATGTAAAGAAGGCTCATTAGCCTCTACGTATAAACTTTCTACTGGTGAGGTTCTAAAAGCACCAAGGCTGAGCCTCAAACCTTGATGATGGACCGGATCCAACATTTTAGTATACGACTTCCTAGCGGAACCATAAATGATGGATCCATAGTCCAATTTAGACCTCACCAGAGAACGATATAAATTAAGTAAAACTGATCGGTCAGCACCCCAATCGGTGCTAGACACGACCTTAATTATATCGAGAGCCTTTGTACATTTAGCTTTAAGCATTTTAATATGAGGTATAAATGATAATTTTCTATCGAATATAACCCCTAAAAATTTATTTTCTCCAACAATTTTTACTGGTTTACCACAAAAATTAAGTTCAGGGTCAAGATGGAATTTCCGTTTATTACAAAAATGCATACCGACGGTTTTAGATGTTGAAAATCTAAAACCATTGGCAACTGCCCATTTCTCGATCTTATTGAGACAAAGCTGCAGTTGCCGCTCGATGTTATTCATATTTTTAGCACGGTAGCATATCAGGAAATCATCTACGTATAAAGAACCCTCAGTGCCAGATGTCAACGTTTTAGCTAAGCTATTAATTTTTATGCTGAACAGTGTTGGCGAAAGAATACTGCCCTGGGGAACACCCATCTCCTGCTCATGCGAATCAGAAAGAGTGGGCCCCACCCGTACCTTAAACTGACGATCAGATAGAAATTCGGATATAAATGATGGTAAGCGGCCTTTAAGACCCATATCAGAAAGGTCCTTTAAAATACCATATTTCCATGTGGTGTCGTAGGCCTTCTCAAGGTCAAAAAATATCGACACCACATGTTCATTATTAATAAAACCGTCACGAATAAAAGTTTCGAAACGGACAAGGTGATCTAAAGTAGATCGACCTTGACGAAAACCACATTGTATATTAGATAGTAACTTGTTGGTTTCAAGAAACCAAACAAGCCTATCATTTACCATCCGTTCCATAGTCTTACAGACGCAGCTGGTAAGAGCTATGGGACGGTAATTATTTGGATCAGTATGATCCTTACCCAGTTTAGGGACTGGGATAATACACGCCTCCCTCCAAGTCGGCGGAAAATTACCAGTTTGCCAAATGTCATTAAGTAAATCTAAGAGAGTCTCAAGTGGCTCAGATGGTAAATGATTCAGAAGCTTATAATATATATTATCAGGGCCACACGCAGTATCGTGTGCCTTTATAAGAGAAGTTTTAAGTTCCTCAATTGAAAAACGACGATTATAATCTTCTAAATTCTTAGAAGAAAAAGGCAATTTAAATTTCTCCTTATGTTTTTTAATACGTCGAAACTCAGAAGTGTAATTCTCAGAAGAAGATTTCTGAGATATTGTTTCAGCTATTTTATTCGCTATTTCAGATGGCGATGTTAATAGGGTATCGCCATCTTTTAAATGCTGAATTTTGGCTTTGTTGTTTTTGCCCTTAAGCTTCTGAACCATGTTCCAGACCTTACGCATGGGTGTTTTTGACGTAATGCCCGAAACAAAGTTCCGCCAACAAGAACGTCTCTTAGACTTAATTAATCGGCGAGCCTTAGCTCCGAATATACGGACCTGGTTTAAATTATTATTATCAGGACAATGATTAAATCTGCGCTCGGCCTTTTTGCGATCCTTTATGGCTTTGCGACAGTCATCGTCGTACCAGGGTTTACTTTTGGATATGGGATTTGTCGAGGTCTTAGGTATGGTTCTATCAGCTGCTGTTAATATAAGTTCATTAAATTTTAAAAGAGGATCTTCTGCAGCATTGAGATTCTCTGGAGTGATGTCAGCCTCACAGAACATCTCAAATGCGATCCAATCTGCTTTATCGAATTTCCACCTAGCTACACGTTCTAAAGAATTAGAAGTGATATGTTCTAGGATTATAGGAAAATGGTCACTACCACAAAGATCGTCATGCACCCTCCAAGAAAAATCAAGGAAAAGTGATGGATCTGTAATAGTGAGATCGATAGCAGAATAAGCGCCGTTACCTGGATGTAAATAGGTATTAGAACCATCATTGAAATAACACAGTTCTTCGTTAGATAAGAAGTTTTCTACTATCTTGCCCTTATCATTTATGTTGTTACTGCCCCATAGGGGGTTATGGGAATTAAAATCTCCCATAAGTATAAAAGGTGTTGGCAACTGTTCTTTTAAATTATTTAACTGCAAAGCTGACAAAGAAATGTTCGGGGGAATATACACTGAACATAATGTGATTGTTTCACATAGTGAAACACGAACGGCCACAGCCTGAAGCTCTGTATCCAGAGCAACAGGGCTGTGAATAATATTGTTATTGACGAAGATAGAGGAGCCGCCTGCAGCTCGATCTTCTTCATTCGAGTACGTACTGTATAGTGAGTAATTTTTAAGAGTTATTTTGTCAGATGTCTTCAGGTGAGTTTCCTGAAGACACAGGGCAATAGGATTTAATGATTGAACAAGCTGTGTTATTTCAATAAAATTTACCTTCAGGCCTCGACAATTCCACTGTATAATTTTGTCGTATATCGCCATTATGGAGGGAGACGTATAGGAGATTTTGCTTTATGTTTTGATCGAGGACGACCCTTTCGTGGAGATCGGCTGGAAGATCTCCCTGATGCGGGTGATATATCCATCACCTCCGCATCTGATGTTGAAGGACCAACGTCCTCCAACGAACCAAACTTATTAAAAGTTTGTATAGGATCCCTAGTGGCCTTAGAGGGACGCTCTGTGGGGCCACTAGGTTTATTAGTTATTTTATTATTATTTTGTGATTGACTTTTGGACTTATTTTTGTCATTTTTAGGGCAATTGGGCTCAGCTGGTTTACCAGGGTGTTCTATACTATTTACTGTTTTTATTTGTTCTTTTGAAGGAGTTTGAGTTGAGGAAGAACTAAATGAAGGTTGAGATGGAAGTTGCACAGAAACATAACTAGGTTTGTCGTTTCCAATGGGCCAAGTCCAAGAGGTTTGAGTAGCAACAGTTGCTACTCGCTTGACCACATTGGCAAACGAAGTCGGTAGAGAAGTATTAGAAAGTGAGGCTAATTTCCGGGCGTCCTGATAGGAGATATTGTTTTTAATTTTTAAGTTGATAATTTGCTTTTCCTTAACGAAAAGCGGACAGTCCCTTGAGGAGGCCATGTGATCTCCACTGCAGTTGCAACACTTAACTGTGTTGCTGCAGTCGAAACCCTCATGGCCGTCACTGCCGCATCTGAAGCAAATGAGTTTGTTCTTGCATTGTCCCTTGCCATGACCAAATCGTTGGCAATTAAAACAACGTGTAGGATTGGGGATATATAAATCCACATTAACCCTATACGGGCCAACGTAGATATGAGATGGAAGTGAGGTAGTGTTAAAGGTAAGCAGGTATGTATTAAGTTTAAAGAGGTTACCAGATTTCTTCGTAACGAAGCGTTTCACTCTGGTAACACCCTGTGAATTTAGTTCTTGGCAGATTTCTTCCTCAGTCAGGTCAGCTATATCACCATCCCTGTCACGAATGATTCCCTGACAGCTGTTCAGGGAATGGTGAGGGGATGTGAAAACAGATATGTCAGATATTTTATTTAATTTAAGTAAATTTTTTGACTGTTGTTGCCGGAAACATTCAATGAGAATGTCTCCGGATCTAAGTTTTTTAACGTTTTTTAAAGTTCCAGCTGTGCCCTGGAGAGCCCTCTGCAAAAGAAACGGGTGAATTTTTGAAGCCGGCTTTTGTTCACTCTTAGTTGAGAGAACAATAAAAGCCGGCCAACTGCTCTGTTCGTTATCCAGTGAGTCAGACAACTTCCTCTTTTTATCAGCACTTAAAAACAAAGTCGGCTGAGAGGAAGATTTATTAGCTATATTCGAAATATTTAAAGTAGGTTTTAATGTAGACATGACATATAGATATAAATTTCACCCCATATGTTCCCCACCCACCACGGAGTGCCAACAAGGGCGATGCCTGAACCTGGGAATACCCGGCAGGAAAGACACCAAGGATTCCATATGAGGTATACTCGAACAGATTGATTTATACCAAAGGTTAAATTCAATCTACTCGATTGACCCATGAGCCACCGCCTCAAAACGTAGTCCCGCAAACGATATTTCAGAAATAACATTTGTTCGCTAAATGATGTGCTGTTATTGAAGCAATTGGGACCACGCAGAGGCAAGACATGACCAAGCCGATTGATCGGACCGGGCCCATCCGACCTCCCGTCTCTCTCCAAGTAAGGGCCAAAGTGGCGTGTTGGGCGTGAGGATCTCGCAAGACCAACACGCCCTCAGCCACCAGGATCCCGTCCTCGTAGATTACGGGTCGCAACCCACGGCAAACAGGTCGCTCCCCGGTTGCCTCTCACACAACCGGGAAGATGTGAGCCTATTATATTCACCGGGCTCACACAGGAGAGCTCTAGGTTAGTCGACTTTTACGACAAGCTTGCCTAGAGGGCTGAGGTCCTATTCTTATCACCCCGGAAACCCCACGGGGGCAGGCTGAACGAGAACCCTCGTCCAAGCAGGCGGCCAATTGTCCGTTCCAACATCTGCCACATGCTGAACGCAACCGGGCAATGCCACACAAGGTGTTCTACGGTCTCGTCCTGAGACGAGCACAAAGGACAGTCGGCAGATGCAGACAGTCCTGCTCGGACTAACTTATGCCCGACCCACCACTGTGTGTGCCACAGTAGCCAAACAGCCTCCTTAGCTCGGTTGTCTAACCCAGACTTCCAGAGCGATAAAAACAAGTTCCTCCAGGACGATGCCACCCAACCCAACTGTTGCCACTTCTGGACTCCGGCAGGGGTTACGTCGTTGTCCACCAGAAGGATCTGATACCATCTCCTGGAGGAAAGCTGAGAAAGGTTCTGTTGATTAACTTGATACCTCGTCCGGCTGGGATTCGTGACAGTATCCGGCAGATTGAACCATGCCTTCGGTATTGCCCTTCGCACAGCTGCTAGGTGACGCCAATTGACCGACTCCCAAGACCAGCCACACTCTGGTGCCTCCATCCACAATATCCGACAATCGCCGGAAACTGGGCGTGGCCGTCTTACCAGGCATCAACGGTCTTCCACCCTCTCCCAAAATTAGGGGATTTCCATACAAAGGCTGATCCAGAGCTTCCTGCCACGAAACCGGATCAGCCTCAGTCCGTTTCAGCTTATAAAAGGTTTTCAGATGGTCGAAGCACCACCGAGGAAGAGAACTGAAACGCGTTGGAGCTTTAAGCAGCCGGAAAAAATCAACCACAGCGTGGGGTTCACTTTTCGATGCCAGAAGCCTCCGGCCTACCTGAGCCCACCGAGACGAACTCAACATAAAACGCTCCAAAAAAGCCAGCTTTAGGGACTGGACCTTCTTAGGGATATCTACGAGGCCTAGACCTCCACTTGCCTTGGGGAGGGTACAAACTTTGGAAGAGACCAGAGGCTTTTTACTCTTCCACAAAAAATCCCGACACATCCCAACTAATGTGTTCTCCTTATCAGCCGGCAAGTCAAAAACTGAGGCAACATACCACAATTTCGACATTGCCAGCAAGTTTAACACAAGGACTCGCCCAACAATGCTTAGTCCTCTCTTGCTCCACCCCTTGAGGGTGCTGCCGACCTTCTGGTTGCGGTCATTCCAGTTAACAGAAGCCGCGTTTTTTTGCACCTTGTTTTACCCCCAAGAGTTTGACGTGATCCTGTGACCATTCAATACCCAAAGGAGTATCAGCACGACCCCTTCAAGCACCCAAGAATAACCCTTTTGGCTTGGATCTGTTGACTTTGCAGCCAGATGCTTTCTGGTACTTATTCAAGATCGTCTCAGCAATGTGGAAGTCTTCATCTCCCACGAAGAGAGATGCGTCGTCGGCATACTGGGAGATTTTGATCGGTTCTTCGACATCAGGGACTCTCACTCCCTTCATGTCAGAAGGCATCACAACCACCCCAAGAACCTCTGCGGCCAGAACGTAATGCAGGGGAGACAGAGGACAGCCCTGGCGAACTCCACGCTCGAGGAGAACAGGGTCACCAATAAAACCATTCACCATTACACGACTTAGAGGGGACTTGTAAAGAAGCCGGATCCATTTACAAAAAACAGGCCCGAACCCCATCCGCTCCAACACTTTGTGCATAAAAGCCCATTCCAAACGATCGAAAGACTTCTCGTTATCAAGGCTTATGATTGCCGCCTCGATATCCTCGTGTTCGACCAGCTCTATAAGGTCCCGAACAAGGAAGCTATTGGTGAGAATTGACCTCCCTGGCACAGAACAGGTCTGATCACTGTGAACAACAAGGCCCATCACGGATCCAAGTCTGCGGGTTAGCGCCTTCGTAATGATGTTATAATCGGCACACAAGAGTGAAATCGGCCTCCAATTCCGCAGGTCCTCTTTTGGCCCCCGCTTGTGAACGAGCATGACAAGAGCCTGCTGCATTGAATCGGTCAACTCAACCTGCTCAAAAGCCTCGTTGGCAACGTGCAGCAGGATAGGGCCTAGCACATCCCAGAAAGCCAAATACAGTTCGACAGGAAGACCATCGATACCGGGGGACTTGTTCAGCGTCATGGATTTTGCTGCAGAATGCAGCTCATCCAAAGTGAACGGCTGTTCACAGATCGCGGCCTCCTCAGGAGGCAAGATCTGGGAGATGTGGGAGATCAACTCCTCCATGCAATTTCTCTCAACTCCCTCTGAGGTGAAGAAGCTCTGGTAGAAAACGCATGTGGCCTGCAATAAATCCTTGGTGGACCGGACTGAACGGCCATCAGGAGTTGCTACTTCGCGGATAAGTTTTTCAGTAGCACGCGACTTCTCCAAAGAGCAGAAATAGCGAGTTGGGTTTTCGCCTTCCACCTGCCACTTGACTCTGGCACGAACGGCGGCTGCTTTATAAGCCTGTTGCTCACCAGCCCGCACTTTACGTTTTAGACCTTCCAACAGGTCAACTAGATGGGTCTCCACATCACTAACTCTTTTAGAGACCTTGTTGTAATCCTTCAGCAGTTTACGTTGAGTCCGTTTACGGCGACGTGCCCTAGCCCTACTGTACGACAGTGCCACCCGCTTAAGCCCAGATTTGCCCTCCTCCCAGAATTCAGCAGCAGACCTAAAAGAATCCCTCTCTGACATCCAAGCGGCAAAATAATCTCGCATGTTCTTGTGAAACTCTTCGTCATTCAAAAGGCTGACGTTGAGCTTCCAGAACCCCGGACCTTTCTCTACCCAATCCCCTGAATCAAATTTGGCTGTGACCATAGTATGATCAGACATGGCAGTGGGTTTGTGACCTGCATGAACCAGATGTCCAAGGAGATCCTTGCTACAATACACTCTATCCAGACGCGAAGAGTGCGCACCAGTTGGCGAGGTCCAAGTGTATTCATGGGCATCAGGATGAGGGAACCTAAAAGTATCCGAGAGAGAATATGTTTTTATCAAAGTTACCAAAGGAGCAGTAGACGAATCAAAAGCTACCGCGGCCGTGCTTCGCCTATCTATTAGGGGATCTAAGACGCAATTGAAATCGCCGGCCAGGAATACGTTGGTGTTTGAATCACCCAGAACACTTTCTAGACCTTGGAAAAACCGACGACGGTCAGGAACATATGTTGGTGCATGTACGGCGACAAACGTAAAATCAAAGCCTGAATACTCCGCCTCAACCTTGACCCAACGACCACCGGGATCAGTGACAAATGACACTATGGTCCCCGAGGCGAGGAAAGGAGCAAGAAACACAATAGCCGTGCCCGCTCTATGATTCGAGCCGGAAGAGGAAAAGACTTTCCCTTTCACAGCTGTTTCAAACCGGGTTACGTCATTGACGTCAGTAAAATGCGTCTCTTGTAGAAAAGCAACATCTGCTTTCAATGACCTGAAGTATGGCCAAGGGAAAATTGCTTCCAGTCCGAAAGCAAACCCTGACAATTTAGTGAGACAACATTCAGAGCCATTATGGATCTATTTAAGTTTTGTTTTTCTCGACTTCTTGTACAGGGCAGCCTTGCGTGCAGCAAAGTCCTCCTAGGACAGGTAAATGACTTTCCTCTGTTTCCTGACTTTCTCAATTTTTGAGTCGCGGCGCATGGTCCGATAATGGACTTCTAAAGAAGTGGAGACAGGGACTAAAACCTCGCCTTGATCGTTAGCGTATGCCGGCATTGACTCGTCTAGGTCTTCTCCCGGAACGGAATCCTCCATTTCCGACGTCGTGTCGTCCATGGGGATAAGCGATCCAGAGGCTTCAATGCCGCTAACTTGGTCTTTTGATGTGTCTACAAAAATGGCCTCTGAAGCGGTGCTCCATAAGGACTCATTTATATCTTGTTTTGCAATTGGCTGGGAAAAGGTAAATGACTGACTCCACAAGTCTTGTGAAGAGTCTTGCTCGGCAGACTGACCGGTCGAGCTGTACGGAACCAACGGTTCAGTGAAACGCAACGATACTTCCTCCTGTTTGACCTGGCTAGAAACTGATGAAATACCATCATCTGCATTTTTGTCCACATCATTTTCCTCCTCTTTACCCCCTTCATTGCTACCACCCTCCAGCCCTTCCTTACCATTATCCATAGCATCTTTATCATTCCCGTCCTCTGCCTCATTCACCTCATTTTTATCATCACTACCCACTACATCATTGCTACTCTCCTGTCCACCATCCGTATCCCCATTCACCATTTCACAATCATCCTCAGCCTCATTACTATTATCCGTGTCATCATCACTGTCATCCCTTCCATCATTATCTCCCTGCTTATTGTCATGATCATCATTATTCATATCCTCGTCGTGCTTATTACCATTATCATCCATCGCAACTGCGATGTCATCTTCATCTCCACTACTTGTCCCATTGTCGCTACTCTCAGTGTCCAGATCTTGAGGACAATTCTTTTGGAAATGACCTTCTTGCTTGCAAATCAAACATTTGTTTTTCAGCGGGCAGTCATTTTTGAGGTGGTCTGTCGCCTGGCACAGGTGACAAGCTCGCACCTGCCCTCTGTACCACACTGGTAACCGAAAAGATGCTCCCACCCATATGGCTTCAGGAATGGTGGACGAAATGTTGCTCATCCATACTCTCCTAACCCCATTTTGCAAGGTTCTGTCGAACAGGTAGCATTCTCGTTCAACAGAGTGCACCGTTCCAAACTGTTTGAGAGCAGCCCCTCTCCGTTCATCCGGAATCTCATAGGGGCTCTTCACATTCGCCAAAGTTCTGGATTGCTCAACTTCATAAACCGGACAGTTTACTCCATTAAGCACCAGATCTTCATTAAGTAATTTTTAACCCCAAAGGCGCTACCCGGCTGACACGTCCAACTGTATTGACCGCCAGTCAGGTACTGCACTGCGTGCTCAACCCCTTCACCGATCAACTGGCAAGTGACAGTGGTCAATGAACTTCGTGCAAGAGTGCACGAATTTGCTGCCTGTTATTCACAAAAGCCTTTGTGTGCCCTGCTAGCCCGGGATGAATGGCGCTCGACCGGGCAAGCTGACCTTGTTTACTGTCCTATGCTGTAACCTGTATAGGCCTCCAACACAGGCCACGACAACTGGTGCCTGAGCCAAGCCGCGCGGGCTGGCCCACCGGCCACGCTGGCCAAACACCAAAATGTCAAAAAACTAGTCAAAAATATAGAATTTCTGACTACAAACTATATCAATGGAGAGCTCGTGACAAGAGAAATCTGTGAGTATCAGAAACACACAAGAAATCACTGGAAATCCAGAGAAATGAAGCCTGACAGATGGAGCGATCTGACAACACGTCTCTATCTCCCCCCTCTCTCTCTCTTTCTCTCTCTTTATCTTTATCTATATCTCTCTATCTTTTTTTTTTTTTTTTTTTTTTTTTTTTTGTACGCCACAGCAATCTAGGCTGTGGGAAAACAGAACCAAATCTGTCCGCAGTATGTAAAACATACCTACATCCTTACTGACAGGACCAGCCCATCATTATATGACTAAAACGTCACAACCGGCAGACAGATAGAGCCAGGACAGACACAAGAAACAAATATCCATTAAAATTAACAGTAAAACCTCCGCCTCAGAATAGGCGGAACTGCTGAAAACGTGAAGTTATGACACCAGGTCACGAACAATTGCCAGATTAAAATTGGACAACGGGCCTGCCGTTCCGCAGAACGCAAAAAATAGAATTGCGACACCAGGTGGTCTTGAATGTCGCCAACTTTCCCAGCCTGCGATGCCGTTCAAAAACAGTCAGCAAGTGGTACTGCAGGTCCCTGTGGAAAAGGCTGGGCACCACCTTAAGATGGTCGATCACGTGATTGTGTGCTACCACGTAGCACCGATGCCTCCAAATTGACCAGATACAAAGAAACACCTGATCTCTGACGACCGGTTTCAATGAAGAAGGCACTTGTCTCAAGTCGCCCCACAACACATCTTCCAGGCTGAACGAGAACCCTCGTCCAAGGACGCGCCCAATCGTCCGTTCCAACATCTGCCACATGCTGGACGCAACCGGGCAATGCCACACAAGGTGTTCTACGGTCTCGTCTTGAGGCGAGCACAAAGGACAGTCGGCAGATACAGACAGTCCTGCTCGGACTAACTTATGCCCGACCCACCACTGTCTGTGCCACAGCAGCCAAACAGCCTCCTTAGCTCGGTTGTCTAACCCAGACTTCCAGAGCGATAAAAACAAGTTCCTCCAGGACGATGGCACCCAACCCAACTGTTGCCACTTCTGGACTCCGGCAGGGGTTACGTCGTTGTCCACCAGAAGGATCTGATACCATCTCCTGGAGGAAAGCTGAGAAAGGTCCTGTTGGTTAACCTTATACCTCGTCCGGCTGGGATTCGTTACAGTATCCGGCAGACTGAACCATGCCTTCGGTATTGCCCTTCGCACAGCTGCTAGGTGACGCCAATTGACGGACTCCAAGACCAGCCACACTCTGGTGCCTCCATCCACAATATCCGACAATCGCCGGAAACTGGGCGTGGCCGTCTTACCAGGCATCAACGGTCTTCCACCCTCTCCTAAAATTAGGGGATTTCCATACAAAGGCTGATCCAGAGCTTCCTGCCACGAAACCGGATCAGCCTCAGTCCGTTTCAGCTTAAAGAAGGTTTTCAGATGGTCGAAGTACCACCGAGGAAGAGAACTGAAACGCGTTGGAGCTTTAAGCAGCCGGAAAAAGTCAACCACAGCGTGGGGTTCACTTTTCGACGCCACAAGCCTCCGGCCTACCTGAGCCCACCGAGACGAACTCAACATAAGCCGCTCCAAAAAGGCCAGCTTTAAGGACTGAACCTTCTTGGGGATATCTACGAGGCCTAGACCTCCACTTGCCTTGGGGAGGGTACAAACTTTGGAAGAGACCAGAGGCTTTTTGCTCTTCCACAAAAAATCCCGACACATCCCAACTAATGTGTTCTCCTTATCCGCCGGCAAGTCAAAAACTGAGGCAACATACCAAAATTTCGACATTGCCAGCAAGTTTAACACAAGGACTCGCCCAACAATGCTTAGGCCTCTCTTGCTCCATCCCTTGAGGGTGCTGCCGACCTTCTGGATGCGGTCATTCCAGTTAACAGAAGCCGCGTTTTTTGCACCTTGTTTTACCCCCAAGAGTTTGACGTGATCCTGTGACCATTCAATACCCAAAGGATTATCAGCACGACCCTTCCAAGCACCCAAGAATAACCCTTTTGACTTGGATCTGTTGACTTTGCAGCCAGACGCTTTCTGGTACTTATTCAAGATCGCCTCAGCAATGTGGAAATCTTCATCATCTCCCACGAAGAGAGATGCGTCGTCGGCATACTGGGAGATTTTGATCGGTTCTTCGACATCAGGGACTCTCACTCCCTTCATGTCAGAAGACCTCACAACCACCCCAAGAACCTCTGCGGCCAGAACGTAAAGCAGGGGAGACAGAGGACAGCCCTGGCGAACTCCACGCTCGAGGAGAACAGGGTCACCAATAAACCCATTCACCATTATACGACTAACAGGAGACTTTTAAAGAAGCCGGATCCATTTACAAAAAACAGGCCCGAACCCCATCCGCTCCAACACTTTGTGCATAAAAGCCCATTCCAAACGATCAAAAGCCTTCTCGTTATCAAGGCTTATGATTGCCGCCTCGATATCCTCGTGTTCGACCAGCTCTATAAGGTCCCGAACAAGGAAGCTATTGGTGAGGATTGACCTCCCTGGCACAGAACAGGTCTGATCACTGTGAACAACAAGGCCCATCACGGACCCAAGTCTGCGGGTTAGCGCCTTTGTGATGATCTTATAATCGGCACACAAGAGTGAAATCGGCCTCCAATTCCGCAGGTCCTCTTTTGGCCCCCGCTTGTGAACGAGCCTGACAAGAGCCTGCTGCATTGAATTGGTTAACTCACCCTGCTCAAAAGCCTCGTTGGCAACGTCCAGCAGGATAGGGCCTAGCACATCCCAGAAAGCCAAATACAGTTCGACAGGAAGACCATCGATACCGGGGGACTTGTTCAGCGTCATGGATTTTGCTGCAGAGTGCAGCTCTTCCAAAGTGAACGGCTGTTCACAAATCGCGGCCTCCTCAGGAGGCAAGATCTGGGAGATCTGGGAGATCAACTCCTCCATGCAATTTCTCTCAACTCCCTCTGAGGTGAAGAGGCTCTGGTAGAAATCGCATGTGGCTTGCAATAAATCCTCGGTGGACCGGACTGAACGGCCATCAGGAGTTGCTACTTCGCGGATAAGTTTTTCTGTAGCACGCGACTTCTCCAAAGAACAGAAATAGCGAGTGGGGTTCTCGCCTTCCACCTGCCACTTGACTCTGGCACGAACGGCGGCTGCTTTATAAGCCTGTTGCTCACCAGCCCGCACTTTACGTTTTAGATCTTCCAACAGGTCAACTAGATGGGTCTCCCCATCACTAACTCTTTTAGAGACCTTGTTGTAATCCTTTAGGAGTTTACGTTGAGCCCGTTTACGGCGACGTGCCCTAGCCTTACTGTACGACAGTGCCACCCGCTTAAGCCCAGATTTGCCCTCCTCCCAGAATTCAGCAGCAGACCTAAAAGAATCCCTCTCTGACATCCAAGCGGCAAAATAATCTCGCATGTTCTTGTGAAACTCTTCGTCATTCAAAAGGCTGACGTTGAGCTTCCAGAACCCCGGACCTTTCTCTACCCAATCCCCTGAATCAAATTTGGCTGTGACCATAGTATGATCAGACATGGCAGTGGGTTCATGACCTGCATGAACCAGATGTCCAAGGAGATCCTTGCTACAATACACTCTATCCAGACGCGAAGAGTGCGCACCAGTTGGCGAGGTCCAAGTGTATTCATGGGCATCAGGATGTAGGAACCTGAAAGTATCCGACAGAGAATATGTTTTAATCAAAGTTGCCAAGGGAGCAGTAGACGAATCAGAAGCTACCGCGGCCGTGCTTCGCCTATCTATTAGGGGATCTAAGACGCAATTGAAATCTCCGGCCAGGAAGACGTTGATGTTTGAATCACCCAGAACTCTTTCTAGACCTTGGAAAAACCGACGACGGTCAGGAACATATGTTGGTGCATGTACGGCGACAAACGTAAAATCAAAGCCTGAATACTCCGCCTCAACCTTGACCCAACGACCACCGGGATCAGTGACAGACGACACTATGGTCCCCGACGCGAGGAAAGAAGCAAGAAACACAATAGCCGTGCCCGCTCTATGATTCGAGCCGGAAGAGGAAAAAACTTTCCCTTTCACAGCTGTTTCAAACCGGGTTACGTCATTGACGTCAGTAAAATGCGTCTCTTGTAGAAAAGCAACATCTGCTTTTAATGACCTGAAGGTATGGCCAAGGGAAAATTGCTTCCAGTCCGAAAGCAAACCCTGACAATTTAGTGAGACAACATTCAGAGCCATTATGGATCTATTTAAGTTTTGTTTTTCTCGACTTCTTGTACAGGGCAGCCTTGCGTGCAGCAAAGTCCTCCTGGGACAGGTAAATGACTTTCCTCTGTTTCCTGACTTTCTCAATTTTTGAGTCGCGGCGCATGGTCCGATAATGGACTTCTAAAGAAGTGGAGACAGAAACTAAAACCTCGCCTTGATCGTTAGCGTATGCCGGCATTGACTCGTCTAGGTCTTCTCCCGGAACGGAATCCTCCATTTCCGACGTCGTGTCGTCCATGGGGATAACCGATCCAGAGGCTTCAATGCCGCTAACTTGGTCTTTTGATGTGTCTACAAAAATGGCCTCTGAAGCGGTGCTCCATAAGGACTCATTTATATCTTGTTTTGCAATTGGCTGTGAAAAGGTAAATGATTGACTCCACAAGTCTTGTGAAGAGTCCTGCTCGGGAGACTGACCGGTCGAGCTGTACGGAACCAACGGTTCAGTGAAACTCAACGATACTTCCTCCTGTTTGACCTGGCTAGATACTGATGAAGTACCATTATCTACATTGTTGTCCACATCATTTTCCTCCTCTTTACCCTCTTCATTCCTACCACCCTCCTGCCCGTCCTTACCATTATCCATAGCATCTTTATCATTCCCGTCCTCTGCCTCATTCATCTCATTTTTATCATCATTACCCACTACATCATTGCTACTCTCCTGTCCACCATCCGTATCCCCATTCACCATTTCACAATCATCCTCAGCCTCATTACTATCATCCGTGTCATCATCACTGTCATCCTTTCCGTCATTATCTCCCTGCTCATTGTCATGATCATCATTATTCATATCCTCGTCGTCCTTATTACCATTATCATCCATCGCAACTGCGATGTCATCTTCATCTCCACTACTTGTCCCATTGTCGCTACTCTCAGTGTCCAGATCTTGAGGACAATTCTTTTGGAAATGACCTTCTTGCTTGCAAATCAAACATTTGTTTTTCAGTGGGCAGTCATTTTTTAGGTGGTCTGTCGCCTGGCACAGGTGACAAGCTCGCACCTGCCCTCTGTACCAGACTGGTAACCGAAAAGATGCTCCCACCCATATGGCTTCAGGAATGGTGGACGAAATGTTGCTCATCCATACTCTCCTAACCCCATTTTGCAAGGTTCTGTCGAATAGGTAGCATTCTCGTTCAACAGAGTGCACCGTTCCAAACTGTTTAAAAACAGCCCCTATCCGTTCATCCGGAATCTCATAAGGGCTCTTCACCTTAACCAAAGTTCTGGATTGCTCAACTTCATAAACCGGACAGTTTACTCCATTAAGTACCAGATCTTCATTAAGTAATTTTTGCTTCACCTCCTCATTGGCAACAGTGACATTCCACAGATCGCCAGTAACGTGGACCAAACCCCTCAACACTTTGGGTCCGCTGCCGATACGTTCCTGCAACCCATGATAAACGTCAATGGCTTTTACATTGCCTTTAATTCGCAATTTAAGGCTAAGAGGCCTTTTAATGCGGAAAGCCATTCTGTTGGTTAAAAAAAAAAAAAAAAAAAAAAAAAAAAACCCTCGCCCAAAGGCGCTACCCGGCTGACACGTCCAACTGTGTTGGCAGCCAGTCAGGTACTGCACTGTGTGCTCAACCCCTTCACTGATCAATGAACAGTGGCCAATAAACTTCGTGCAAGAGTGCACGAATTTGCTGCCTGTTATTCACAAAAGCCTTTGTGTGCCCTGCTAGCCCGGGATGAATGGCGCTCGACCGGCCAAGCTGACCTTGTTCACTGTCCTATGCTGTAACCTGTATAGGCCTCCAACACAGGCCACGACAACTGGTGCCGGAGCCAAGCCGCGCGGGCTGGCCCACCGGCCACGCTGGCCAAACACCAAAATGTCAAAAAACTAGTCAAAAATATAGAATTTCTGACTACAAAGTATATCAATGGATAGCTCGTGACAAGAGAAATCTGTGAGTATCAGAAACACACAAGAAATCACTGGAAATCCAAGGAAATGAAGCCTGACAGATGGAGCGATCTGACAACATGTCTCTATCTCCCCCCTCTCTCTCTCTCTTTATCTTTATCTATATCTCTCTATCTATATATATCTATATCTATCTATATCGATATAAATATATATCTATGTGTATATCTATCTAAGGAAAAGTTCTTTCCAAACACAACATCTTTGGACATTTGGTTACAGAACACATCACACCTAGAAATCGTTTTCAGCTCAAAGAGAATCAACAGCAGTGTCACTGGCCGTAAAGGGTATATCTAGCACCGTGTGAACTCAAAATCACCAAAACAACCTGTCATTTCTGCGTTCCAGTGTTTGGTTTCCTTGTCAGATTAGCCTACGGCAGCGTCCGCGTAACGTTCTAACAAATTCCCCGAGTTAACGACGCTCGTGTGGCCGTTTGTGCAGAGAATGACGCTGGTGTGGCCGTTTGTGTAGACAACGACGCTTGTGTGGCCACCGTTTGTGCAGGCAACGACGCTGGTTTGGCCGTTTGCGCAGGCAACAACGCTCGTGTAGCCGTTTGTGCATGCTGCAATTTTATTTCACCGATGTGTTGAATAAAAGCACGCCACATGTGGCACACTACGTCAATAACTTGCCAAAGTTGGAAAGTCAGGAGACTGGAGTACTGACTAAAAGATAAATTATTTGGTTAAAGGAAGGATGCATTGATATCATGAGCTGCTGTGCTCTCGAAAAGAATTTGTGTACAATACGAGATGTGTAGGCCTATGACACACACACATTAACTGTAACATATCTGGTCAGGAACATTAATGTGTACCTTGCTCAGATCATCTATTTGTACCTACACTTTTAATATCCACCAAACTGTGTACCTTGATACATATCTTGTTTTCATCTCGAACTATACAAACGCATGTGTACAGACTTTAGTCAATTAAGTGTCCAACAACCATAAAAGTGACCACTATCAAATCACTTAGAAAACTTCCTGAGTATGACATTAAACCAAAATGAAATAAATAAATTGTGTTTACACTAAACAAGGAAAACAGAAAGCCCTTATCAGTTCGACCAGAAGAGATACCGATAACAGCACTAGAAAAGTGTGCAGCAAACTGCAATGTGGGAGTAGTGCTGGTGACTTAAAAGTATGACATTAAGCCACCATGAAATTGATAAACTGGGTTACAGATTCGATAAAAGAATGGAAGCCCCAATGTAAGCTGTAGAAAAGTGTGCAATAGACTGCAATGTGGCAGTAGAGCCGTTGACTTACTAACACAGCTTGTGGTTTCGCCGTTCCATTCTTGGTTTGCCTGGCAGACTCGTTCTTTGGAGCCATGTAGGGTGTAGCCCTGGTTGCATTGAAAGCTGACTGTGTCTCCGACTTGCCTACGATACCCGATGCGACGCCCATTCTCAGGCGTAGGCACTTCGGAACATTGCGATACTGAAACAGAACGAAACAAAATGTATCGACAAAACCATTGATTAATCATTATATATATATATATCTCTTTTTTTTTTTACGCCACAGCAATCTAGGCTGTGGGAAAACAGAACCAAATCTGTCCGCGGTATGTAAAACATACCTACATCCTTACCGACAGGACCAGCCCATCATTATATGACTAAAACGTCACAACCGGCAGACAGATAGAGCCAGGACAGACACAAGAAACAAATATCCATTAAAATTAACAGTGAAACTTCCGCCTCAGAATAGGCGGAACTGCTGAAAATGTGAAGTTATGACACCAGGTCACGAAAAATTGCCAGATTAAAATTGGACAACGGGCCTGCCGTTCCGCAGAACGCAAAAAATAGAATTGCGACACCAGGTGGTCTTGAATGTCGCCAACTTTCCGAACCTGCGATGCCGTTCAAAAACAGTCAGCAAGTGGTACTGCAGGTCCCTGTGGAAAAGGCTGGGCACCACCTTAAGATGGTCAATCACGTGATTGTGTGCTACCACGTAGCACCGATGCCTCCAAATCGACCAGATACAAAGAAACACCTGATCTCTGACGACCGGCTTCAATGAAGGCGGCACTTGTCTCAAGTCCCCCCCACAACACATCTTTCAGGCTGAACGAGAACCCTCGTCCGAGGAGGCGCCCAATTGTCCGTTCCAACATCTGCCACATGCTGGACGCAACCGGGCAATGCCACACAAGGTGTTCTACGGTCTCGTCCTGAGACGAGCACAAAGGACAGTCGGCAGATGCAGACAGTCCTGTTCGGACTAGCTTATGCCCGACCCTCCACTGTGTGTGCCACAGCGGCCAAACAGCCTCCTTAGCTCGGTTGTCTAACCCAGACTTCCAGAGCGATAAAAACAAGTTCCTCCAGGACGATGGCACCCAACCCAACTGTTGCCACTTCTGGACTCCAGCGGGGGTTACGCTGTTGTCCACCAGAAGGATCCGATACCATTTCCTGGAGGAAAGCTGAGAAAGGTTCTGTTGGTTAACTTGATACCTCGCCCGGCTGGGATTCGTGACAGTATCCGGCAGATTGCCTTCGGTATTGCCCTTCGCACAGCTGCTAGGTGACGCCAATTGACCGACTCCAAGACCAGCCACACTCTGGTGCCTCCATCCACAATATCCGACAATCGCCGGAAACTGGGCGTGGCCGTCTTACCAGGCATCAAGGGTCTTCCACCCTCTCCCAAAATTAGGGGATTTCCATACAAAGGCTGATCCAGAGCTTCCTGCCACGAAACCGGATCAGCCTCAGTCCGTTTCAGCTTATAGAAGGTTTTCAGATGGTCGAAGTACCACCGAGGAAGAGAACTGAAACGCGTTGGAGCTTTAAGCAGCCGGAAAAAAATCAACCACAGCGTGGGGTTCACTTTTCGACGCCACAAGCCTCCGGCCTACCTGAGCCCACCGAGACGAACTCAACATAAGCCGCTCCATAAAAGCCAGCTTTAAGGACTGAACCTTCTTAGGGATATCTACGAGGCCTAGACCTCCACTTGCCTTGGGGAGGGTACAAACTTTGGAAGAGACCAGAGGCTTTTTATTCTTCCACAAAAAATCCCGACACATCCCAACTAATGTGTTCTCCTTATCAGTCGGCAAGTCAAAAACTGAGGCAACATACCACAATTTCGACATTGCCAAGTTTAACACAAGGACTCGCCCAACAATGCTTAGGCCTCTCTTGCTCCACTCCTTGAGGGTGCTGCCGACCTTCTGGATGCGGTCATTCCAGTTAACAGAAGCCGTGTTTTTTGCACCTTGTTTTACCCCCAAGAGTTTGACGTGATCCTGTGACCATTCAATACCCAAAGGAATATCAGCACGACCCTTCCAAGCACCCAAGAATAACCCTTTTGACTTGGATCTGTTGACTTTGCAGCCTGACGCTTTCTGGTACTTGTTCAAGATGGTCTCGGCAATGTGGAAGTCTTCATCTCCCACGAAGAGAGATGCGTCGTCGGCATACTGGGAGATTTTGATCGGTTCTTCGACATCAGGGACTCTCACTCCCTTCATGTCAGAAGGCATCACAACCAACCCAAGGACCTCTGCGGCCAGAACGTAAAGCAGGGGAGACAGAGGACAGCCCTGGCGAGCCCAATTCCGCAGGTCCTCTTTTGGCCCCCGCTTGTGAACGAGCCTGACAAGAGCCTGCTGCATTGAATCGGTCAACTCAACCTGCTCAAAAGCCTCGTTGGCAACGTGCAGCAGGATAGGGCCTAGCACATCCCAGAAAGCCAAATACAGTTCGACAGGAAGGCCATCGATACCGGGGGACTTGTTCATCGTCATGGATTTTGCTGCAGAATGCAGCTCATCCAAAGTGAACGGCTGTTCACAGATCGCGGCCTCCTGAGGAGGCAAGATCTGGGGGATCTGGGAGATCAACTCCTGCATGCAATTTCTCTCAACTCCCTCTGAGGTGAAGAATCTCTGGTAGAAATTGCATGTGGTCTGCAATAAATCCTTGGTGGACCGGACTGAACGGCCATCAGGAGTTGCTACTTCGCGGATAAGTTTTTCAGTACCACGCGACTTCTCCAAAGAGCAGAAATAGCGAGTTGGGTTTTCGCCTTCCACCTGCCACTTGACTCTGGCACGAACGGCGGCTGCTTTATAAGCCTGTTGCTCACCAGCCCGCACTTTACGTTTTAGACCTTCCAACAGGTCAACTAGATGGGTCTCCACATCACTAACTCTTTTAGAGACCTTGTTGTAATCCTTTAGGAGTTTACGTTGAGTCCGTTTACGACGACGTGCCTAGCCCTACTGTACGACAGTGCCACCCGCTTAAGCCCAGAATTGCCCTCCTCCCAGAATTCAGCAGCAGGCCTAAAAGAATCCCTCTCTGACATCCAAGCGGCAAAATAATCTCGCATGTTCTTGTGAAACTCTTCGTCATTCAAAAGGCTGACGTTGAGCTTCCAGAACCCCGGACCTTTCTCTACCCAATCCCCTGAATCAAATTTGGCTGTGACCATAGTATGATCAGACATGGCAGTGGGTTTGTGACCTGCATGAACCAGATGTCCAAGGAGATCCTTGCTACAATACACTCTATCCAGACGCGAAGAGTGCGCACCAGTTGGCGAGGTTCAAGTGTATTCATGGGCATCAGGATGAGGGAACCTAAAAGTATCCGAGAGAGAATATGTTTTTATCAAAGTTGCCAAAGGAGCAGTAGACGAATCAGAAGCTACCGCGGCCGTGCTTCGCCTATCTATTAGGGGATCTAAGACGTAATTGAAATCGCCGGCCAGGAATACGTTTGTGTTTGAATCACCCAGAACACTTTCTAGACCTTGGAAAAACCGACGACGGTCAGCAACATATGTTGGCGCATGCACGGCGACAAACGTAAAGTCAAAGCCTGAATACTCCGCCTCAACCTTGACCCAACGACCACCGGGATCAGTGACAGATAACATAATGGTCCCCGACGCGAGGAAAGAAACAAGAAACACAATAGCCGTGCCCGCTCTATGATTCGAGCCGGAAGAGGAAAAGACTTTCCCTTTCACAGCTGTTTCAAACCGGGTTACGTCATTGACGTCAGTAAAATGCGTCTCTTGTAGAAAAGCAACATCTGCTTTCAATGACCTGAAAGGTATGGCCAAGGGAAAATTGCTTCCAGTCCGAAAGCAAACCCTGACAATTTAGTGAGACAACATTCAGAGCCATTATGGATCTATTTAAGTTTTGTTTTTCTCGACTTCTTGTACAGGGCAGCCTTGCGTGCAGCAAAGTCCTCCTGGGACAGGTAAATTACTATCCTCTGTTTTCTGACTTTCTCAATTTTTGAGTCGCGGCGCATGGTCCGATAATGGACTCCTAAAGAAGTAGAGACAGGGACTAAAACCTCGCCTTGATCGTTAGCGTATGCCGGCATTGACTCGTCTAGGTCTTCTCCCGGAACGGAATCCTCCATTTCCGACGTCGTGTCGTCCATGGGGATAAGCGATCCAGAGGCTTCAATGCCGCTAACTTGGTCTTTTGGGGTGTCTACAAAAATGGCCTCTGAAGCGGTGCTCCATAAGGACTCATTTATATCTTGTTTTGCAATTGGCTGGGAAAAGGTAAATGACTGACTCCACAAGTCTTGTGAAGAGTCTTGCTCGGCAGACTGACCGGTCGAGCTGTACGGAACCAACGGTTCAGTGAAAGTCAACGATACTTTCTCCTGTTTGACCTGGCTAGAAACTGATGAAATACCATCATCTGCATTTTTGTCCACATCATTTTCCTCCTCTTTACCCCTTTTATTCCTACCACCCTCCTGCCCGTCCTTACCATTATCCATAGCATCTTTATCATTCCCGTCCTCTGCATCATCCACCTCATTTTTATCATCACTACCCACTACATCATTGCTCCTCTCCTGTCCAACATCCGTATCCCCATTCACCATTTCACAATCATCCTCAGCCTCATTAGTATCATCCGTGTCATCATCACTGTCATCCTTTCTGTCATTATCTCCCTGCTCATTGTCATGATCATCATTATTCATATCCTCGTCGTCCTTATTACCACTATCATCCATCGCAACTGCGATGTCATCTTCATCTCCACTACTTGTCCCATTGTCGCTACTCTCAGTGTCCAGATCTTGAGGACAATTCTTTTGAAAATGACCTTCTTGCTTGCAAATCAAACATTTGTTTCTCAGTGGGCAGTCATTTTTGAGGTGGTCTGTCGCCTGGCACAGGTGACAAGCTCGCACCTGCCCTCTGTACCACACTGGTAACCGAAAAGATGCTCCCACCCATATGGCTTCAGGAATGGTGGACGAAATGTTGCTCATCCATATTCTCCTAACCCCATTTTGCAAGGTTCTGTCGAATAGGTAGCATTCTCGTTCGACAGAGTGCACCGTTCCAAACTGTTTGAGAGCAGCCCCTCTCCGTTCATCCGGAATCTCATAGCGGCTCTTCACCTTAACCAAAGTTCTGGATTGCTCAACTTCATAAACCGGACAGTTTACTCCATTAAGCACCAGATCTTCATTAAGCAGTTTTTGCTTGACCTCCTCATTGGCGACAGTGACATTCCACAGATCCCCAGTAACGTGGACCAAACCCCTCAACACTTTGGGTCCGCTGCCGATGCGTTCCTGCAACCCATGATAAACTTCAATGGCTTTTATATTGCCTTTAATCCGCAATTTAAGGCTAAGAGGCCTTTTAATGCGGAAAGCCATTCTGGTGGTGGTACAAAAAAAAAAAAAAAAAAAAAAAAAAAAAAATCCCCGCCCAAAAGCGCTATCCGGCTGACACGTCCAACTGTATTGACGGCCAGTCAGGTACTGCACTGCGTGCTCAACCCCTTCACTTATCAACTGTCAAGTGACAGTGGCCAATGAACTTCGTGCAAGAGTGCACGAATTTGCTGCCTGTTATTCACAAAAGCCTTTGTGTGCCCTGCTAGCCCGGGATGAATGGCGCTCGACCGGGCAAGCTGACCTTGTTTACTGTCCTATGCTGTAACCTGTACAGGCCTCCAACACAGGCCACGACAACTGGTGCCTGAGCCAAGCCGCGCGGGCTGGCCCACCGGCCACGCTGGCCAAACACCAAAACGTCAAAAAACTAGTGAAAAATATAGAATTTCTGACTACAAACTATATCAATCGATAGCTCGTGACAAGAGAAATCTGTGAGTATCAGAAACACACAAGAAATCACTGGAAATCCAGAGAAATGAAGCCTGCCAGATGGAGCGATCTGACAACACGTCCGACCTCCAAAGCTCTATCTCTCTCTCTCTCTATATATATATATATATATTCCTTTCTCTCTATCTCCCTCTCTCTATCTTTCTCTCTCAATCTCTCTCTGTCTTTTTCTCTCTACCTCCCCCCTCTCTCTCTCTCTCTCTCTTTCTCTCTCTCTATCTCTTTCTCTTTATCTCTATCTATATCTCTCTATCTATATCTATCTATATCTATATCTATCTATATCTATATAAATATATATCTATGTGTATATCTATCTATAAGGAAAAGTTCTTTCCAAACACAACATCTTTGGACATTTGGTTACAGAACACATCACACCTAGAAATCGTTTTCAGCTCAAAGAGAATCAACAGCAGTGTCACTGGCCGTAAAGGGTATATCAAGCACCGTGTGAACTCAAAATCACCAAAACAACCTGTCATTTCTGCGTTCCAGTGTTTGGTTTCCTTGTCAGATTAGCCTACGGCAGTGTCCGCGTAACGTTCTAACAAATTCCCCGAGTTAACTACGCTGGTGTGGCCGTTTGTGCAGAGAACGACGCTGGTGTGGCCGTTTGTGTAGACAACGACGCTTGTGTGGCCACCGTTTGTGCAGACAACGACGCTGGTGTGGCCGTTTGTGCAGACAACGACGCTGGTGTGGCCGTTTGTGCAGACAACGACGCTGGTGTGGCCGTTTGTGCAGGCAACGACGCTGGTTTGGCCGCTTGCGCAGGCAACAACGCTCGTGTAGCCGTTTGTGCATGCTGCAATTTAATTTCACCGATGCGTTGAATAAAAGCACGCCACATGTGGCACACTACGTCAATAACTTGCCAAAGTTCGAAAGTCGGGAGACTGGAGTACTGACTAGAAGATAAATTATTTAGTTAAAGGAAGGTTGCATTGATATCATGAGCTGCTGTGCTCTCGAAAAGAATTTGTGTACAATACGAGATGTGTATAACACACACACATTAACTGTAACATATCTGGCCAGGAACATTAATGTGTACCTTGCTCAGATCATCTATTTGTACCTACACTTTCAATATCCACCAAACTGTGTACCTTGATACATATCTTGTTTTCATCTCGAACTATACAAACGCATGTGTACAGACTTTAGTCAATTAAGTGTCCAACAACCATGAAAGTGACCACTATCAAATCACCTAGAAAACTTCCTAAGTATGACGTTAAACCAAAATGAAATAAATAAATTTTTTTACACAAAACAAGGAAAACAGAAAGCCCTTATCAGTTCGACCAGAACAGATACCGATAACAGCACTAGAAAAGTGTGCAGCAAACTGCAGTGTGGGAGTAGTGCTGGTGACTTAAAAGTATGACATTAAGCCACCATGAAATAGATAAACTGGGTTACGGATTCAATAAAAGAATGGAAGCCCCAATGTAAGCTGTAGAAAAGTGTGCAATAGACTGCAATGTGGCAGTAGAGCCGTTGACTTACAAACACAGCTTGGGGTTTCGCCGTTCCATTCTTGGTTTGCCTGGCAGACTCGTTCTTTGGAGCCATGTAGAGCTAAGACCCCGGCGCATTTAAAGCTGACTGTGTTTCCGACTTACCGGCCATGCGACTTCCGTACTCCGGCCAAGACAGTTCAAGATACTGCAGCTGTGTTACTAACTCACAATGTAGCAAAATTTGTTGCTAAGTAAGGGACTGACAGACTGATTGCATGATGGTCATATTTAGTTGCCTTCACTGTGAATGTTAAACTGCCAATCCCAACATACACCCGTAGAATAAACCTCCACAGTCCCCCACCCGTGCATTCATGAGGAAGATGAATTTCAAAAAGTCACTGCCACCATACACCAGTAGAGTAAAACTCCACAAGCCCACACCCACACATCCACGGAGAAGAGGGGTGTTAAACTGTTATTGTTACCATACCCTGGTAGAATAAACGTCCACCCGCCTTTACCCACACATCACGGGGAAACGGATGTTAAACTGTCATTACCACCATACATCGGTAGAATAAACCTCCACCCCGCCTCCACAAGCCCTCGCTCACACATCCACGGGGAAGGGCGATGTTAAACTGTCATTTCTACCACACCGGTAGAATAAACCTTCACAACCCCTCGCCCAAACATCCACGGGGCAAAAGGGTTGTTACACTGTCATTGCTACCACATCGGTAGAATTAACCTCCACACGCCCTCACCCACATATCCTGTATGAAGAGGGATTTTAAACTGTCATTGCCACCATACACCGGTAGAATAAACCTCCACAACCCCTCGCTCACACATCCACAGGGAAGAGCGATGTTACACTGTCATTTCTACCACATCGGTATAATAAACCTGCACACGCCCTCACCAACACATCCCGCTTGAAGAGGGCTGTTAAACCGTCAATGCCATCATACACCGGCAGAATAAACCTCCACAACCCTTCGCCCTTACATCCACAAGGAAGAGCGATGTTAAACTGTCATTTCTACCACACCGGTATAATAAACCTCCACACGCCCTCACCCACACACCCCGCTTGAAGAGGCATGTTAAACCGTCAATGCCACCATACACCGGTAGAATAAACCTCCACAACCCTTCGCCCTTACATCCACGGGGAAGAGCGATATTAAACTGTCATTTCTACCACACCGGTATAATAAACCTCCACACGCCCTCACCCACACACCCCGCTTGAAGAGGGCTGTTAAACCGTCAATGCCACCATACATCGGTAGAATAAACCTCCACAACCCCTCGCCCTTACATCCACAAGGAAGAGCGATGTTAAACTATCATTTCTACCACACCGGTATAATAAACCTCCACACGCCCTCACCCACACATCCCGCTTGAAGAGGGCTGTTAAACCGTCAATGCCACCATACACCGGTAGAATAAACCTCCACAACCCTTCGCCCTTACATCCACGGGGAAGAGCGATGTTAAACTATCATTTCTACCACACCGGTATAATAAACCTCCACACGCCCTCACCCACACATCGCGCTTGAAGAGGGCTGTTAAACCGTCAATGCCACCATACACCGGTAGAATAAACCTCCACAACCCTTCGCCCTTACATCCACAAGGAAGAGCGATGTTAAACTGTCATTTCTACCACACCGGTATAATAAACCTCCACACGCCCTCACCCACACACCCCGCTTGAAGAGGGCTGTTAAACCGTCAATGCCACCATACACCGGTAGAATAAACCTCCACAACCCCTCGCCCTTACATCCACAGGGAAGAGCGATGTTAAACTATCATTTCTACCACACCGGTATAATAAACCTCCACACGCCCTCACCCACACATCGCGCTTGAAGAGGGCTGTTAAACCGTCAATGCCACCATACACCGGTAGAATAAACCTCCACAACCCTTCGCCCTTACATCCACGGGGAAGAGCGATGTTAAACTGTCATTTCTACCACACTGGTATAATAAACCTCCACACGCCCTTACCCACATTCACCGGTAGAATAAACCTCCACAACCCCTCGCACAAGCACCAACGGGGAAGATGGATGTTAAACTGTCATTGCTACCACACCTATAGAATTAACCTCCATACACATTATTTTGCAAATGAATGTAAAGATATGCCCGACAACAGTACAAGGCACGTGAATGTGTGCCAATATTTACCGCTACTAAAGTTTTTAAATTCCTATCAATTAGTTCACAAAGATGAGGACAGACAGACAAGCAGGCAGAGCCATGTCAATACGCCTTAGTCATCGGCTGGAAAGTAGAAGAGGTGCAGCAAACTGCACCCCCTGTTAGCGGATGATAGCGCTGACTACCTATTGTCAACGCCATACTTATGCACGAAATTTACTTTACAGAGAATTGCAAGCTCTGGGAATTAAGAAGATAGACACACAATGCATTTTATGTCCCAGGAACAACCACAATAAGGTATTTCCGGCAGTTGCCAATTTTTTAACCCGTTGTCATCAATTTTGAATTAATCTTATGAAATTAGGGGAAAATTTGTTTTAGATAATTATTTTACATGGGAAATATTTCAGTTGTGATTTTGTTTTGCTGTATACAGCTATACTCGATGTGACTATATATCTTTATGTGTTACCCGTATATGTCTTTAACACGGAGCTATCTATACTAATACCTGTCTCCCCTCGCCTATCAGCCTCACCTGCCCCGAACCTAATATATATGGGTGCATATATTTACCTATCTAAATGTATACACCTATGTGTAAAGCTAGATATAATAAAATAAGGAAAAGTAAAGCAACCAAACTCAATACCACGTAAAAGTGTGACGTGCATCGCCCATTCGGGGCGAGAAACGCCAGTGCAAACCAAAATCCCCCCCCCCCCCCCCACCCCCTCCCCCAGCCTCTCAACTCCGTGTTAGCAAACATGTCGACTTACAAACGCAGCGTGTCGTTTCTCCGTCCCACTCTTTGTTTACCTGGCAAACTCGCTCTCTGGAACCTTGCAAAGCAAATCCGGCGTTACATACAAAGGTGACCTTGTTTCCGACTTGTCGGCCGTTCCCCACGCGACGCCCGCTCTCTGGCCAAGGTAGAACGGGACATTGTGGTACTAAAACAGAAAGAATGGAGACTGACTGATTAGCAGAGTGGTTCCTGTTGGGTTTTATTGGGTGACATAGTTTTGGTCATTGATTTTCGGAGCGGTTTCACTTATTTGCTGCTATGTTTCCTTGACCGTTTTTGGTAATTTTTATTTTGAATGGATGATTTAACCGCTGACCGTTTGGCTTGACGTTCTTGATAGTCAATTGGTGGTGTGATTACATTGATTGAACGCATCGGGTGACTTGATCCTTCGTTTACTGAGTGCCATTATGGTTGATTTATTTTTTAACGATGGATATCTTGTCTCGTGTAGCCAGAAAAAAACCCCATTAATTCATTAATAGTTTGTTTAACTAACTAACTGTTACACGCGATCAACTGTGATGACTGAAATTCTGAATCAAGGCTCTATATTAATCCGTGTTTTATAGTTTGGACAATCGATATCATTGCAATAAGGCGGAAATCTTCCGATAAATATGGGTAATTATATGATTAGTGTTGTTTGCAAATGTTAACAAAAAGAAAAATTAATGAGCGAACACAAAAATTAAGTGATGATTTTTTTTATATATGTACCTTTGCATTCAGGCTCCCAGTTATCCCACTGACCATCCTCCTTGCAAGTTAGTATTGCTGTGCCAACAATTTGTTGTGGATCCTCACACGAAAAGGTAACAGTTTCCATATAAGAATAACTCTTCTTCATAGGGTTATAGTAGCGACCTTTCATACTGCCAGGCTGATCGCAGGTCAGAGCTGGAAATAAATTTCCAAAGCGAAAACTAATCGTTTACATCTGCCTCATGCTCTTTACTGCGCATGCGCCATTCCCAAGTTTGCTTTTACATCACTGCTATCGACGAGAAAAATATTTGAAAGGCTAAACGTAGACAACCCCACGTGCATCAATCGATATCCAACGATGATTTCATGATGAAGAGTTAAAATATCGCTGTTTGCCGTTATACTACACATGTATTACCTTAATAGAATCACTGGAACACGTGGTTTCTATATTTAGAAATACACCCTAATCAAAGAGCCGTGCGTTGGATATTGTTTATAATAAATAATTGTAATATCTCAGACTTCAGAATCAGAATAGTAAAGGATTAGCAATGCAAATGAAAGGAGACTGGCCTTTACCTGAAACGTAGGTTATCGCTATTTCTAAGCACACGTACCTATGCAATCGACGAGTACGTCACTCCACGTCCCATCCTCCAAACAGAAGATTTCCTGAACCTTACTAATACCATCAGCGAGAAATCCTTTAAAGCACTGGTACATCAGAAATTCATCACTGGGGTAATATCCGTTCTCCGCTATGCCCTCACTAGTCTTGTTCGCATTTCTGATGTCACCGGGATCCTTGCAGCCAGAGGTAACTGTGGAAAACAAGAAGATGTTTATTTAAGAAAGAAATGATATTCACTGTCTGAGCATGAGACACGTGTATTAAATATATCATTACAATAAATTGTTTTTTTCTATTTTAGTGCCGTAAGGAGAGTAGGCAAATATATGTGCAGATAAGCTGTACCATCTAGAGAGACTGTAGTTTCCTTTAAATCCAATAGAAACGGATGTATATCTTTCACAACCATTGCTATGTATGCATTGTTTAAAGCTAGCAGACCATCAATATAGGCCTACTGTTTAGTGAAAGAGAATGATCGGGCCTGGTGAGGATTACTCTCTTAAATACTTTTTCCCATAAACAGTCGTATTTATACGAGAACACACATGTATAAAAGTTGATATAATGTGCCAAACAGACATGCAAAAAGTAGGAAAATACGTCAAAGAGCGTTTTACCCGATTTACATCCGGGCTCTCTGGGCTTCCATACTCCGTATTCGCATGTGGCTTCAGACACATCATCCTTTAAATGAAACGTGGGACGAGTGCATTTTATCTGTACACTGGAGTTGTGATGAAACTCTCCATCAACTGCCACCGTCTGAGACACCATCTCTTCAAACTTGCTCTCTTTGTAAAAACATGGTGCTGTAAACCGAGGAGGGTTGGTTTTATTTGACGGACTGTGAGTTGTGGATTTGCAAAAGGATGTGCTGTTTCCAGTCGACAAAAATGCTCTGCTTTTTTTTCATATCTACATGCTGTAATTATCTAAGGGCACTTTTGATAGCCACGCCCATTTGACACGTGCAAAAAATGTATTCTGTAGCATTTTGAATGAGAGTAAGTATTCTGTCTATCCGAAACCTTGCACACATACTAATCTATGCGTCGAAATACTACTTAACCAATGCAGGACGCCGTGACTGATGAGCTCTTGTTTTAGTCGACATATGCTCTGTATCTGATGGACTATTGTTTAAGTCGGTCGTTGGGCTGTGTCTGATAGACTATAGTGTAAGTCGGTAATTCGCCGTGTCTTGTCGACTATACTTTGTCGGCATATACGCTTTGTCTGAAGGACTATAGTTTAAGTCGGCATATACGCTTTGTCTGAAGGACTATAGTTTCAGCTGGAAATTGCGCTGTGTGATGGATTATAGTTTAAGTCGGTAATTGCGCCGTGTTTGACGGGGTATAGTGGAAGTCGGTAATTGGGCTGTGTTTGACGGGGTATAGTTTATGTCGGTATTTGGGCTGTGTCTGATGGACTATAGTGGAAGTCGGTAATTGGGCTGTGTCTGATGGACTATAGTTTGAGTCGAGAATTGTGCCGTGTCTAATGGACACGAGTCGGTAATTTCTCTTTGTCTGATGGACTGTATTGTAAGTCGGTAAATGTGCCGTGTCTGATTGACCATAGCTTGAGTCGTTAATTGTGCCGTGTCTGATAGGCTGTAATTTTAGTCGGTAATTGCGCCGTGTCTGACGGACTATGATTTTAGTCCATAATTATGCCGTGTCAGATGGACTATAGTTTGAGTCAGTAATTGCTCTCTGTCTGATGAGCCAGTCGTAGGCGGTTGGTTTAAACTGGTGTGGTTTATTTACCTGTACAACGTACAACGTCAGTGACAGCCCTGGGCCTATCGGATGTGTTAGCAACTTTACTCTGTATAAATGATGCAATCCTTAACGTGGATAGATAATTCTAATTTTAACTTACTTCATTCAGTAGCCCGTTGTCGCATATTGCAACTGGCGTAACTTCCATGATAACATTATGGTGAAAAGATAGGTCACCACGGTAAATGCACTGTGCATGGTGTTGTGACACTTTGTAAAATGAGCCCCATTATAGTAAGAAATTTACGTATACAACATGCTCGTCGGGGAAGCATGTCACTTGTCCCACTGTGTTCTAAGGGCACAAATTACACGTTGTTTCTTTCGAAACTTTTCAAGTTCACAAACGATCAGCTTAGCTCCTCAATTTTCTCCACCGCTTGGCTACTCTATATAACTTTTTTTCGGGATACCCATGTTATAATCAATGCGATTCTGCCATTTTTGCCTAACATTTTTGACAAATCACATGATATAGTCGAACTTTATTACCTGTGGCGATTAAAGAGTTCGAACTCGAAACTTCGCTGTTAATGTCTGTCGTGTGGTATAGAAGTAGATATAATTTAAAACTTTACATACTAACCTGGGTGACACGCAAGAGAACTTCGCTGCGACCATGTTCCGTAGACACAGTGTGTTCTGTTGTTTTCTGCTGCCCTGTAACCCATGTCACATAAGAGTTCAGCCGTCGCCCGATGAGGGACACGTTTTGTAATTCTGACCGTGTCGTTATGAGGATAGATGATTCTCCCGTGGGAAATATTCTCTAGTAAATCGCATAGGTCTGTAAAAAGGTTAACGGTGTCCCAAGTGAATAACAAATTCCCGAATTGTCAGAAAGGTGAAGTGAGCAAAACTGAGCAAAGTTCTCGGAAGGAAATATGAACAACAAAGTTCAAATTCTCTGGAAGGTAAAGTGAGCAATTCTACCACGTCCTCGGAAAGAGAATAAGAACAACAAACTCCTAAATACCCTGAAGGAAAAGTGAGCAAATCTATCCCAAGTTCATGCAAAGGACAAATGAACAACACAGTCCTATATTCTGTGTTTCCGTGTTTTCAGAGAGCTTAATTGAGCAACAATGTTTTCAGTTCTTCCAAGCTACATGTAGGTTAAAATGAACAAGAATTCCCCAAATTCTCCTGAACGTGGGACGAACAGCTAAGTCCCGTTCTCGCAAAGGTAAAATATACAATAATGGGTACCAAGTATTCAAAACGTTTAGGTTATCAAAACAGATACACAGTGCCAAAGCAACACATGCGCAAAAGAAGTTTGGTTTCTGTAATATTAATATTGTTGAAACACCCTGCACTAATGTGTTTCTTAAGTATCACAGTACCTGGTACATTTCCATTTATGACTGAGTGCCGTCAGTTAACACATTTTCACTGAGCAAACACTAACTTTCTACAGCATAAAATTCACTCGGCAAAAACTAAAACCAGTAATAATAATTAAACCCTTATCATGATCCACGTGATTAAAGTCAGGGATACGACAATAATTAAAGACACCCACCTGAAAAGCGTATTTAAAACACCGCAACTTTTACTTGAATAGAGATAAATGCATTTTAATATTACAATTTCGACGATTTAAGGACCATACTGATTTTTTTTGTTATACTGCCACAAATTCTTGTTAGATTGCCAAAATCTTGTTAGACTGTCAATTGCTTGTCAAATTGTTTATATAGGGGTTTAATGTCGCTTTCAGCATGAATCCAGTCATATCACGACGATGTCTCCTTATAGAAGTCCGAATTTAATGTCGACATATTTATACAGCTGCCTCACTGGAACACCACGCCGAAGACACCAGATATGACACCCCGCCAGTGCATGGAATATGTCTTCTATGCTGAACGCCAAGCGAATGAGCGCCCATACTACCAAAAGGCAAAGCCGTACCTATGACTCTATTCGCGATTGAAGCAAGTGCTTTGTGTCACGTGCACTAATATACATGTGAAGAGCTAAGTAATGGGAAAGGGGAATTTCTTAACCGTTTAAATACCGAATTAAATACATACTCAAAAAATGGATTTGTTAATTTTAACAGAAAGTCTGTTGTCCGAGTGATGGTAGAAAAGGATGTAAAATAGGTTGATCTGTATAAAGGAATCTTACTCGGTTCACATCTGGGAAGTCTGGGCTGCCACACTCCCTGATCACATGTGGCTTTCGACACACCATCCTTTAAATGAAACCTTTCGGCATGTTTGCATACAATCGCCAGACTGGAGTTGTGAGGAAATTTGCCGTCCACTGCGTCCGTTCCCGAAACTATCTCTTCGAACTGGCTAGCATTGTAAAAGCAAAACTCGTCCATGGTATCCTTAGGTGGGACTGGTACATAGGCCACGAGGTGGTCCTTTGCGACTTCTGTTAAACAGAAATTTCTGGTTAACGTGTATTTATTTTTTTTTACATATTTGCATGTCTTGATTTTATACGAGAATGTTCCTTGAGCATAACCACATCCACCTAAGACTTCTTTGTTGTAGCATCATCGAGCTCATTGGTTGGATGATGTATCATCGTTATGACAGTATGTCTCCTCTCAGGCACAAATCTAACACCAATAGGGGTCTAGAGAAGCAAACACCACCTTTTACATTAAGTTTGGTGCTGGTGTCTACTTTACTTTGATTTCTACCGACAAAAGAACAAGATTTTATCTCGATTTAAGTTTTACTTCATTTCATTATCGCCATATCACTGAGAAAATCTGTGATCTCTGTAAACAGAAAACATAACACAGCCCATTAGTTTGCCATAAGATGACAAGCATCATTTTTTTCGAAAATGTCAGCATTCATAATTGTTCATGTGTCGAAACATTTGGCTCTAAAACTGTTACGTAAATGTAAGTCATATTTCTATAACAACTGACGTCACGCGATGATTTACAGGGTGCTAGTTAGGCTTTTTGACGCGGGGAATTCACCTCAAAACTTACTTGCCGGTTTTACTAACCATCATGGAACTCGGAGAATGCAACAAAATATTGTCTACAATGTTTCAAAGGGCTTGACATTTGTTCTGTTTGAGACTTTTCGTGTGATGGTTGACGTCACGGTGTGGGCAATTATCGTGAACGATGTGGAAAATGGAGTGTACTAGATCGAAGAATAGTCTTGCAGTACCCCAGTTGCGGACCAGTTCATACATACGAAACAGCTTTTGTTATACTCTGCAAAGTAGTAAGGTAAGCTTGTAGGTGTTTTTTTCGTGGAAATCTGATACTGAGGCATACTGCTGTTGTTGACGGTTGGACTTGTGTTTGCTAGTACCTTATTTTAGGCGTAGGCCTATAGTGTTAAGCGCTTCATTTCCTTTCACCAACTTTTGTTATTTCTCACATTTCAGATAAATTTAATGCCTATCCAGTGTCCAAAAAACTTAAGTTTTTGGATGGATGTATTAAGCAATCTGGCTTTTTTTCACGGCAACACACAATAGAAGTAGTCCGGTATGCATTTGTACTTTTTCATTAGGTAAGCTTGTCAATGAATGCTCAGGTGACCAATCAGTTTATTTATATAACGAGTGGAATACAGAAAATTTACATCACTGTTGTTATGTTAGTGACATGGGCAAATTATGGGATAAATATCGCTCTTAAACTTTCATGCTGACGTGACGTCGTCATCCGATGCAATAAAGTCGGACATTACTTGTATTAATTAGAAAAATTATTTCTAATTACATTTTCTTTGCCATTATATGGACGTCCGATCTATGAATGTGAGGAGTGTGTTACGCATCAATGACGGCAGGCTATTTTGGTAGTGACTATGACGTATTTTACAGACAGCTGAATATAGCCTACAATTTAAAAGAAACAGACCAAAGTATTTGCCTTTCCCTTGGGATTATTATGTTATGCCACAGACAATATTGCAAAATCACATTTGTTGCAATGTTTCAGTCAGATTATTACCGAGTTATGTTAGATTGGTGGTTTAGGCATCATTAGGTAATGTTTGTATTATTGTCTGTGCCAGGTAGGATTGGAGCCCTAAGCGTCACATGTGTTTTGTTATATCAATGATATTAATGTTAGTATTTATATTACTCACTGAGTTCTCTACTATTTACATGTACAATTAAAGACGTACAGCATAGAGAGTAAAACCAGAACAGCGACGACAGTGTGATAGACGCACAGCATAGAGAGTAAAATCAGAACAGCGACAACAGTGTGACAGACGCACAGTATAGAGAGTAAAACCAGAACAGCGACAACAGTGTGACAGACGCACAGTATAGAGAGTAAAACCATAACAGCGACGACAGTGTGATAGACGCACAGTATAGAGAGTAAAACCAGACCAGCGACGACAGTGTGATAGACGCACAGCATAGAGAGTAAAACCAGAACAGCGACGACAGTGTGATAGACGCACAACATAGAGAGTAAAACCAGAACAGTGACGACAGTGTGATAGACGCACAGCATAGAGAGTAAAACCAGAACAGTGACGACAGTGTGATAGACGTATCCCTTGCCTTTATTGATGGACATTTATAATCAACACAGACTTTTTCTTTAGATATTAAAGAAGATTTTTTAAAAAATTTCTTTTCATTCTTTAAAAAAGGGGATTTGGATAACTAACGGTCTTCACTTCCTGTTTGTTTACCCACCTCACACACTGAAGAGTTAGAAAATTCATGTAGGAACGCGGGATTACGGGGGAGGATGAAGTCTGCGCGAAGTGATGAGAGCGCTCGGATGTTTGTACATGTACTTGGGTGTGTAAAAGTAACAGTTGGCAAGTAAAGTCAAGTGTTCGTGTTTAGTGATTAGGAGAAGTAACACGACGACAGTGTGATAGCTGACAAATGGTCACACGTAACAGGTGCAACACGACCTTTTGTCAATTCACCCAGTCAGGGTTTTATTCCGGGTTTTTAAGGCTATTACTGAAGCCTGACTTAACGTACATTAAAATAATAGGTGTTACAGCTTAAACGGGAGTACTAACCTTTCGCCTAACTTAGCACGGAATCCTGGGTGTCACAAATTAAACCTGTGCAATAAAGACCTTCATAATTTAGACCGTAAACATATTTGGTTTAACATAGGCTGGAACCCAACGTGTCACAGGTTAAACGCGTGCGATAACATCTACCAGAACTTATACAGAAACCATAAGTGTCACAGGTTAAACGAGTGCGATAACATCTACCAGAACTTATACAGGAACCATACGTGTCACAGATTAAACGCATGCGATAACATCTACCAGAACTTATACAGGAACCATAAATGTCACAGGTTAAACGCGTGCGATAACATCTACCAGAACTTATACAGGAACCATAAGTGTCACAGGTTAATGTGTGTAATAGACTGGCATACTGTAGACTGGAACCCTGAGCGTCATACATATAGGTTACACGTGTGTAATTCTGGGCGTGACGTGTTAGTGTGTGAAGTGTTTACTTTTTTATTTGATTGGTGTTTTATGTCGTACTCATGGATTTCACTTGTATGACGGTAGCCAGTATTATGGTGGGAAGAAACCGGGCACAGCCTGGGGGAAACCCACCATCAACCGGTTGCTGACAGGCGTGGAGGAAGCCAGGGTGAGCTAGATTGGAAAGGCTGGAGAGAGGCTCGTTGGTCAACACGCCGTGCTGGCATGCTATCCACCTCGGCCACGGAAGCCCTAGCATGTGTAATTAAGACAGGCTCAAGTTAGACTGGAACCATACAGGTGTAACAAGTTAATGTGTTTAATAATGTCTGGCATAATTTAGACAAAACCCTTGGTGTGACATATTAGTGTGTGTGTGTAATAATCTTTGGTTTAAGTCGCTTCTTACCTTCTTCACATCGGAGATCGTCACTGATTGTCCACGTAGTGTTGTAACATGTCAATTCCAGGCTGACTCCGTCAATAGCAGGTCTATATCCTTTACCACACTGTAGTGTCAGGACATCGTTGTGCTCGTACCTTGTAGCTGTTGGATAATCCTTCAGTTCCATACCTTGGGGTAAATCTTTTGGATAGGGACAATAATCTGAAGTGGAATGAAACAAACAGTGCATTTACGGGATTTTTGTGAGGTCTGCGCCGGATATGAGTAATACCTGAAGAGAGAAGTACATAAATACCACTGCCTCATTTATACATGTACTATAGTTCGCATGTCTATACTCCGTTCATTATCACTGGCCACTGGAGCGACGTCAACAT
This sequence comes from Liolophura sinensis, assembly GCF_032854445.1. NCBI lineage: Eukaryota > Metazoa > Mollusca > Polyplacophora > Chitonida > Chitonidae > Liolophura > Liolophura sinensis. The sequence continues at coordinate 7,909,199 of NC_088307.1, forward strand.
AAAAGACAACCTGACAAAGATGAATTGTGGGAAATAATTTGTTACCTGCAAACCACGAACAGAACTCTTAGAGCTAACCTGTTGGATGTTTCTGTACAAATCACACGGCATACTGGTACAATTTGGCGTTTTCTTTTCACCAGGCGTCTTGGCAAGACTTGCACCTCTAAATCAGGTTTGATACAATATATAAAGAACTCACAACCAGTTAAAATTAAAACAGATCCCATTATAAATTTTCAAGGTATTATTGGAAATGAAAAGATCGGAAATAATGATCAGGTATTTCAGTAATTGTATACACCAATCAAAGAGCATTGGAATACATAGATGGGAAATCATAGAAATTAAAAGAGCATGGCATACTTATCTCTGTGAGCGTACTTCTGTTATTACATAAAGTGTGCATAAAGTAAAAAGTAATGTGTGCCAAATGAAAAGCAATAGACAATAAACAATTATTTTTTGAATTTGTTTCTAACCAAGAGAGGGAAAAATGGATATTTTCTGCCCCGGCGTGGTCGTGTGTGGTGGTGGGGTTGGGGGGTGGTGGGTGTGTGGGGTGGGGTGTATTCGACCATATTTTTCACTGAATGAAATGTGTTCATTTATATCATATATTTGAAGAATAAGTCGAACTAAATCATGAGATCTAACCACTTAAGCGACTGTCCTTTTTGTTGTGTAAAATTTTCAGACTTGAACGTGAACTGAATGATCACATGACATGTGTATATCAATTACGGCTTGCAGATTTTTATTTTGAAAATTGAAAAAAAGCTAAAATATCGAGTAAAATGACTGCAATAATCGGAGTTATCACTTATTGTGACTTAAAGCGAACAACTATTTTTAACGAAAAAAATAGTTTTACGAGTGTCTTCGATTACTTAATATTATAGTGTTAATGTAACAGTTTGTATAGGTCTACAGCATTTACGTTAGATGTAGGCCTTATCTCTTCCGGAGTTCTTTGTATGTGTACACTTATACATAGCCAAGCAGGAAAATACATTATCGAAACAAAAAAACTAACAAAAACGCGGGCAATCTGTTATTTACTTTTCGTGCACCTCGGTTTCCGTCCACCCCATTTTCCGAATTCACAGGTTCTGTGTTGGTGATTGGAGAGAGTGTAGCCCAGATCACAGGAGTATTTGATTCGGGACCCGTGTTTCAGCCCGTCATGTTGCGTCATTCCGTGTCTCAGCGGGGAGGGTGTTTGTGTACAGGAAGCTGTTAGCGGAAGTAACACGTATTGTTAATTTACTATGTGGTCTATTGCCTCTAAACAGTAAAAACAGCGAAAATATAGCATACACATCCAGTCGTCTGCATAGAGCCTCAGGTGCCCAATCCTCTAAGGTCTGTCAGGTGTTCAAATGTTACAGCCTGACGACTACTGTAACATCCAGAGTACAACTGTCACAATCTGTGGACAACTGTAACAGCCCGAAATCAACTGTTACAGACGGAGAAGTGCTACACGCCAAGGAAACTGTTACAATGCAAAAACAATTGTTACAACATGAGTGCAACTATTAGAGCCTGGGGACAACTGTTTTGCTTGAGTCGAACTGATAGAACCAATGGACAACTAACACAGCCGGCGCACTACTGTCTGACAATCTCACAACTAGTACTACCCAGGGAAAACTGTTACAGTCTGAGAACTGTTACAGCCCGAGGTCAAATGTTACAGCCCGGGTCCAATTTTACAGCCCATGGACAAGGTACAGTGTGACGGAAAGGGTGACAGCCCATGAACAACTGTTACAGCTAGCAGACAACTGGTGCTGCTTGCGCGAGGCCAACTGTTCCAGCCCGAGGAGAGATGTTACATTCAGAGCACAACTGTTACAATCCGTGGACAACTGGTACAGTCCAAACACAATTAAGTGGTACAGCCTGGGGCCAACTGGTACAGGCCAAAGACAAATGGTACATCCTAAGGACAACTGTTACAGCCCGTGAACAAATGGTACAACCCGAGAATAAATGGTACAGTCCGATGACAAATTGTGCAACACGAAGGCAAATATTACAGCCCGAGGACAACTGGTACAGCTTGAGAACAACTGGTACAGCCTAAGGTCAACTGTTACAGCCCAAAGACAATTTTTATAGCCAGAGTACAGCTGTTACATCCCGAGTACAACTGTTATATCCCAGAGACAGCTGTTACAGTTCGAGGAGAACTGGTGCTGTCCGGCCACAAGTGTTACAGCCCAAGGGCAAGTGTTACAGTCCACGGATAAATAATACATACCGAGGACAACTGGTACAGTTCAAGGGCACATGTTACATTACGTGCACGACTGTTACAGTCTGAGGACAACTGGTACAGAACAAGGACAACTGGTACATGCCGAGTACAAGTGTTACCGCCCGGGAACAACTGTTACAGTCCTAGGACATCCGTTACTGTTTGAGGAAAACTGTTGCAGCCCAAGGACAACTGCTACAGTCCGAGGACAAATATTACAGCCCAAGGTCAACTAGAGTGAGTGAGTTAGTGCTTGGGGTTTAACGTCGTACTCAACAATTTTTCAGTCATATGACGACGAAGGAATCCTTAGGGTATATGTAATGTGTCTCCTTGTAGGAGAACGGATTTCCACCGCTCTTTTATCTCGTGCTGCCTCACTGAGACGACTTACCGACGGCAAGTAAGGCGCCCCGCCCGAGCCATTATACTGATACGGGTCAACCAGTCGTTGCACTATCCCCTTCATGCTGAAGGGCAACTAGAACAGTCCACGTACAAATTGCATAGCTCGAGGGCACCCGGTACAGTCCAAGGACAAATGGTACAGCCCAAGGGCAACTGGTACATTTCAAGGACAAATGATACAGCTGGATGTAAACTTCTTAGGAACCCGAGATTTATGAAGATTGTTTTATTCTAGACGTTTCTTTATGGGAAGCGTCAAAAGGTCAATTCTATTTTTAGAAATTAAACTAAATAAGAAAGCAAACCCAATAAGAAACTAAGACTTTCTTGTGTCCAAAAAAGTAAATAATAGATAAACAATGAATGTACATGTATATTTGAGATATATACAGTTTTACCCGGTTCACACAGGGGCACTCTGGGCTTCCATTCCCCGAATTCACATGTGGCTCTGGAGACACCATTCTCCAATTGAAACTTTGTGCCATTCTTGCATTGTATCTCTATATTGGAGTTGTGATGAAATCTACCGTCCGCCATAGCCGCCCCAGACACAATTTTCTCAGTATCGCCTACTTCGTAAACACACGGCGCTATGAAGAAAGAATTAATTCACTGGTTAATAGAGGTTGACTATACCACATAGCCCTAAACGTTGTCATGTAAATTTAACTTCTACCCCAGCTAAGCTGATGTTAATTCTATAATGCTGCTTAAACATGGGTACACAAAAGTGGATGATGTTTGTTTTTCTCAAATGGTTTGATTTCTATGTATTTATTTACTTGGCTGGTGTTTTACGCCGTCCTCCTTCACTTATACCACGACGACCAGTATTAAGGATGGAGGAAACCTGGCAGAACCCGGGAGAAATCAACGCCAAACCACAATGCAGGTGGACACTCCCATGTACGATCAACCAAGAAGGCGGCAAAAGCTGAAAATGAACTCGCAGTTACAGCATGGATGAGATGTGAAAGTGAAATCACCGACAGATTAACTGATGGACTTACTGTCAGGAATTCTGGCTATCACAAGTTAATGTTTATACTAAATTCTGTGTTTGTTTATACAATTACTTACCTCGCTCACATCGGAGGTCTTCACTGATTGTCCACGCAGTGTTTAATAATGTCTGGCATAATTTAGAAATAACCCTTGGTGTGACATATTAGTGTGTGTGTGTGTAATAATCTTTGGCTTAAGTCGCTTCTTACCTTCTTCACATCGGAGGCCGTCACTGATTGTCCACGCAGTGTTTAATAATGTCTGGCATAATTTAGAAATAACCCTTGGTGTGACATATTAGTGTGTGTGTGTAATAATCTTTGGTTTAAGTCGCTTCTTACCTTCTTCACATCGGAGGCCGTCACTGATTGTCCACGTAGTGTTGTAACATGTCAAATCCAGGTTGACTTCGTCACGAGAAGTTCTATATCCTTTACTACACTCCAGTCTCAGGACAGTGTCGTGCTCGTACCATGTAGCTGTTGGATAATCCTTAAGTTCCATACCTTGGGGTAAATCTTTTGGATAGGGACAATAGTCTAAAATGAAAAGAACAACATGTGAAATCAATAGCTGGATAATTACGTTATGTAGTATGTCATTCAGTTATTAAGACCCTGGGTAAAATAGACGAAACGTTTGTGCATTGCGTTGAAATGACTTGTGTTGTCTATACTTTGTATTGTCTGTACACCCTGTGCTGTCTATACACATTGGAGTGAATGTACACCGTATTCTGTCTGTAGGCTTAATGTTGACTATATACTTTGTATTGTTTATACACCTTATGTTGTTTATATAGTTTGTATTGTCGGTACACAATATACTGTCTGTGGCCATAAGTGCTAAGGTTTTCCAGCAACATGCGGATCTTTGCATTGTCTGTACACAATGTACTGTCAGTAGACCCGTTGTAGTCTATATGTTTTGTATTTTCTATGCACAATGTATTGTCTGTAAACCTGGTTCTGTCTGTATACTTTGTATTATCTGTACACAATGTACTGCCTGTAGATATGGAGTCGTCTATATACTTTGTATTGTCTGCACACAATGTATTGTCTCTAGACCTTTAGGCGTCTATATACTTGATATTGTCTGCACGCAATGTCTGTAGACCTGGTGTTCTCTATATACTCTTATTATCTCAGCACAATATACTGACTGTAGACTTGGTGTTGTTTATATACTTTGTATTTTCTGCCCACAATGTTCTGTCTGTAGAGCCAGTGTTGTCTATCTACTTTGTATTGTCTCTACATAATGTACTGTCTGCAGAGCCAGTGTAATCTATATATTTTATGTTGTGTGTACATAATGTGCTGTCTGGAGATCTGGTGCTGCCTGTATACTTTGTATCGTCTGTACACAGTGTAGTGGCACTGCTCTCCTGCTGGTGGGAATGTAGCAAAGAGAATTTTTTTTCACAGATTTCTGATTGATTTCTCCAAAGTTTTGTAGAAAGTGCAAGGGTACTTTGAAGAATAAAACGAAGAATGATTGGTGTCTTTTAAACAAAACACAGCACATAGTTACAATAACACACTGTGCAAAACAACAGCAGAATATTAAACTGCGTAGACGGTGATTACAAACACTTTCTTTATCCTCCTTCATTTGCGGCGTTCCACTGTAACACGTAACGTTAACACAGATGCCTTAGAACATTTACACTATATTATATTACGTAACCGTCTAGATTTCTCCTAACCGAAGATTTATATTTAAACACGGATGGTTCAGGTTGAACTTATTTTAATACGCCATAATACGATACTTTGCACCCAGAGCAGATTTGCATTATAATGCAGTCTACAGCAGTTCAAGCAGATTTTACACAACTCATTACAGGATTTAAACAATACCGCTGTAAGTTGCGTTCGAAACACATTAATACATAAAGCGATAAATGACAGGTGCTGGAAGGACGGAGCAATGTTCCCTGTGAAGCTGACGAATGTTGGGATACTTGCTCAGTACTCAAAGCGAAGAATTCAAACCTTTGACGAATGTTGGGATACTTGCTCAATACTCAACGCGAAGAATTCAAACGGTTGACGAATGTTGGGATGCTTGGTCAAATCCTGGCATGCCTGGCTTGGCGTGAAGAATTGAAACTGTGAACGACTGTTGGGATGCCTGGGCAATACTTGACGTGGCAAATTCTAACTGTTGACATATGTTAAGATGCTAGGTCACTTCCTGGGGAGAAGAATTCAAACTGTAGGGATCTGTAGGGATGATAGGTCACTACTTGGAGCGATTGGTGTTTTATGTCGTACTCAAGAATATTTCACTTATACTACCTGAGATGAAGAATTCAAACTGTTGACATATGTAGGGATCCTAGGTCACTACCTGGCATGAAGAATCCAAATTGTTGACATATATGGGGATGCCTGGGCAATACTTCACCTGGCAAATTCTAACTGTTGACATATGTAGGGAGGCTAGGTCACTACCCGAGGTGAAAATTTCAAACTGTTGACATATGTAGGGATGCTAGGTCACTACCTGGGGTTAAAAATCCAAATTGTTGACATATATAGGGATGCCTTGGCAATACTTCACCTGGCAAATTCTAACTGTTGACATATGTAGGGATCCTAGGTCACTACCTGGCATGAAGAATCCAAATTGTTGACATATATGGGGATGCCTGGGCAATACTTCACCTGGCAAATTCTAACTGTTGACATATGTAGGGATGCTAGGTCACTACCCGGGGTGAAAATTTCAAACTGTTGACATATATGGGGATGCCTGGGCAATACTTCACCTGGCAAATTCTAACTGTTGACATATGTAGGGATGATAGGTCACTACCCGGGGTGAAAATTTCAAACTGTTGACATATGTAGGGATGCTAGGTCACAACCTGGGGTTAAGAGTCCAAATTGTTGACATATATAGGGATGCCTGGGCAATACTTCACCTTGCAAATTCTAACTGTTGACATATGTAGGGAGGCTAGGTCACTACCCGAGGTGAAAATTTCAAACTGTTGACATATGTAGGGATGCTAGGTCACTACCTGGGGTTAAGAGTCCAAATTGTTGACATATATAGGGATGCCTGGGCAATACTTCACCTGGCAAATTCTAACTGTTGACATATGTAAGGATGCTAGGTCACTACCTGGGGTGAAAATTTCAAACTGTTGACATATGTAGGGATGCTAGGTCACAACCTGGGGTTAAGAATCAAAACTGTTGACACATATAGGGATGCTAGGTCAGTACCAGGGGTGAAGCACTCAAACTATTGATATATGTTAAGATTCTAGGTCACTACCTCGGGTGAAGAAACCAAATTGTGAATATATGTAGGGATGTTAGGTCGTTCAAACTGTTGACATATGCTAAGGTGCTAGGTCAACTACCTGGATTCAAACTATTGACATCTATAGGTATGCTAGGTCACTACCTGGGGTAAAAATATTCAAATTGTTAAGATGCTTGGGCAATATTTGACGTAAATAATTCATTTGTTGTTTGACCACTACCTTGCGTGAATGCTGTTAACGATTGTTCACTAACTTGCGTGAAAATTGTTAACGATTGTTCAGGTGTTGAGTTTACTGTTCTGGTGAAGAACTCAAACTCCTGACAAATGTTGGGATGTTAAGGCAATGGTTATCAGTAAGAATTCAAATCTGCGGATGCTGTGATGTTGAGTCAGCGACTCCAGCGAAGAATTCAAACTGCTGAATGTTAAGACTGTTTTAACGAAGAGTTCACGCTGCAAACGTGTGCAGAGTGATGTTCATAGGCCATTTGGCTACGTAAAGCATTGAAAATGCTGACGAGTGTTGTGATGTTAAGTGAATGGTGTGCGTAGAGAATTGAAATTGTTGAGTGTTGAAAAGTTGAAAAAAATTTTTTTTTTCAGAATTTCAACAGCGCTGTAACTTTGTTTGAGAACATTTCTACTAAACCGTCGTATGAACCGGAAATGAATACTGTAAACACCAATCACACGATTATACATGTCATCAGTCAGTTATAACCTGGAGTGTCAATAGTTATGTTCCAAACCAATACATTGATCAAGCACAAGATCAATAAGTCAGTGTTGGCTGTACTGTAATCTGGCACAAAGACACTGGCAGTCAAAGTGGATTTGCCATATTCTTCACTTTCACTGATGTATCACCCATACATAACATGTGTTCTGATGTATTAGGCTTGGTATTGAGTGCGGTGGGAGAGGACACAACTTTCAGGAACTCTCCATAAAAAACCACGGTATTTTATCTACATGTAATACCCAATCATCCATATATTAACCACTAAATATAGTGGTATTCAGTAAAGGATGGATTATTATATTGTCAGATGTTTACGGTTTGAGATGCTGTGTGTCATCCGAAATACTGGGAAGGCTGCCCTATTTATATTCCAAAGGCCTATGGTCACGTGACCTAAGTCAACCAATCATGACATAGCTTTACCGATCGGCCAGATTTAGAGAACTAATTTTTTTAACTATAGAACTATATATAACAAGAGCTTTTGTGCTTATGTGAGAGCGTTTTTCTTGACGTTTAAAAAAGATATTTACCAAATATTTACATTGAATAAGGAAAACTGACAAAAAGCTCCCAAGGGATCGAACAGTTTGGGGGTATGGCTATCCCCACTTCCACATTACGCAGTGCCAAGTGCAGACCGTAGTAAGAATTCTTTCGATCAGCATGACCAAAGCGATTTTGTGTACTTGACAATATATTCTCAGGAGCATTATACCCAAAGTAATAAAATTCCATAAAAGCACCTCATATTTGCCATGGGAAAGAAACATAAACTCAGTTGAATGTCCTGCTACTCCCGACTCCAAGCACTGCGCTACGAGCTTAGGGGAATATCACGCAAAATAGCCCTCAAACATTCCTTGTATATATCAAAAATTGCTCTTAACAAAGTGAAAAATTACACTCAGTAATTCAACTGGAACATTTAACAACAACTCAGAACATGCTAAAACAACTAATGACCTGAAAAATGAGCTGTGTGCAGGACCGTATATTAACATACACTCGCTCGTTGTAAACAAACAAAATAGCAGCTATGGGTGAGGACAGAGTGGAGCTTTTTTACAGGATATACAAGATGTCAAGTCTTATAGAAAAGGTAACATGTCACTTTAGTTCTGGGGAAGCCTTAGAATATTGTCCTTCAATGCATTGTGGAATAAATTAAGCAAAGACAAGCTGAATAGTTTGTCACAGTCCCACACTTGAAATGTACAGATACAACCAGTACATTCAAAGATTTGTAAAGTCAATTACAGATGCTATAGCTACAAAAAAATATCGCACAGTGTGTACACGTAGTATTATTTCTTACAATACTGAAATGATGTATCAATGGTTTACGTGAAGAATTCAAGTTGGTGAAGAAAGCTGAGACACTGAGTCAGAACAGCCGAAGACAAGAACCCAATCAAAAAATCACAAGACTTCAGAAGAAAACAATTAAGGAAAGAAATTAAAGAAACATGTATAAACGAATCTCCCACTTACTTTTCTTGCACCATGGTTTACGTCCCGTCCATTTCCCATATTTACAGATTCTGTTTCGATAAGAGGAAATAGTGTAACCCAGATCGCAGGAATATCGGACTCGGGACCCGTGTTCCAGACCGTCATGTTCCATCTTTCCGTTTCTCAACGCACTTAACCGTCGACACGACTCTGAGAGGACAGGAATTAAAAGATTGTCTCAAATATCTTACCTGAACAAAATCTGCAGTTATTAGCTTCTACTATACATAATTACAGGTTTGCAAGACTGGCCTAGGCACTCTCCTCAGTGTCAAGCAAACATAACAAACACACATGTGCCTTATTAGTTGAGATCACATAAAATGTCCCGGCCAGGGGTTAGTCATTTACCTGTTATTTAACACCAAGTTCGTCGCTTATGTTATTGCCGACATTGTTTATTTATTTATTTGATTTGTGTTTTACGCCATTCTAAGGAATATTTTACCCATACGGCTTCAGCCAGAATTACTGTGGGAGGAAACCGGACAAAGCCCGGAGCCCTGGGGAAGTCTACGACCATATGCATCTGCCAAGCAGAATAGGACAGGATGCCAGGAAGAGCTGGACTTGAACTGACAGACCAGATAGGTGAGAGGCTCTGGAAGGAGCAGATGGCTGTGAGTAGTATGGAGTAGGATTGCGCATGTCAGCCTCTACATATACTACAAGTAGCTCTCGATTAGCAACCTTCAAACCGGTTATAAATTTTTTTTTTTGACAAAAATATGTTAAGTGAGAAATTTAAAAATCGCCAGTTTCCCTCCCCAAATGACACCTCTGTTCAGCTTGATCCTATTATGACGTAAACCATAACTGAATAATTCTTACTAAGGTTGGAGATCTCATAACTCAAAACTATTCCTTTCAATTTGAGACGTTTTCTCCATGTGCAAAGTCAAATCTCTCCATCGTAACCTCGTGCTAAGCCCTTATTAAGTAAATGACCTATATTTATGTATTAAAATACAGAAGGCCCATGCTACAGGGTGACCGACCAACGGACAGACAGAACGACTGACTGAGTTGCGTAGTACTTAACGCTTCCGGGTCGAATGCTGCTTAAAAATCCCGCTTTACGACGCTCAAATCGTAGAAGGAGTAAAAAATAAAACCCACGTGGTTTGCACTTTGGTATCCGGTCCCAAACGCCCTGAACACAAGTAATCTTCGTTTTCCGGTCATTTGTGTTTGCTTTCCAACTCAGGCTGTGGGGCCAATCACAGGAGACATAAAGGCTCACTCCACTCTCGACCCGATCCTCGGAGACAGCTGTATATTCGACATAACCGTAATAGTCTTTGCCTAGTTGTCGCACATTGCCGTTAATCACATCGGGTACCTCACATGTATCTGGAAAGATATCAGTTCAGTTATGAACTATGTAGTTAAACATCTATTCGATTGTCATATATCTACACCAAATAATTGTTCATTTATAAAGATTCAAATGGAAAGTAGGAAATGCAAATACAGATAAATATTTGGCGTTAAGGTAAAACAGAGCCTAGCGTATACAGTGACCTGGTCGAGGTGGTTAGCGCGGCGCAGTGACCTAGAAGCCTCTCTCCAATGAGATTGCTAAGAGTTCAAGTCCAGCTCATGCGGCCCCTTTCTGTACGTCAGAATGTCTTCCAGAAACTTGCGGGTGGTCGTGAGTTTCTCCCGAGCTTCACCCCACCCTAATGCTGGTCGCCGTTGTATAAGTGAAATATTCTTGAGTACGACGGAAAACACCAATCAAATAAATAAATAAATATAGGGTGACAAGAGCCACCCAACATCATGGCTGCTACCAAAATAACAAAACTGGGAAAACATCCACGTGCGTAAGCGAACGTTCTATATCAAGATTAAGACAATAAGTCACATGAAAACCATGCAAAGGGACCAGTGCCCAAACTTGTCAAACATCTTAAAACTTAATTCAATAATTCAAACAAAGGCCACGGCTAAACTCATTGTTTTGCTCTAAAAAGTTTAAAATCTGTACACTGCTTCTTTGCTGCAGAACAATGTATCAACCATAATTTGAGTTCTTTTCTGTTCTGTTTGATTTTTTAAGCACTTATGACTAAAGTTACATAATAAGCCCAGACCTCGGTTTCTGCACAGTCCTAGTTGAATAAGCAAGCCTATATATACAGCCGAATTGCCAAAGTTCAAATTTACCAATGCATCTCGGAAACGTCTGAGACCATTCGTTATGTCCCACACAGAAAGAACTCTTCTTGCCGGAGAGAGTCTTGCCGACGTCACACCTGTAAAAAAGCCAGAGCCATTCATAGCGACGTGCAAAATTGTGGCTGTAGTTTACTCACAGCTATTTTTAATGATTGTTTATTTTAAAATTTTTGATGTGCCATAAAAGTATGTCGAGAAGGACAAAATATCCCGGCTTATTTAGACCACACCGTCACCTATCGGTTTCTTCTTAAGGATTTCCGTTATTTGACAAGGAAATTTTCTGAAAGTACAGTCTCAAATAGCCACCTGAGAAAATGGCTGATTAAAACCCTATAAAAATAATTTTATTTATTTCACTTGAGACACATATTATTTTTTACTTTATGTACACTTTTAAAGCTGATTAATGCCCTTTCAGCACTAGTCCTATTTCACTTTTACAAAACAGAAATCACAACGGTTGTTGGAGTCGGCTGTATTATTAGATCGACCACTCACCTAAATATGGCAATATCACCATACTTGATGGGTGTCTCCACGTCCACACTGCCAGATTCAATCGTCGGCACCGTGCACGTAATTTCTACAATGGATAGATAGCTACATTGTTAACAGGATATTTACAGACGAATAAAACAAATTACAACAACTTTTGTTTATTTATTCGATTGGTGTTTTATGCCATACTCAAGAATACTTCACTTATACGACGGAGGCCAGCATTTTATGGTGGGTGGAAACCACCTATGTACGACCGGAGAGGAAGCCAGCATGAACTGGACTTGAACTCACAGCGGCCGCATTGGTGAGAGACTCCTGGGTCATTGCGCTGCGCTAGCGCGCTAATCAATCAACTGAGCCATGGAGGCCCCCAACTCCTTTTGTGTGTCGCCTTTTAGTACACTGGGAATATACATATATGATGCATATCCGTTCTGTTTATTTCTTGGCAAAGCTGGCATTTGAAAAATATTTGATATTAATTGGATAAATTAGATATATTCGTGCGTTAGATGGGTGGACATAAACGGCGACAAAACCTAACACGTCAAATATCCTTACTTTTAAAATAGTTTACTTCATTGGTTCATTTGTCTTTTACCTTCACAGCTGTTATTCTCTCCGCTCCATGTCTTGTCAGCTTGGCAACTTCTAGTCTCTGGACCAATCAGACGGTAGCCCTCGTCACACGTGACTCGTGCTGTAGCTCCAAATTCAAGACCGCCCGGTTGGACTTTACCATATTTAGGCGCGGTGAGGCGAGGACAGCGAATAGCTACAGACATCGACAACAAAGGATTCATCACAATATCATTTAATTTATTTATTTATTTGGTTGTAGTTTAACTGGTTGGTGTCGGTATTGCTATAGATTATGTCTGGTGTCAGCACAACACTCTGCTGACTGGAGAGTCTTAGGCATGGTAATGATTTGAAGAAGCACCGTAAATATTACATTCTACTGCAAGGGTAAAACCTTGTGGATATACCGTATTCTGATGCTAAAAGTTCTCATTTTCTCCATCCACTACCCTTCCCCTTATGCAATGGAGCCAAAAAAAAAAAAAAAAACGCTGAATTTTAAAAAAGGTAAACTAGACCCTTTGGTTTTGACTGATTTATTTATAGGATTTATTTCACTGGTGTTTTATGCCGTGTTCAAGAATTTATGACTTATATGACGACGGCCAGCATTACGGTGAACAAATAGAACAACAAATGGCAAGCAGACTTACGGACACACGACGGTTTTTTACCGGACCACGAGGTACTTGCCAAGCACATTCTTACGGCAGAGCCCTTCATCTCGTATCCTTCGTTACAAAAGTACTTTACTGTGGCCCCAACAGAAAACACATACCCGTCTCTCTGGCCATTGTCGATCAAACCGGGGGAATTACAGGATCCCACTGCAAAAGAGAACCTGTTTATTTATGTATACAAGAATTGCTTTTAGGGTCTGTTTGATAAATACAAAAATAAACGACACAACGTTCTTTTGGAAACAAAAAAAGGAAACACTGATTGATTGATTTTTATTCTGCCCCGCTGTCAGTCACGGGCCGTGGGCAATATACGTATTAAATAGAGAAGGCCTTTCAAACAACACCGGCCGGTAAGTTTATATCCCCTTATAAAATCAATGGCGGACTCTAGGACGAGCTACGCAGAAGGTTCAGTTAACAGCAGAACGTATCGTTTCCTCATGTGACAGTCCAGCGCGTGTGTATTTCACTTTGTAGGTTATCGATGTGTTGAGTAGCGTGCATGGGGATTTAAATCCTGGGTGTGAAATTTTAACGCTGAGCCGCAGGCGACTGCAATGTCACAGGAAAAAACAGTGCGTTCTGTTGAGAAAGGTTTAAATGCCCAAACACCTTTCTCAGTGCGCGGATAACGATTTTGTCCCTAAAATATTCATCAAATAGAAAGCCAGGGGTCGGTTTTATGAAGTATACTTAGTGTTAAGTAACCCTTAGCTAAGTGTACGTCATATCTCTACAACATACGTTGTCATGATAATTAAGGGTTTTCTTAGCTATGTGACCGTCATGAAACCGGCTCCCGGTGCCGATTCCACAAAGCCGTTTGTGACTTAAGTCAAAACTTGAAACCTCTTCACAGTGCTCAGTTTTTTTTGTATTGGAAGTTGAAATTAGGCACTATTATCTTCAGATAACACTGATAAAGTGAACAAAATATTAATTTCTAAAGCCAAAAAATAAGCTTTAAGACGGCATTTCAAATTTTGACTTAGGTCAGAAATGGCTCTGCGGAATCGGTTCCTGGCATAAAGTTGAGCTCAGAAAACATCATGTCAGTTGTGTCCACTGCAGACAACGCTGGTCTAGTGGCGTGACGTCATAATGACGCACAATGAAATGCAGCGTCACAAAGAAAAATGACGTCAGTCTGCGCAGTAATTTCGCTGTGCAGGGCATAAATTCAGTGTCAAAGAGAAATATGACGTCAGCCTACGCAGTAATTCAGCCGCACGGGGTTTAAATCTCATTAAATGTCAACATGGCCGACTTTCGACCAGGAGATATCGTAAAAATTGACAAAATAGGCTGCACCAGAGTTATAAATGTGACGAGAGAACATCGAATCAGTGTGGAAATCATCTGCACTGACTACGACACAGAGCTATCGCCACGAAGGCTAAGTAAAATCCCCAGAAAGGAAACATCGGGTAGGCCATTATTTTTCTTAACATTATTCTATAGGCCTAAAACTTTGTGCTTCTCTAATTTTGACATTATCCAGATGAGACCAATAATATAATATAATATTATTATTATAAATATTAACGTATTGAACGATATATTGTATAAAGCAAACTTTTGACATGCCTATGGTATAAAAAAAAATCGTTATGTTAATAGATTTTGTCTCTACTATATTACACTCCGCCATGTACTTGTCACTTACTGACGACGCTTCACTTGACCTATATATGTGATATCACTACGCGGTAAGACGTCGGCCCAAAAGTTTAAATCGTAATGGCTTTTTCCGCTGTAAATTTACAATAAGGCATTTATGGGATAAATAGGATATGAAATTCGTGACCATCGATATCAAATTTATTAACCTCGAGGCTCGGAACAAAAGCCTCGAAAACTACTACTTTCGTGTAATAAATATGATATCTTCGGGTCACTCATTGCATATCCTCTACATATCCTATGGCCTGCAGCTCTGACAAGTCTATGTCAGCATTTGAACCGGCCTGAACAGCCAACGGCAATCGATAATTCTGTTAATGTTTAACGGATTATTCTGTTAAACATAGCACATACAGTTTATTAACTCAATACAGAAATTGTATAAGACTAAAAGAATATTATGTTGAGCGTGACATAGGATTATGTGGTAACAACCAGAATACATCCTGTTACTTTCAGGAAACAGATTTTCTTTTTGGGTGTGTACTTACGTGTGCATGAAAAGGGCATCGTTGGGTGTCCATACCAGGCTCCCAAGTTACAAATGACACCAGGGTAACCTTTCTGAAAGAAACCCCTCTCACAAGTGTAACGAACCAGGGAGCGGTGTGGGTAGGTGTCGGCTGTGCCGTTATGACTGGCGTTGGGCTTTTCTGGAGGACGTCCACAATCTGTTCAGAACAGACCAAAAAGAAACTGATTTGGTGTGGCACAGACTACGCTGAAAATTATACATACGACCCTACTTTTTGATTTTATGTGTACAGCAATGAACAACAAAGTTGGCTTATTCAAAATCAGTTCAATTTATTTATTTATTTGCTTGGTGTTTTACGCCGTACTCAAGAACATGTCGCTTAAACGATGGCAGCCAGCGTTATGTTGAGAGGAAAATGGGAAGATTATGGGGAAAACTACGACTATCCGCAGGATGATAGAAGACCTTAAAGAGTTTCCCCGTTCTCATTGCACATGTTTATTTTCCTGTTTGCTTCGCCGCAGGAGACACCTTGACTGCGTGCGTGCATTACAACCAGCTTCGCCATTTTACAGATTAGCGTTTATTGGGTCATCCATGCAATGGAAATTCTCGGCATATGTAAGATATTGTTCGGCCATGCAAATTTAGAACGGACACTCTGACTGGTCACAACAGCTCCTTAGCCCTGGCATTTTACCGGTGTCACATTTATACGAACCTGAGAATAACACAGGATGCTCGTGTCATATGTGAAAACTATAACTACCCACACGAGATGCGATCATTTATGGGGCCCTTGTTGACAATACGCGATTGACAGAGCTCCTCCGTCTTTTGACCACCGTGAGTTAAATAAATAGGTATGTGGGTAAGTACGTTTAAAGAATACATAAAAAGGATCTCTAAAACAAAGATTATGTTTCTATGACAAATGAAGAAAATCATGAAGAAATTCTTCGTTTTGGGGTATTTGTTAACGAAGAGCACGAAGTCCCACGAGCCCAGTAAACCGTGGTCGCTAAAGTAAGGAACCCAAGTGTATTTAACTTGTCAATCGGCACGATTTTGATTTTCTTAGTTCAAGCAAACATCGCATTCATTCATACATATTTCCCTACATTTGTTGTGCCAGTTTTGGTTTTTACAAAAATAGTGGGATTTTTCAGGCGTCAGCTTCCTCAGCTTGCCACGTGATGTGATACTTCAATAACAATGGATAAGAAAAGGTGAAGCGACCTAGCTTTTCCCCACAGGGAATGCTCTGAGCTGTCGCTGTCAAATTCTTCCATTAAAAGACTCTTGGTGTAAATTTACCTATAGAGATACCTAGTCATTTACACTGCTGCACATGATTTGATATTGTCTGGCTGTTTTATACAGTGTAGGAAAGGTGACGAGCTCAGACACAGCATGGCTTCGCAAGGCCGGCTTAGTGCCACAAATCCGTCTCCCAAATCCACACCCCACACAACCTCCCCCCCCCCCCCACACACACACACTCTATTCTCTATTCTGTCAGTTCCACCCACATAGTTTTTTTAACAGTGATCATCGTTCACGTCACCAGAGCAAGACACTTAATTTCTGGACTGACTGATGAGGCCTTAAGAAAACTGAACTTTGAAGCAATATTTACCCACCAAAACGAAAGCTTAATTTTTTTTGTACGGTAATACCCTATTAATTGTCCAGAACTGCACATTAAGAAATAAAACTAAAGCGATTCGTGTATCATTTAAACAGCAATCAATCAGTCTTATAGTCTTTTTATTTGGCCATAAATATTCCAGGAAATTATTCATGGACTACAAAGTTAGCACGCAGCACACCAATTCTGCCAAATACACCACCCCGCCCCCACCAATTTCAGTTAGTGTCTTGTACTTTGTGAGATATTTTGTATTTACCGTTTGCTTCCATGTTGACGTGAGTCAGGCATGTCAGAAACAGCACAGCTGCCGCCAATCTCATCCTCCGGTTCCGTGTAAAGATGTCGCACATGATCTGGATATGTATTCGTTGTCGCTAGAAACCAAATCCCTAGAAAGAAAAAGAATATATTATGGTATCAGGCGCCAAATTTTATACAGCTAATGGGCTCTGTCCGGTTTCCTTCCACCGTAATGCTGATCACCGTCGTATAAATTAAGTTGATTATAGGTATCAGTACATGTTGCTATATAGTTACAATCAAGTTAGCCTACAACTGTTTTGTGAATATCCAGAAGGTCAGGTACTTCAATACAGGATTATACTGAAGATGGTCCAAGTTTGTACCTACTCAGAGGGTCTGGTCTACTGTAATTCGGTACAGGGCTATCCTTAAGTTTGTGGCTACCCACAAGGTTGGGTCTACTGTATTTCAGTACGGGATTATACTTAAGATAGTCCAAGTTTGTAGCTACTCAGAGGGTCTGGTCTACTGTTCTTCCGTACAGGGCTATCCTTAAGTTTGTAGCTACCCACAAGGTTGGGTCTACTGTATTTCAGTACGGGATTATACTTAAGATAGTCCAAGTTTGTAGCTACTCAGAGGATCTGGTCTACTGTTCTTCCGTACAGGGCTATCCTTAAGTTTGTAGCTACCCACAAGGTTGGGTCTACTGTATTTCAGTACGGGATTATACTTAAGATAGTCCAAGTTTGTAGCTACTCAGAGGATCTGGTCTATGTACTTCGGTACAGGGCTATCCTTAAGTTTGTAGCTACCCAGATGGTTGGGTCTTACTTCAGCACTTCAGCACCTCAGTACAAGGCTATGCTATGGATAGCCCAACTTCGAAACTACATCAGGAGAATCGGCTCGAATATGATATTGTAATATTAAGGTGCAGTCAAAATCAGTAGCCTCATAACCTTGTCTGGTTTTAAGACGTTCAGCCTTGTAATGGTTTTCTGGCATGTCACTGTGAAAATCGGTTCTAAACCAATGTTTCCGCGGTAGATGAGAAAAAGCAAATACTATTATTTGTCGAGTTCAGTAAAATAATTTACGTCTCCTTCTTCTGTAATAAACATCGTTAAAATTGATAGCTAAGGTAGCTGAATACAACGATCACATTATTTATTTGATTAGAATTTTACGCAGCACTCAATTATGTTGTACATCTAGTGATATATCATAACGTTTCTAGCTGAGGACAGAATGGATTATGTCGTACATCTAGTGATGTATCATAACGTTTCTAGCTGAGGAGAGAATGGATTATGTCGTACATCTAGTGATGTATCATGACGTTTCTAGCTGAGGACAGAATGGATTATGTTGTATATCTAGTGATGTATCATAACGTTTCTAGCTGAGGACAGAATGGAATAGGTCGTACATCTAGTGATGTATCATAACGTTTCTTGGAGACGACAGAATGGATTATGTCGTACATCTAGTGATGTATCATAACGTTTCTTGGAGACGACAGAATGCATTATGTCGTACATCTAGTGATGTATCATAACGTTTCTAGCTGAGGACAGAATGGATTATGTCGTACATCTAGTGATGTATCGTAACGTTTGTGGGTGACGCCAGAATGCATTATGTTGTACATCTAGTGATGTATCATAACGTTTCTAGCTGAGGACAGAATGGAATAGGTTGTACATCTAGTGATGAATCGTAACGTTTGTGGGTGACGACAGAATGCATTATGTTGTACGTCTAGTGATGTATCATAACGTTTCTAGGTGACGACAGAATATATTATGTTCTACGTCTAGTGATGTATTATAACGTTTCAAGGTTAAGCTATATATGTTACAGATGTGTCCTGGTATTTTGATTGACTACTTTTGTTGGTGTAATAGAGTGTTATGTTGTCCGTTACATGATCTATTACACCATCTTAATATTGTCTTGAATTTTACAGATTAGATTTTATGTCGCACTTTTACAATAAATTATGTACACAATTGCTTCTGGAAAGCTGGCAACCAGCGACTATCAAAACATATCGTCCATTAACCCTACCTTACAAATATAGTATTTAAAAGCAATCATTGCTATTCCAGTAAGATTTGAATAAAAAAAAAGACCATGTTGTTACTACGTGGTACACAATTTCTTAACAGCTGGGGTTCATCTCAGCTGTAATACAAATGTATCAGGGCGTCGACAGTTCCGGTGCCCGGATAATGTTCGCATATGTGAGGGTAATATTTATACAAGGCAAACAACACGTGAAAGTCTACAGATAACAGCGAGTAAACATGGATACTAAAAAAACAACCATTTATAATATTACTAAAAGACATTGTCATGGCCATTGGAAAGTTAATGCGTATGGAATACGAACTATAAAAGAGAAGTTTTAACAAGCATTCTTTAATAATAAATTTGAGCGAGTTTTTATAGCGTAAAGTAGTACTGATTGATTGATTGATTGATTGATTGATTGATTGATTGATTGATTGATTGATTGATTGATCGATCGATCGATTGATCGACGGGTTAATTGATCGACGGGTTGGTTGTTTTGCTAATTGGTTGGTCAAAAGCACAAAGACTTAAGACAGAACTTGGGGGAGGTAAGAGATTAACCAGGGCACCTCGATTACCTCCTCCATAATGCATGCCATTTGAGTATGGCAGTAAACAATGATAAAATAAACAATGAAAAAATTAAAGAATTAAACATTACTGTGCACTGGCTCATTTTGATGCACGTTTGTTATTCTACTGAATGATTTTGTAGGCATTTTATGCACGTACGTATGCATGTATGTATGCGTGTATGTATGTGTTTGTGTATGTGTATGTGTCTATGCATGCATGCATGTTCGGGATTTGCATTGTACTTTCTTGCATCGTATATTTTTCCAGCCATATGACGACGACTGAGGTGTAAAACTGTTAAAATACTGTTAAAAGTTAAAATGAATTACACCTCCGTGTACAGTCTGCATTATAATAAATCTAAGTTGAAATACATGTACAAATAGAAGTTAGGGTGAACTAATCTAAAAGCTAAGGAGGATTGCACTTAAACGGTGAGGAGTAATACTAAATGCTGAGGTGGGTTGAATTTAAAGACTAAGGAGTAATACTAAAAGCCGAAGTGAACTGCACCTAAAGACTGAGGAGTAACAGTAAAAGCAGAGGTGGGTTGCACATAAAGACTGAGAAGTAACACTAAAAGCCGAGGTGGGTTGCACATAAAGACTGAGGTGTAACATTAAAAGCCGTAGTGGGCTGCACATAAAGACTGAGGAGTAACGCTAAAAGCCGTGGTGGGTTGCACATAAAGACTGAGGTGTAACACTAAAAGCCGTGAAGGGTTGCACATAAAGACTGAGGTGTAACACTAAAAGCCGAAGTGAACTGCACTTGAAGACTGAGGAGTAACATTAAAAGCCGTGGTGGGTTGCACATACAGATTGGGAGTAACACTAAAAGCCCTGGTGGGTTGCACATAAAGACAGAGGTGTAACACTAAAAGCCGAAGTGAACTGCACTTGAAGACTGAGGACTAACATTAAAAGCCGTGGTGGGTTGCATATACAGATTGGGGAGTAACACTAAAAGCCGTGGTGGGTTGCACATAAAGACTGAGGAGTAACACTAAAAGCCGAAGTGAACTGCACTTGAAGACTGAGGAGTAACATTAAAAGCCGTGGTGGGTTGCACATACAGATTGGGAGTAACACTAAAAGCCGTGGTGGGTTGCACATAAAGACAGAGGTGTAACACTAAAAGCCGAAGTGAACTGCACTTGAAGACTGAGGAGTAACATTAAAAGCCGTGGTGGGTTGCACATACAGATTGGGGAGTAACACTAAAAGCCGTGGTGGGTTGCACATAAAGACTGAGGAGTAACACTAAAAGCCGTGGTGGGTGGCACATAAAGACTGAGGAGCAGCACTAAAGCCCAAGTGGGTTGCACATAACGACTGAGGAGTAATACTACAAGCAAAGGTGGGCTGCATTTAAAGACTGAGGAGTAATTTTATAACCCGAGGTGGGTTGCACCTTAAAGGTTACATGAAACGCTTTGGCTTTTTTTCTTAGCCTGCAGATTATGATTTGTAAATAAATGTTACGGTACAAAAGAAATTCAACCTTCAAAGTATAATTTTCTTAAGGGTTCAGCGGTCAGTCCGGATTAAGTACAATGTGACTTGGACATAAGTTCCTTCATTTGGCTTCGAAACACAATTCTTGTTTTAGACTTCCTTTCTGTGTATCCATTAAGACTCAGGCTAATACTAAAGGCTGCAATGGCCTGTGCCTAAAGACTGAGGAGCAATGCTTAAAGCTGGAGTTGGGCTGCACCTAAAGACTGAAGAGTAATAATAAAGGCTGGTGTGGACTGCACCCAATACTAAGGAGCAATACTAAAGGCTGGGGTTGGCTGCACCTAAGGATTGACGAGTAATACTACAGGGTGGGGAGGGCTGCACCTAAAGACTTAAGAGTAATACTAAAGGCTGGGGGTGGGTTGCACCCAAAGACCGAGGAGCAACAGTAAAGTCTAGGATGGGCTGCGCGTAAAGACTCAGGAGTAATACTAAAGTTTGAGGTGGGCTGCACCTGAGTACTGAGGAGCAATACTAAAGGCTGGGGTGGGCTGCACCTAAATACTGAGGAGTTACACTAAAGGCTGGGGTAGGCTGCACCTAAAGACTAAGGAGCAGTGCTAAAGGCTGGAGCTGGGCTACACCTAAAGACTGAGGAGTAACACTACAGGCTGGGGGTGGGCTGAATATAGACTAAGGACTAACACTAAAGGCTGGGGGTGGGCTGCACCTAAAGACTAAGGAGTAATACTAAAGGCGGGAGGTGGGCTGCACCTAAAGACTGAGGAGTACTACTAAAGACTGGAGGTGGGCTGCACCTAAAGACTGAGGAGTAACACTAAAGACTGAGGTGGGTTACACTTATATGCTGAAGTGCAATACACCTAGAATCTGAGATTATAACCTAAAGACTGAAAGAAAAACTGGGTTAGGTGTAAAAATTACACCTAATGATCGACTGAAGTGTAGTAGATCTAAAGTTCGAGGTATAGTGCATATTTAAGATAAGACGAGGAGGATTACACCTCACGACAGACTGAGGTGTAGTACATCTAAAATCTGAGCTACAGTACATGTACACCTACAAGATAAGGAAGATGACACCTAATGACTGACTGAGACGTAGTACATCTACAGTCTGAGGTATAGTACATCTACACTTAAAGGAAGAGGGGGGATTGCACCAAATGACTGATGTGTAGTACGGTATATCTAAATTAAGTCTGAAGTGTATTTAAGCAAAAATCAGAAGTGCATTACACCTGAAGACTGAATGAGGTGAATATCGCCAAAATACTAAACTAGCTGTAACCACGGCCAGAATAATTTAACAACAGACGCTGACTTAGTTTTAATGCAGTCGTCTGGGCCCGGAAAGTTTGATCTTTTAAAGCACTTATGCTCACTATTCCATAAAATACAGAAAAAAATACAGAAAACACACATACTGAAGAAAGATAGATACAAAAGTACAAATTAAACTAAGTGGATATATACAAATAGAGAAAGAAATACAGAAAACACACATACTGAAGAAAGAAAGAAATAGAAGTACAAATTAAACTAAGTGGATATTTACAAATAGAGAAAGAAATACAGAAAACTACACACATATTGAAAGAAAGAAAGAGATAAAAGTACAAATTAAACCAAGTGGATATTTACCGACACCCATACACGATTACATTACACTCACCGCTTCGGGTTACATGTTCCCGTTGTATTCGCGATCTCCGCAGATGATTAGGAAAGCTTTCACCATGTGCTTGGCCTGTCTTGAATACAGCCTTCTGAACAAACCGGCTAGTGTTGGTCTTAAAACTGTAGTTATACTTCTCAAATGTCACACATCTTGTCAGACTGTTTTCTTGCTCTTGTTTATCACGTTAAAGCCAGCTCCTAAGTGTTAGCATGACATAAATACGGTTACTGCACGTCCGCATTCTGGGGTCAGGTCTTTGTTTCCGGAACATCCCGCAGCCTCGAACAGATTGTCATCCGTTAGCTTCGATAAACTTCGTGGAAATGAACCCAGCGGTTTGAAAGACATCCGGTTCACGCTATGTGAGTTATGAATGTAATTTGTCATAACAGGATGCAACAAAAGGCATTTACAGAATAACACTATGGCTTTGTAGTTTGTCAGTCTGTCTGTCTGTCTATCTGTCTTTTTGGTCAATCGGTCGGTCAGTGAAATTTCGACATTAATTAAACTTTTAACACTAGTCATTCACTTAACGAAGGACCTGAGTGCACAAACAGACATAGGCTTCTGCGGCGGATGTGATGGATATTCTTTATAGGCTAGAATATAGGAAATCTTTGAAGTGACTGCTTAATCGTTAACTGTCGATTATTTATTACTTTTGTTTTAAAAGTGGGGTTAAATGTCGCTTTCAACATTATTTTTTTCTGAGCACAACGGTGGCAATCCGGCATCCCAAAGCTGGCATATTAAAATTTATTTATTTAGTTGATTGGTGTTTTACGCCGTACTCAAGAATATTTCACTTATACGACGGCGGCCATCATTATGGCGGGTGGAAACCGGGCAGAGCCCGGGGGAAACCCACGACCATCCGCACGTTATTGGCAGACCTCCCCACGAACGGCCGGAGAGGAAGCCAGCATGAGCTGGACTTGAACTCACAGCGATCGCATTGATGAGAGACTACTAGGTCATCACGCTGCACTAGCGCGCTAATCAACGGAGCCACGGAGGCCCCGGCATATTAATAAAGCTGCCTCACTGGAACACCATGCCGAAGACACCGGCCAAACACGACGTCCCACAGCACGTCGGTAACTTGTCCAAGGTCGGTGGTTTACACCGGAGACTTCGCTTTCCGCATCCCATAAAACCGACCGTCATCATATTAGTGAAAAATTCATGTCTATATTGCGTTTACCCAAACACTAAAATAAACATAACCACTCGAATGAAGTCGCACTATAAACCATCACATATACATGCTGTATGATATTGGTGTCTTCGGCGATCGCGTTAAGTGTTAAGTCTTGTGTCTTAGAGGATAGAGTTAAGGGGGCTGCGAATGATGATATTGTTTTACCGGATACTGTTCCACATTTCATAAGAATGGGGCAGGGCAAGAAGATCTCAGGCTTATGGTGACCTTACATAAACAGAGCAGGTTTGTGGGACATCTGGCATATATTATATGGCGATGGTGATAATCCTGTGCATTGTTTTGATGTTACTGTATGTTAAATGTGCTGACAGCACAGCATATGGAGTAATTTTAGACTAGAGGCGTCTTATAAATTACAATGAACATGACTGCATTTTTTACCTAACTCTACTTAAGCCATGGTGCTAGGGGGCGTGTGTTTTAAGCATTGACAATTAAATAAATCCATAACTGAGGTAAATGTCGAGAGATCGTATTTTACCGGTTACCAATTATCACACTGTCGTCACTTCTCTGATATAATGCTGTATGCTCTTTAATTAACCCTATATTTGCACGAATCTTTTTCATTTAACTTCGCAATATTTTTATCATTTCTACTCTCGTTGACAGTTCGAGGTAGTCAGAATACGTACTCATTTACTAATTTAATGGTGATTCACGCCGTACTCGAGAGTATTTCACTTAAAAGAAGCGGGGAAATAACCCGAATACCCGCAGGGTGCTGGAAGATCTTCCCACGTGCCTCCGGAGAGGAAGTCAGTAAGTGCTGGACGTGAACTCACAGTTATTATGCTTATAACATATGTGGTGATTTGCTATGTAGAACAACATTCGCAAAGAAAAATAGTGCAGAACCACATGCATGTATGCATGCATGCATACATACATACATACATACATACATACATACATACATACATACATACATACATACATACATACATACACACAGACACACAGACACACAGACACACACACATACCCACATACATACATACATACATACATACATACATACATACATACATTTCCTGCCGTCCGTTTTCCTGCCACCATATGTGCTGGCCTTCGTCGTAGCAGTGAAATATTCTTGAGTCTACATGTATAGTACACAAAAGAGGATCACCTTCATGTGGAGACTGGCCACTATAACAGTCTTCATATATGTACATGTAGAGAAAAGAGGATCACCTCCACGTGGAGACTGATCACTCTTACAGTCTACATACATGTACATGTAGAGAAAAGAGGATCGCCCCCACGTGGAGACTGGCTACTCTTATAGTCTAAATACATGTACATGTAGAGAAAAGTGAATCACCTCCACATGGAGATTGGCCACTCTTCCCGATACACATCAGAACATTCTCACATTAGAACACAGTCCAACATGTAGAGAAAAGAGAATCACCTCCACGTGGAGACTGGCCACTCTTATAGTCTAGAAAAATGTACATGTAGATTTTGATAGTGTAGAAACATATAGATAAAACACGCTGATCTCCATATGTGGGGCCTTTCAATGGCCTTTCAATAGTGGTGTTGACTTTATATTTTTTAAATGGAATAAAATCATCTCATTTATATTTGTTGTCGAGCAAAAACTGAAAAACTGAAAACTGATATCCATAGAATATAAATGAATTGGGAGATATTGACATTTTATATAAGAACAATATTGTGAGTTAACACGCTACCAAAATGATCTTCCAGGCATTCTTTTAAATATATTATGAGCATTGGAGACAGGTGAAGATTTATATAAGTATCAATAATCTATCCTCTAAATATTGTATTACGTATCCACGACATGCCGTACTACTACACAGAATATGACGAAGGGCTTACAGAATAGAGAGTAAACACAGAGCTACGACGACAGTGATTTAATTGACAAATGGTCACACGTGATCGGTGCAATATGACATCTCATAAATTTACCTCAGTTTGGGTTTTAGTGTAACTGTTCATGTAAATGCCTGAATAGAAGCAAATCATGCGCCCTGGCACCATGGCTTACGCATAGATGCCCACCTTAATTCTTCTAATGTTAGGACAGATATAAGTAGTGCTGAAAGCAAAGATTTACATTTATCTCCCATTTTTTGTGAGGAGTATTATATGAATATATTGTTTAATGGATGGGCTAGCCATGTGAAATAAGACCTTAAATATTTCTGCTATAGTTACATGTATATTAGCTAAAAAGAGCAGACCAAGTGTCCCCAAAATTAGAAGAATTAGGTTATGTAATTTTATATAAGTAATAACAATTTAATTGAGCCAGTGATTAATTAAGTATGTTTTGTGCTAAGAAGAGGGGTTCATACACGTTATCACGAACTTTGAACCAACTCCGTTGTCTGTTAATGACATTAAAACAGGCCTATGTTTAAAATTGTTTAAATAGGCCTACGGATGCATGTCAATGACGCCATTAAGATCGGGGTATAGCAACTAGAATTATATACCTGATACAGATTTTATGGCGTATACGGTACTTTATTGATCAGGTAAAATTCCAGTCAGGTGCGAACGTCTCTTGTGCTCAAATGAACACTCAACATTCCGTTTAACAGAGAAACGGGCGGTAGATTAAGACAGGGTCGGCTTGTATATAAGCCATAGGTATGTGTCAAGTCTTGCCTCCTCACCTGCCGCGGTGAATAACCTAAAACAGCACCGTGTGTTTTGTACTGGCCGCCAGACTAGCGACGTGATTGGACATGCGACGAATTCCTATAGCGCAACGGGGTACTTGTGGCTGCCACTCGGTCAGGCAGGTATGCTACACCGCTGACTGACGGGAACAGCTCGAAGATATACTATCCCCGTGTGTGTAGCTTATTTGCTGTGGGCCGATAGAGCTGCTTGTCGTCCTAAACTGTAGGAAGATCGGTTGCAAAAGGAAGAAGTTGTGTATTGTCTTTTAGTTACAGAACATGGAAATGACGGGGTACGGCTTCGTATATCAACATTGAACTGTATCGTTCGTAGGTCATAAACTACAGCCCGCCATCTTTGCTACCACGGCAACGGCGCCATGTTCAGGGTGTGGAGAGTGAAATCTGCGTAAATCGAATGTTCACCGACGAGTGCCGATCTGTGGAGATTTGTGTACACTGCTATATGTCTGTTTTCTGTTGATGTGCCGTTTAACCCGGAGATCATGACCTCCACAGGGTGTATGGTATTATAAGAAAGCAGCTAGACTGGGACACAGATTGAATGCAACTTAACATCTACGTTGTATAACTGCAGATTACCTCGTCGGCCTATGGATTACCATGCTGTCTACAATAGGCGTGGTCACGAGTGGGCGTGACCTATTGACAACTTTCCTCATCATTTTGTGCCTGGGATGGGTGAACGGACAGCTTGGAGGTAAGTTTCTTTATTTCAATACAACAAATAATCAAACGTCACGTTTCTGTCTTTGTGTTATTTATTGAATAAAAACATCACGGGTTCAAATTTTACAAATATTGAATACCAGTTTTAAGTTATCGTATACTGGTATAGGCCTACTGATCTAAAAGATTGCCAGTTGTAAATACCGAAAGCCTCTTTCAGTACTTTAGCACATCTGTACAGAAAGGACACACAATATGTCCACGCTGGATGTGATTCTTCATTTGTATAAACTTGTGAGAAACACAGACATATCTGACTGGTAACCTGTGTGAATTATGAATCACGTCTACAAAGCCTACTTTATTCTGCCAGCTCCTGTTACTCGTGCATTTCTGTGACAGTTGCAGCTACACGTGTTCAGGATATTGTTCAATCATTTGAAAACAACAACAACAACAACAACAAAAAAATAAGAAATAAAAAAAAAAAGCTGCCTAAAGAACCAGATTCGATTAAGTTGTACGAAGCAATAAAATGTCAGAATAGGGAAAGAGCCGTTTCCCAAGTTTTTATTGAACTAGAACTTGCCATACGTGCATATGGCAATTGTTTGCCCACAGATCATAAGATGTATGGGAATGTTATAAACAGAGTGAGATAAGGAATAGCAGCAACCAACATACAGGCTAGTGGTAGAGTTAATAATAAATATTACAAGTAGAAGTTCCATCACTTGCTTTGAACTACATCATTAGGCATTAAAAAAAGTTTACACATATCTTCGTATATACAGAGAGAGTATTTTCAGAACGCTGACACGTGTGTACGTGCGTAAGAAGGTTCGTCGGTTTCCCCCGGGCTCTACCTGGTTTCCTCTCACAGTAATGCTGGCCACCGTCGTACAAGTGAAATATTCTTGGCGTACGGCGTAAAACACCATTCAAATAAATCAAATGAATAAATATGTGTGTACGCTTCTTTAATGGCCTATAATGTGACCCGTCGTAATACAGTAGTATGTTCGTAGAAGACAATTAGAAAAACGCCCAGGAAAAGGGAAAAAAACCCACTAAACTCTCAAAACACATGCATGGGAGCTCCTACATAACATTCACATGTGGAGGCCTTCCACCTCGCAAAGAAATAGGCCACATTAAGACGGCATTTTTTTTTCCTCTAAAAAGACGTCTAGTCTTGACGTTCGTATGTTTTTATTACTCCAGCTGATAAAACATTTTACAGCAGATCAAGAACAATTTTTTTGTCTTCTACTCAAATATAGGGGGGCGAAATGGAAAAGCATAGGTGAATTTTCGCCTGGTAAATCTGCTTTATAGTTCACAGTAGGATGCATGTGGTTTAATGCACTGCTATTTCCAGCCAAGTTGCAAAATAAGAAAGTCAGAATGTCAATAATTCATAAAATAAGGCACAAAATCTCACTCAGCGTTGGTACCATATCACAAGTGGACGTTCATCTCAACACCTCGTGTCACCGTCATGCGATAACTACATGTATGCGTTTCTTTTTGGGAGAGTATACATTTCGAACTGGCTCTTTTTTTCGCCCCATGTATTTGATGGCTTTAGAAGATTAATCAGCACGGAATATGTAAATAAATAATCTGAAAAGAGATAAACAATAGCTTCTTATACAAATATTTTCGTGTTTCTATACTGTATCATGTTCTGTGGATACATTCGTCTAGGCGCAGTACAAAGGCACTAAAATACGAGGAGCTGTTGGGTCTAAGCGCACGGCCTTACTGGTCCAGAGCTTGTACCATGAGCTGCACGAGCTTAGATCATTATACCCGAAAACAACACATGGTTCACAATAGAGGTCTTACATTGTAGGCCTTTAGTCACGACATGCCGCCTTATGAATTGAACATCATACACGTGTTACACCACGTGACAGACGCAGGTGTTCGATATTTGTTGAGTCATGATGGTCACCTGGTATTGTTTGCCTGGAATTGGATTCTCGCCTTCACGCTCCCTTACACCTTCCCCATTCCCCACTAACCCTTCCGCACCGCATCTCCCCGCCGACATCTTTACTGATTCTTAACCTTTGTTCTGTTTGGCAGGCGGTGGAACTATTTGGGTGAATTGTTAAGACGGTTTCACTTCAATACTTCGCATAGCGGTGTTTGGGATACGAAGCTGAGATGCTAGTGTCAGCCCTCAAATTATATCGAGCTTCAGAAAATTTTGTCTCTAGAGCTCGTATCGTCCATAGAGATGGACGTGATGGTTATGCTTCACATTTTCCCGTATTTCCATGTACTAATCGTTTACTAATCACAAACAATTCTCACTTGATTTGTTGTCTTTTTCAGATGAGCTTTATCTGTTAAAGAATTAAGTCGAATATACGTCTGTAAACAAAGGCAGCCGCCCAATAATAAATATAGCCGATATACTTTGAATATAGGAGCTCTTTGTTTTTGTTTCTCTGTGAAACGTAACAGATTTTGAATTGCTGCTAAGTTATTATATGTTTTTTTTATCTACTTACTTATTTGATCTCACGATGTCAAGTATTTTCACTTATATGACACAAGCCAGGTTTATGGGTGAAGGTCCGGGTACCGGACAGACAATCATAGGATCCATGGCAGAGGTTATGTATGAGTGGCGCAGCAGGGAGTTTGACCTTCCCTCCAAGTTCGCCACACCTTGAGTCCATCACCTCAGCTGCAGTTGTTGTGTTTTCACCACGTTGCTATGGTATCGGTTTTTTGTGTTAGGTGGCTTAAAACTGTGCTATCTGCGAGATACACAATACTGACCTAGACTAAGTAAAATCTCCGGATGTGTGGTCTATTTCATATAGGGGTGTGCATGGTTTAAGCCAGGGTATGGACCTGGCCATAAGGAGAGACTACACATACAGATAATACCCCATTGTCAAAATATACTCAGCCGCATGTCGCCATCTTATTTCTTCATGCTACTTAAGCACCATTACGTTAAAAATTACGACACGGAAACAGAAAAATGGAGCAGCGACAACAGTATCAAAATTGGGCAAATGGTCACATCTGTGTAAGCGGCGAAATCTGACCACTCGTCAATTCATTACACATTAATACGATCTTCTTCTGGCTGTCCGATTAAATTCTTAAAGACTAGCGAGTTAAACGTCCCCTATTGTTATGAATCACTGTACATACAACCGGTTCTTTTTCATATGCAGGCATAACATGTATACGCTTCTCAAATGGGTTAAACGCCACCTAAATTAAAAGAATGATTTTCTGCTTCCTAAACATAATAATAAATCCTTGTAATCTAGTCGTATTTATTTATTTATTTATTTTTATTTATTTATTCATTTGACTGGAGTTTTACGCCGTACTCAAGAATATTTCACTTACATGACAGCGGCCAGTATTATGGTGGGATCTAACCGGGTAGAGCCCGGAGGAAACCCACGACCATCGGCAGGTTAGTTCCAGAC
The DNA here is from genome assembly GCF_032854445.1 of Liolophura sinensis. Lineage (NCBI taxonomy): Eukaryota > Metazoa > Mollusca > Polyplacophora > Chitonida > Chitonidae > Liolophura > Liolophura sinensis. The sequence goes on from NC_088307.1 coordinate 7,940,311, forward strand.
CTTCCCAAGTGCGACCACTTGAGGAAGCCAGTATATGTTGTCTCATCTATTCAGCTTGTGCTCTTAATATGCGATGACTACGCCTTTGCTTTTCTCTCAATTAATAAGTTAGTTAAGTGTTGCAAATCCTGGTGTGGATTGCTGTTACAACTCTTATAACTCATATCTTCTGAAAATAATAATAAGGGCAATTTAAAGTCACATCATAAATAAGTGAAGATTGTTTGTGACCAGAGAAAACCACACAAGTGATCACAAATCCGAAGATAAAAAAGCTTACATAAAGGCTTTTTGACAGAGTCGTATGTCATAACAAACAATATTCGAATAGCACAAAAGAGTTTAACATTCCCTTAACATTAACTATGTGTGTACGGGCGCCTCATCAAAATTTAGAAATTATGCAAAAAACTTATTTTTGCGTTACATATGTAAAAGCATTGAAATTGACACTAGTTTTGCCAAAGATGTCGTTTTAAATTGTGAGGTATTATGGGAACAGCTGTTAATCGTATGTGCACCACTGCCCGCAGTTTACAGCTCTGATTAAGGTCCTCCGTGTCTGTGGATCGATCTTCGATCTCGATTAATTCGTATTTTATCGTTTGTTGATTTACTAATATTGAACACCTGTGACAGCAGTAAAGCGGTTGAAGCAGTGCGAACTCTTTAAGAAATTTTTATCTACAGGAAAGTATTGAACAATTAGTGATCCTATATTTTCTCTTTTGAGGTATGTTTACAGTTCCCTGATATAAATTACCTCCATTGACGAAACATCAGGGTGTTCTGTACACGCTAATATATGTTTAAAAGCATTCCATCGTTAACGCGATCGTCAAAGTCAAAATGGTTTGTTATAATAGGGTATCTTTTAAAATACGAGATTGATTTCCTAATACAGGTTGATATCACCAAAAGAAGCACAAGGATTTACCACTATGGAACTTAAGGCAGAAGTAGCAGACAGATAATTTTATCAAATTTTATCTCATACTTTTGTTCATGTTTTGACTTGAACAAGTACAATGTCCTTTGAAATATTTGAGACATTGTGAATTCCTAATTGTTCTTCCTAATTGCAGAGTCTACACTGAGGTACATCTCTCCAGTCCACTGTAAAGGTCATCCTTTTTAACGTTATCTGAATAATGCAACTAGCAATGTATGTGATAGCAAATGCCAGCACCAGCATATCGGCGTATGACCCGTATCAAATCAGATCAACATATCAACTAACAACTTATCGATGTAGAACGGCATGCTTTAGTAATTCTTTTTTACACAATCTGTGCGGGACTGTAACACTTTGCCATACTCAATCAGCCAATTAAAAAATTACAAGGAATTTAAAATAGGTTTAGAAAAACTATTTTAGCCGCCAGTGCCACTGGTACGGTATTATGTTGGCACCCGCTTTAATTTTGTGTTGACTAAGAAATGGATGTAGCTCGCTATATGATGACTTATTTAACAATTTATTACTCACTCTCCCAAATGTATTTGTGGTGAGCCTTTCGAAACAGCTGCCAATTATCTAATAGAGTGCAAGAGGTATGTTGTTCAAAGGAATTATGTAAAATAATATAAGACTGCTTGGTTATACGGACATCTCAGTTACAACTTTTCTCTATGGCTGCAGTACTTTACCGACTGAACTAAGTGTATCTATTTGTTTAGAGGCCTGCCTTTTCATTAGACACGCCAAACGATTCTAATGTGTTATTAGTGTTAAACCCCATACTGATTTTTTTATAGGTTTATTTGTATTGTATATGAAATTCATGATTATGTTGTATAACTATAGTTGTCAGACAGACCAATTAGCACTTCAGGACGGCCGCTGAACTATAGTTATGTACATGTCTATTTCATGTCTAAACATGTCTAAATTTCTACGAATGTCTCACGCTATAAGCCTATGACTTACTGTGTACATGGAAAGGATAATAAACACGTTTAAAACAAAGGTCAGCCAGTTCGCCACACCCAAGAATTTAAAATATCTTATTAATACCCTATTCTCGCGCTAGCCCTATTCAGGCGCTGGTTAAGAATCCATCAGCTCGATGTCAGTACACATTGATTGGGCGTGACCTCAAGTGTGGTGTCCTCAGCATGTTGTTCAAGTGAGGTAGCACTATAAATGCGATGACAAATGGACCAGTCTGCTATAAGGAGACACCGTCGTCATATCACACATGTTGATGTAAGGCGAGGCTTAATTAAATTAATTTAATTAAATTCCATTTAATTTACAATAACTTATAATAAAATAAAATAACTGAATTAAATTGACAATTCGGGGGGCCTCCGTGGCCGAGGTGGTTAGCACGTCAGTAAGGCGCAATGCCCCAGGAACCTCTCACCGATGCGGTCGCTGTGAGTTCAAGTCCAGGTCATGATGGTTTCTTCTCCTGCTGTACGTGGGAAGGCCTCTCAGCAACCTGCAGATGGTCATGGGTTTCCCCCGGGCTGTGCCGGGTTTCCTCCCACCACAATGCTAGCCGCCGTCGTATATGTGCAATATTTTTGAGTACGACGTAAAACACCAATCAAATAAATGAAATAAATCAATTAAATTTAATTTATATGGAAGACGGATGAGAACATTTCGCCGCGCAGCCCGCAGATCGCGGCACAAGAATAATGCGCGAAAGTTGTTCGTCCTCCTCCCCCGTCCATCGCCCCGCGAGTTCCGGCCCGCGCCATGAGGACGGAGCAAATCGCACTGTGCCTCGGTCCGCGACGAGGATGGTTACCGTTCGAGACCACGCGATGCAGGTCTGCACTACACTCATGAAATGGACACACGTCTTCTCTTGTATATACGTGGGCAGGTATTCCAGCAAGCTGCGGATGGTAGTGGAGCTCTGCCTGGTTTTCTTCCAACATAATGATGACCACCGTCGTGTAATTGAAATATTCTTGAGAACGGCGCAAAACACCAATAAAATAAATAAATAAATAAATAAATTGATGAGACAACGTAGGATGGTCACTGAGCTACAGCTATGATATGTCTCTGTGTGTACATGCGTGCATTATTCACATGAGGTTCGTGGTCAGTATTTTTCTTCTGACGTTAGAAGCACGTCAGTTCCGAAGTAAATGTATTGATCACGTGACGTTTCTCATCGGCCGCCGTTCATTCAATTTCACTAGGGTCTACTGAACTGCGTGTACTTTGATCTAATAGCCGCCCCTTTTCAGCACTGTTGGTATAGTCTTTTCCAGCATCTTTCTATATCCACATATCTCATCCGTAATATCCATGTCTATGTGATATCATTACACCGGCCCCGATAACACAGTTTGTAGAGCGTCCGCTGCGGGAGCGGTAGATCCAGGGTGAGCCCTTGGTCGAGTCACACCTAAGACCTTAAAAGAGGAAGTTGTAACTTCCTCCTTAAAAGAACTCTTGGCGTTCAGCACTAAGGGGATAGTGCAACGACTGGTTGACCCGTATTAGTATAATAGCTCGGGCGGGGCGGATTACTTGCCTTCGGTAAGACGTCTCAGTGAAGCAGCACTAGATAAAAAAGCGGTGGAAATCCGTCCTGCGGCAAGGAGGCACATTACATTCACTCCTTCGTCGTCACATGACTGAAAAATTGTTAAGTACGACGTTAAACGCCAAGCACTCCCTCACTTACTGGCATGAGGTGGCTCTAGGTGAAATAGTGCAACCCTGTGTGATTAGAAATTATGCGTTCATCGAGAACTATAGCAAACTGTATCATGAAAATTAAACGTGATGAAAAATTCAGAGAAAAAGGACATGAACAAGAATCTTTGGTATAACTAATATAAATGCAGTCTTCCAAACAGACTTATACATTTGCGAGAGTTAATGATGGAATTGTATTAAATAAATTGTTATTGAGCTTGCTGCATCAATTTCTTACTCTTCAGAAGATTATATTTGAACTTTGGTTACCGTCCCAAACTTACACCATACTGAAGGCACTGGCGGATAAAACATTTTCCTAGAGTTAGTTTGAATCTTGGTAAATTCTTGATTGCTTTAACTGAATTTGGTTCTTCTCCCGCACAGTTTGCGGAAAAGAAAGAATTACTAAAGCTGGCTGTTCTTCTTAGAAACTTGCTAGTGGTTTGTTGTTCTGATTTGGGGCGGGTTACGTTGGTATGTTGGCGGTGGTAGTGTATTTTCAAATACATTGCTTGATGCATCATTGATGTAATTTTGAAAAGCAGGCGATGTATGTATCATCGTATGCGCATTTTTGCGTACATTATGTTATAAAGAACGTGTTTATCTAAAGCAGTGATGACACAGAGAGCGTCCTTTTGAATATTTTTATGGTGTTTATCTGACCTTCAGTGATATTGTCCCAAGCTGTATCGACACATTCCATAGGTGTTGTAATAAAACATGTATACATAGTTTCTAAGCATTTTCTACTCAGGCCATATTTTAAAATTCTGTTCATGTGTAATTTTTATTGGCAGCCTGTACAAGTTCATAAGTCTAGCGCAAGGTTTAAGAATGACCCAGACAAACACTTGTCAGTTTCTGTCAATGGGCTGCGTTTTAGATAGCTGCTACATCACGTGGTTAGGAACGGTGACTGGGTCGTGGGCCGAGGCACAAGAACCGTACCGTTCGCGCGCGATTTGCACCGCCCTCTGGCCTCAACGCGCGTGGCGCGAGCAAGGGAACGAGACGGTCACCCCACGTGCGTGATTTGCACCGTCCTCGTGCCGCGGACCGAGATGTTCTCATCCGGCTTCCACATAAATTAAATTAAATTGAATTCAATTCCATTTAATTCCATTTGAATTCAATTCCATTTAAATTAAATTCTATTTGAACTCAATAATTTAAATTAAAATTAAAATTCAATTCAATTTAATTCCATTATTTTGACGACAGGCTGACTGCCAAATCCGTCTACAAACAAACCAGTGAATTATATACTGAATGTTAAACATTAGAAGTAAGTACAGTATAACACAATGATCATCCCCAAGCAAAGAACCAAACAGTCTAACTTCTTGTTCATGGACACCATGCCTTAACTTGCGATTTCTGTGTTTTCACAGTTTGTGGACCAGGTCGGTTTGGACCCCCGGCCTGTCAGGGAGTGTGTCACTGCCTCACTGGTCCGTCTGTTTGTGATCCGGTGGACGGCGCATGCTCGGATTCCTACTGTGACTATGGCTGGACCCAGGCACCCACATGCCAGAAAGGTACGTCCTACATCCTGAAGTCTCCCACAGCAGTTGTTTTATGGAAAGTTTTGTTTTGAAAAATAACCTACTCTCAAAACGAAAATGTGTACCGTTTTGTACTCATGTGTTTGTGTAGCCTGCGAAATAAACAAGATGTGTATCACACGTGGACAATTTTGTACTCATTAAAAGTCTCCGTACATTAGCAAGATGTATGTAAGGTACACATTAATGTTCCACTGCAAATTTGTTAACCTAATGTGTGCTTGTGGTACACATCTTGTGTATTTTTTGCACATAATTACTTTTAAAGAGTTCAGTAACCCTCCTTCGTCTTCACGCGCAAGGGTAACTCACACGCAAGTTGAATTCACCTTACTTCTCCTGCATTAGACCTTTCCGAACAGTCAATCAAGAACACGCGATTGACCAATCATAAGCCGTGTTGTTCGAAGTAGGTCAACCAGATGTCCCACACAATTGTTACAAAGATTCAATCTTTCTGTGACGTCATGACGTCATAATTGCTTTCACCGGGAATGGAGCGAAAAGTAACGTTGCCACTAGAAGGGGTGATGGGGCATCGGATGTGGTGGATCCATCCAAACTCGATTTCTACGATGCTAGTTTGCTCATAAAGCGTCATTGCAAAGGAATGGATGAACAACAGACAGGCCGTGCAGTGTTTCATGCAGACTTAAAGCTGCTTAACAAGTTGGAACCGTCTAATATGATGTTACCATCCACATTTGTGTAACATCCACTATTCTATAGCCATTCACTATTCTGTAATCATCCACTACTCTGTAACCATCCACTATTCTGTAATCATCCACTATGCTGTGATCATCCACTTTACTGTAATCATCCACTGCTCTGTGACCATCCACTAAACTGTAACCATCCACAATTCTGTAACCATCCATAATTTTGTAACCATCCACTGTACCAGCAAATCATGCCAATACCTTCATCCTGTATCTGTCTTATTTCTTTTTTGCTCAGCATGTAACAACACGTTCGGTCCCCCAATGTGTGTACATATGCCACTGTCCCAAGACAGACACCTGTGACCCTGTGAACGGGCTTTGTTCCTCTGGATCTTGTAACGCTGAGTGGTATGGCGCTGGCTGCCAGATAAGTGAGTATATTATAAATTTATAAATACTAAAAAGATTGTCAGATAAATGAATATATCCTAATTCTTTAGAGCATGGAAAGATTGTCGAGTAAATGAGTATGTGTCCTAGATTAGTAGTTTTAGCTTCTGACCATATTGTAAGATAAGTGTGAACATGTAAGATAAGTGTGTACATGTAAGATAAGTGTGTTCACATGCGTATATTAGATTTATTGGTGTTGGTTTAAATGCCAGATTTCATTATTGTTTACCGGCCCCGATAGCACAGTTGGTAAATCGCCCGATTTGGGAGCGGTAGATCCAGGGTCAGTCCTGGGTAGGGTCACACCTAAGACCTTCAAAGAGGAAGTTGTATACCATGAAGGGTATAGTGCAACAACTGGCTGACCCGTATCAGTATAATGGCTCGGGCGGGGCGTATTACTTGCCTTCGGTAAGGCGTCTCAGTGAAGCAGCACTAGATAGAAGAGCGGTGGAAATCCGTCTTGCAACAAGGAGGCATATAACATGCACTTTAAGGATTCCTTCGTCGTCACATGACTGAAAAATTGTTAAGTACGATGTTAAACCCAAAGCGCTCACTCACTCACTCATTGTGGTTCAACGCCATCCTCAAGAATTTTCTTCTTATACGAAGCTTTCATTTCTAAGGGCGGAGGAAACCGAACTGCTCTAGATAAACCACTAATATTTGGCAAGTTACTGACTCGGAATGTTTTAGATGTTTTAGGTTATTTTGGAAATGGTCATTGCGATTTTGGACTTGGAACGCCTCCTTATGCTTTACGAGTGTCGGGCTTGACGCTTGGATCCGCATACTGTCGCTGTGCGGGGGACAATGTTCAAAGTTAATGTCCAAAGAGTGTGATATGCAATGAGTCATTACCACTTTTGATTGTGTTAATTATATGACCTCGCAATGCAATTATATATATATATATTCAGGATTACCAAAGTTGATTGCACCCCCTGCCTTGATGAATGTGTCATGCGCAGAGGTCACCGTCCAGTGGAACACTTGGATAAAAGATTATGACAATGGAGAGGGTCCCATACACTCCTACAGGTACTGTACTTTGTGTTAAACTCCGGTCAACGCGGTGTCAGTATGTACTGTGTCTGGGTGGGGCGCCACGCTATTAGATAGTGTCTTCAACATGGCTTTCCCAGGATTTATCTATCCATTATTTGATTTTCACACTATGCAAAAGAAATATTCACGGTCAGATTTGTTGATGGAGGAAACCGGAATGTCCGGGGTAAACCACGGAACTCTCTTTTGAGGCAGCATAATATATGTAGTCAAGTGGACATTAGATAGGTTCTAATTCAACAAATGTCCGCTGTTATTCGGCACAGGTACATAGAGTACATATGCCTAATATTGGAAACAATGTTCAACTTGTCGAAAACAACAGAATGGCAACCCAGAATAGATGGAGACAGTACCTATATATATAGTGGCATAGTCCAAGTGTATGTTCCGCCCACCATAATGCTGGCCGCCGTCGTATACGTGAAACATTCTTGAGTACGGCGTAAAACGCCGATGAAAAAAATAAAGAAATAAATCGAAATATGTTTTTGTTTTGTCATTAATATTTTATATTCCTGTTATTACAGCTGCAGCGAAAGCAGTGACTGGATGTAATCATCGTAACACTTTCTGATACTTTTTATCATTTTCGCATAAACTGATGTAGGCATTATGACTTTGATAAATGTATGGTCTTCATTAAATTGCTTCTATACCTCGTACTTCTATAATATGGTAGGCGGTGGTCAGGATTATGCATGTGGGAAATGGATCATTACAAGTTTGACGTAAGTCACCATCATTATAGTGCGATGTAACAACAACTTCTTTATTTCTTTGTTTATTTGACGTTTAGCGCCAAATAATTTTTCGCTTCTGCGATGGCAGTGGCGTGCAAGCGTTTAAGGATCAGTTTGAATTTTGATTTCCAAAAAGTCTAAAATGTGATACCCCCTCCCGAGTATAGTAAAATAAAAAAAATAGTAAAATAGTAAAAAATAAATAGTTTTATTTATTTTTGTGTTTACCAGCATTTACCAAAGGGTTGACCGTCGGCCTCCTTGGCAACTGATTCGTTCACTTCCGGTCATATCTACAACTGATGAAGAGGTCTATAGTGTCGTCATTACAGTCGTCGAACCGGAGAAGCCAATACAATTCCGGATTGACTGTAATATGTTGGATAACGGGAAACGAGTGACTGGTCCACCTGGCGTGCCTTCAGATCCCGTAGTCGCCACATGTCTTAGTAAGTCCTCTCTGGAGTCTCGGCTATCTGCAGGATTCTGGGCCTAGATATTACGCGACTATTGCCCCTTCTTGTTTCACAAAGGCATGCAATCACAAAACTTGATATAAAGACATATTCTGGTAACGTTTCTTGAAGATCTCGTCGCCTCATGTCGCTACAACACAGAAATGTCACTTGCGGAAAAGGGTGCAAAGCTTTGTGAAAGTGTCATTCATTGTGATCAGTTGTATCATTTTGTGCCATTGTCACCCTGCAGCACATATATATATCTTATGCGAACGGTCACTGTATTCGCCATTAACACGTTTCGCCAACTTATTGCTTTTGGCGTGCAAGGAGATGTACAAGGCGAAGCTACCAAGAAAGAAATGCCTACAGAGGGACCAGCTTGCAAATGTCGAAGTGCAAAAATGAAAATGTGTTTTTTTTCTCAGCTTAGGGTGTGTTTATGTCAAACTCACTGGATGTCCCATTAAATAGCTTACCAGTGTCATTGCGTCAAAAAAACTTCAGAGGGCCTTCGCCTGTTCAGATGGTTAAAGCGGTGGCTCGCTGCGACTATGAATCCCGTGATCAATGAGGTTCCTTGTTTTGCTTGCGGCTTTGAGTCAGGAGCTGTAAGAGGTACCTGACGAAATTCGGTGATGTACTTCGTGGGTACTCTGGTTTCCTCCACCCATAAACCTGATCGCCCTCATTTGGCTGAAACATTTCCGACAGCGGCGTTAAGCAATATTCAAATAATTACACAAAATAGCAAATTTGTGTTTTTTTCCTCTCATATATAAACAGATTGTTTTATAATCTAGTAATGATGACATTAAACATAAAAACCAGAAGGAAAAACATTGATAATAGTGGATTTAAGAGATGAAAGATTTGCTTTCTCTTGTTTATGACTTTTTCTTTCTTTCAAAGTTTGTGAGTTTTTTGCAACAATATGGGTGCAATATTGCCGAAGTAGCTTTAAGCCATGCTCGTAATTCACTCATTTTTATGTATTTTGTAGCTACTACACCTCCACCAACAACAACGCGAGCTCCAACCACAACAACGAACCCTCCTACAATACCGAGTCCGACCATTCCACCAGAAACAACTACAACGCGTTCGCAAGGTACAACAACAACTGTAAGGGAATTACACGTTGGCGTGCTGTGGTAGCGACTCAAATGAGAACGTCAATAAGATTGACGTCGGTATGGTTTCGGTTGCTCAATCATAGGTCATCATAGGTTACTTGTAATTTGATTGTAACTACTTCGGCAACATGTGCTTTTGACATATGCACCTATGATAGTTACTCTCAACCTTGTATAGGCCTATATTAACTTTGTAGAACTGTGTTAATATTGTTGACGGCGCTTCCTTTGTAGTATAACAACGTCGTAACAGTGAAAGAAGATCGAACGGCATAATTGTGTTGTATTATTAAAGAGACATTTGCACGCCAGTGCTGAGTATTGACTCACGAGCCTCTCATCAATGCGACCGCTATGTGTTTAAGTCCAGCTCTTACTGGCTTCTTCTATGGCCGTACGGGGGAAGGCCTGGCACAACCTGCCCATGGTTGTGGGTTTTCTCCTGGCTCTGCCCGGGTTTCTCCTACTATAATGCTGGCCGCCGTCGTATAAGTGAAATATTCTGGAAAACGGCGAAAAACACCAATCAAATAAACAAATAAATAGATAAATTAAAGAGTGATTTTCCTGCTGGTGTCGGTGTATAACTTTTCATACATCGAACTGGTTAATTACTGTCTATTAGAAAGACATACATGTTTTATCGCCAATATTAGTGATTACAGAGAGATTCAGGATTTAAATTATGAATTTATTTGATTCTTGTTGATCATCGAACTATACACTTTTTCACTAGCCTAAAGACCTAGCAGTCAGGTTTTTGCTTGAGGAAACCAGCCTGTCCGGAGTAAGTCCACCGCCCTTCGCCAGGTGCTTGCCAAATCTCCTGATTTAAGGCTGTCGAGAAATCAGTATAAATACTAGATCATTATTTACTCTTTCAATACCGATAACCCGCTAATACAAAATGCGAAATTTAATGCTGATTTAATTTATCTAACCTGTGGATGGTCACGGGTCCCCCCCCCACCCGTTCTGTCCGGTTTCCTCCCACCATAATGCTGGTCGCCGCAGTCTAAGTGAAATATTCTAGAGTATGGCGTAAAACACGAAATAAATAAATAAATAAATAATTTAATTAACTTATCTATTTCTCCAGAGAATCAAATGGAACCACCTACCCGATAGGAAAATGATGAAGCAATGTTGATCTAACTTTCAGGTTCGAATATTTTCGAGACCGTACGTATCGGTGAGATTGGCCCGGACTTCGTTCTGTTAAACTGGACAGTGTTGTCGAACGTTTCCAACCAGTCAGTTGATATGGCGATTTCATACCACCTCTTTGCGATTGGTGACTGCAACACAAGCGTCTCCAGTGTCGACATAACTGAGAAAGTTGACCAATCAGCTACAGCCTACCTTCTGGACAATCTCGAGCCCTGGCGACGCTACATGGTAACGTTGACAGCCATTAGTGAATTCAACATAACTGACCCCGTAACCCTGTCAGTTTCAACTGGTGAAACAGGTAAGAACTGTGTGTAATGCTGTATCAGCGTGTGCATACCCCCTGTTTCGGCTGCGGACAAGTTGGTTTCCTCCATCCAAGTCGGTTTCCTCCATTAACACAGCTGAAAGTTGTCGATTAACTAAAACATTCTTTCAATGCAATTTTAAGCACCAATTAACCCCTTTTCAAGAACCAGGCATTTTGTGAGTTAAGATTAACAGATTATGGTCACTTTACATATACTGGATTTACACAGAGGATAGTTTTATCTCTTGATCATTATATAGTTTGACGCTTATATATACGTACCCACACTTCCCAGGATAAACAATGGACACATACGAACGGTAGGGGGATGACTTATCTTCCGACCTCACTTCATGAGTGACAAGTATTCAGTGTAAATGTTCCACTCTTTATCCTGGTTCCAAGGCTTTACAGTACGGCAAAGGCTGTGTGCAGGCCCGAAAGCCAAGTCACTGCTCCACTTAGCTGGATGGGCCCTAGTTAATCTTTGAGTGGTAGAATGAGTTCTCTATGCAAAACAACAGCTATAGGCACTGTTTAATCATCTGGCGAAATGCCAAAGATTGGCCTAGTCATGAAAATCTATCTGATCTCGTGCGGTCTATTCTTGAGTAGGCGCATAAGACATCAAACATCAAATAAATAAATAAACGAATAACCAAGGTGTTCAGCTCAAGGCAATTAACATGTAAAAGATTACAGCACAGAGAGTAAAATCAAAACAGCCGTGACAGCGTGACAGATGGCAAATGGTCACATTTAACCGGTAAAATACGGCATAATGTCAGTTCACCTCGGTTAGGGTTTTTACTCTAACTGTTCATAAAAATGCGTCAAGGGCAGCAACTTACTTGCCCTATTACCACCACGCCTTAAGCAGATTTGGGTGAAAGAAATGCAGTGTTGTTACCTGCAATTTACTGAAATACGCTAAAGTCTGTGTTGTCATCACATTAGACACACAATGGCATTGGAACAATAAAAAGGGACCAAGCCTTGAAGATGCTTAGTTCACCAACAGAATCCGGGTTCATACAGGAATATAATGTCAAAGACTACAATATGGAGAGTAGCCTTAAACAGGAGCAGTCACGACACTGTGATAGTTGGCAAATGGTTACGTCTAAAGTATGGCATCCTGTCAGCTTCCCTCAGTTTTATGCTAACCGGTCGTTGTAAATGCTTTTAACGCAGCATATTATACGCCACTTCGCATCACGACTCACGCTAACTGGGTCCAGAAGTACTCAGAATGTCGTGTGGCCACATTTAAAAAGAATAACATTAAAACAATGCAAAGCCACCAGATCTTAGATACCAGATGACCTTAGACAACTTCAAAACATTTCTCTCCCTATTCACGGTCCGCCAAGCAACGACAGAACAGTTGTTTGCATTCTGTTTGACTTATTTCATTTTTGTTTAACGTAAAAAACCAGGGTATTTCACTTACAGGTGAAGGAGTTTTTGGGGTGGGGAAAACCACTGAACATTGGCAGACTACTATCAAACTTTCCTGCGTACAAAGCGCAGACATGCTGCGCATATATACAGAGCCGCTTCTGCTTAATAACAATGATGGTCTGACAGTGTCCATCGCTCTCATGAACACGTTATGTTATTTACAGCTCCCACTGGTGTAATAAATGCCTCGGACATTCGGCTACAGTCGGCAAATTCCGGAAGTTTATCCATTACCTGGAACAACTTAGAGTGTATCGAACGTGGAGGGATACTAATGGCTTTCGAGGTGCAGCTCCATCCAGTGGGAAACGACTCGTTGTCTTGGGTGGTCTTGGCGGATACGACAGCGTTAACCCTGACCGGTTTACAACCATATACTGAATACTCTGTAAGAATCCGCTATGTCAACAAGATTGGGGCCGGCAAGTATGGGACGGAAGTGGTGTTCAGGACTGCGCAGGATGGTAAGCTGTCTTTATCTTCTTACTCAATGTATTAATTTCCCTCGTTGTCTTCTTACTACTTACTTGTCTATGTACGAAATATTTGTTCAGTTTGAAGACATCATGGCGCGATCAGTACACTATCACACAGTCGCAGAACTCTGACCTAAGAGTGTAGATCTATTAAAGGGCCATGTTAAAGTGTTACTGCATCCATGCGTATAGAATTCCTCAACAAAATCTTGGCCAGCAACTTCCGTTTATCAGGAAATTATCGCCTTAATGGGTTGCTCCACAAACGAGTCATTCGCACATGTTAAAACTCTGGCAGCTGACTTGGGAACGGTATCATTGTGACCTAGTTCCCAGCTCGAATGGCAAACGAGTTAGTCATTTGACTCATTTATACGTGTCATTCATTTGACTCATTTATACGTGTCGTCCCAGGATGGTAAACCCGTCAGTCAGATGGGTTGCATCTTTTCTGAGTGTATAGGCTCCGTCTAATAACTGTCCAGAAAGGGGTGTATTTTTGAACTGTAGTCGTTATGCAGCCAGTTAGTTCTGAAATGTAGCCATGGTGCAGTCAGTTAGTTCTGAAATGTAGCCATGGTGCAGCCAGTTAGTTTTGAAATGTAGTCATTATGCAGCAGTTAGTTTTGAAATGTAGCCATTGTGCAGCCAGTTAGTTTTGAAATGTAGCCATTGTGCAGCCAGTTACTTCTGAAATGTAGTCATGGTGCAGCCAGTTAGTTTTGAAATGTAGTCATTATGCAGCCAGTTAGTTTTGAAATGTAGCCATTGTGCAGCCAGTTAGTTTTGAAATGTAGCCATTGTGCAGCCAGTTACTTCTGAAATGTAGCCTTGGTGCAGCCAGTTAGTTTTGAAATGTAGTCATTATGCAGCAGTTAGTTTTGAAATGTAGCCATTGTGCAGCCAGTTACTTCTGAAATGTAGCCATTCTGCAGCCAGTTAGTTTTGAAATGTAGTCATTATGCAGCAGTTAGTTTTTAAATGTAGTCATTATGCAGCAGTTAGTTTTAAAAGTATATTGTTACTTTCATCACGGATGACTGAAACCATCTGGTATCATTAATTATTGCTAATTCCTTTTTAGCAGTAGCAAATATAACGCTACTTTTGTCATAAATTATTGAAAGTTTTTGGACAGTTTGCGCTTGCCCTGCGCTGCGTTTGCAATTATCAACCTTTGACGTTCCACATCTTTGTATTCTTGTTTAATTGTAATAAACAACTTTTAACACCACCTTATTTTATCCAATCTAGACTAATAGCTAACATGCATAATATATTCATTGTTTTTTTGTTTTCAGTTCCAGCATCCCCAGTCATCAATTCCACGCTATCAGCGAAGGACTCCATTAAAATCACCTGGTTTGAGCCTGTGCCATCAAACGGTGTGATTACAAAATATGGAATATCTTACACTACCGCTAGCGGATTTGAATCGGAGGTGACCTTGCCGAGTCTTGAGAAGCAGGCAACAATGACAGAACTGAGGGCGTTCACGGAATACGCTATCAGAGTACGAAATATTTTTAGACTACAAACTGAACCTTTACATCCCATTTTGAAAATTCCAGATTTTGAAACATGCAGAAGATAAAGATTTTAATCCCACTGACAATTTTAGATTTCTAGCCGCGTTCGAGAAGTTGATACCAAAAAAAATGTCCAAAGTGTGAAGTATTGCACCAGTTAGTGATATTGATGGTTTTGTTGTTGATGACGTTCTTGTAGGTTAGAGCCGCTACAAAAGCGGGATGGGGAAACTACAGTGAGAGCGTAACAGTCCGTTCCTTGCAGGCTGCGCCCGGTCCTCCTACGAACTTGAGTCAACAAGGACGCAACGAGACATGTATTCAGTTTGACTGGACGGAACCCGCAGAGAAAAACGGAATTCTATCCAATTACCAGGTATGCAAGGCACATGTAGCAAAGCTGGCTGTAGACTTTAAACAACACTGCAAACCTGGGCCCGTATTTATCAGGCAACTTAAAATTAAAGTCATAAATTACAGGTGCTTAAAAAGCCTAATTCAGAACAGGAAAGGTGAATTGTTTTGCGGTAACTAATCATTGTAAATTGCAAAACATTTTAAGTATAGCTTTGTTTGAATTTTTGACTTAAAAAGCTTGATAAATATTGCCTCATGTTTCATGTGTGACCACTGAGCTCGTGGCATCCCCGGGCAGATGAAAATGTCGTTGGGTTTGTGCTGTTTTTGATGAACATATATCTCTGGAAGATTTTCGTCACAATTTTGGTGGCAGGCATTTCAAGCCCATACACCTATATATAGGTAAATGTCTTTATGTTCAACAGATTTATGAAAAACTTTGTGTTGGGATGGTGTAGATAAGGAGAATTCAATATGGTAGAAAATCAGAGCGAGAATTTCACTGGACGAGCAGTCCTTTCGCGCTCATATCTAACCAATTATATGCATGATCTTGCGATTCAAATTTGAATTTATTGAGCATATCGTTCGTTATATGGGTTACAAAGTGGCCACGCAAATATGTTAAAATTAGATGTATTCATTTAAATAATGTATATAATCCTGATGATAGCCAAATCGAAATATTGTTGTTTGCCAACGAAAGTCCTCTCTCGGCGTGATCTGCATACTTTACTATGTGAAGTTTATCAATCGATGTAATGGATTCCGTTTTCCATTATTGCCAGATCTTGTAACTAAATTGAATACATAAACTGCCCTGTAGCCAACTAGATATGAAGAAATACTTACTCTTGGAACATCCATTCCGGCGTTTCGAATCGACGTCTTATGTAAATATTTGGTGAAAAAAAAATAAAATGAATTTAATCAACTGGGAATAAAATCAAATACTTGCTTTCGTGCAATATGAGAAGTGACGTCTATTCTAGCTTTGACTTACTTGTGTATTGATACCAAGGTTCTAGCCACATTTATTACGCTTCTAAGCTTTAATCTTTTCATTCAAAGAGAGGTTATACGATTGTAATAGGAGTTACTTCCCACCTAACTAGAGAAAAATTCGTCTTGGGAGATGCTACTGCAGGTCTTACTGTCTTACTTCGGATCGTGGATTGTTACAAGGCCTGAATTTCAGTTATAAAGTTTAAGAGCTTTTCATTCTAATCAAGGTTGAAATCTTGAATAAATCGTATAAGTCAATCTTATGTAATCGGCTTATAAAATGTATATATTTTTCCTTACCATTTTAAATTATCTCATTTATTTGTAGAACGTTTTCCCTGCTTCGGTACATATTTCCTGATAGCTGTTACTCCATACTTATCAGCCATCAAACAAGGCATTATAGGAATTAAAATCAATGGTGAATTTCACCAGGAAATAAATTGCTCGTAACATATTTAGTTTGTGCCGGTAATCCTCAACCTTAACCGCGACCGTCGCCATATTTTCTATGCAACTGAATTCAGTTCAGTATTCATTCACCAACACACACGGTATATATATAGTCACAGCCGGTATAAATACAAGTCATCGGCGGGAGTAAGGCTCAACTGAGCCCGATGTATCCCTATACAAATGTAATGATTAAAGCCACGATAATATCACACGCAGGTGAATAAAATGCATAAATAAATGAATAAATAAATAATAATAAGCCAATGTGCATATGTTTAACCCGTGACGACCTGAGGGAAAGTAACCTTAGGAATAATAACTCTAAGAAGAACGACTTTAGACGAGATTTGAATACGGAAGAGGATTGTGTTGTTTTAAGTAAAGGTGGCAACTAATTCCATTCGCGCCGTCTAACTATTTTAAGTAAGTAATAAGAAAAGGTGCAGTTAAATGTAGGTTCATATAAGTTAATTTGCTGACCAAGTGTACTGTATTGCTGGACGGCTAATCTCCTCTGAAAATAACCGGAGAAACGTTTAGGAATCGGGGAATAGTACAAAATAATGTCTTGAAAATTAAATGTAGGTAATGATAGCAATATGTCTAGAAATTTCTTCACAAATAAAGAAATTGAATATGGCTTTTGCTAGTTAACTTGTCGTTAAAGATTGTACCGAGAAATGTTCGGAACATTCGAAATTAAAAATGGGGGCATAAAGACCCGTTTCATGGCAATATTCGAAATTAATAATGGGGACAAGAAATGTATATTTCGTCTGGACTGAGGCTTAATTAGTATACACTTATGGACAATATTTGAATTCGACACTAAACATCAATCAAATGAATAAATAGACATTTGGTATGTCAGATATGTAACGAATTAACTACATATGTAGAGGATACGTGAAACTACTCTGTGGCCTTTGGTGGCCTAAAAATGGTTGGAGCGTCCGCGTCGAAATTGGGAGACTGCGGGATCGAACCCAGGTCGTGTCATACCAAAGACAAGCTGACTCGCTTGGCAATCAGCACTGAGAGGTTACCCTGTCCAATACTTTGATTTTACTCATCTGTTTATTCTTGTGAAAATTTGCTAGACAAATAAGCTCATGAAACCTTATTCCGTCACTGGGCGGAAAAGAAGATAATAATGTGTTGGTTTTTTTCTCAGATTTCTTACAAGCAGATTTTCACTCACCATGCTCGCGGTCTGAATTCCACAACGGCACGTGTTTCAGTGAGCGCAGCTGTCCGATCGACGGTCGTATGTGGTTTACAAGAGGCTACCTATTACACGTTCGAGGTTAGAGCAAGTACAGCGGCTGGATTTGGTGCCGCGTCTGACGCATTGGCTATCTGGACACTCCAAGGTGTTCCAGAGGCTCCACCACGACCAAAGGTCATGAGCGTCAATTCAACAACCATCACACTTGAACTTGACCCTGCCGAGGTCACCCGGGGTCCAGTTTCCGCATACCGCGTTGTTGTTGACGAACTTGAGGGTAAAAGTCGGCGGCGGCGAGCTGAACAAGACGGACTGGATTTGCCTGGATATGTGGCAGCAGAATTTGGCTCCAAAGCCATCACGACAAATACTTTGTTTGTGGTTGGGGACAATGGAAACTACGGTGGCTACAAAAACCCGGGTTTGCAGTCTGGTAAGATGTACGACATAGCGTATGTGGTAATAAGTGAACTGGAAGGTCTGAATCGTTCCGCCTTTTCACGTGTGTCGGAAGCAGTAAAAACCGGCCCACCTGTTGTCGTTAAGCCAGTAGTAGAGGACAACACGGGTCGTGTCGTCGGTATTGTTTTGGGAATATTCCTATTACTAATATTTTTGGTCCTCCTTCTTTTCTTCTTGTACCGATATATTCAAAACAAGAACAGCAAATACTATCCTTCAACCGCATACAACAAAGATACAGACAAGGTTAATCTTTTCTTGAATGAAGACGATGACTTGTTGAAGTACTGGAGCAAAACGCAGTCGTTTACTCAGCGACGACACGTTGTGGCTGGGCTTCAGTACGTGCACAGGAATCGGGGTGTCTTCCCACACGATCACCTCATGACGCAAACGTCTGCAGGCAAAGCAAGCAGCAAACCTTTCATTTCTTTGCATAAAGAGTTTTACAGTCTTCCTCATAAAAAGCGACCTTGTACCGCGGCGAACAAGCGTCGAAACCAACACCGAAACAGGTTTGATCATCTCTTGGCATTCGACCATAGCCGCGTTGTGTTAAAGCCAGACGAGCATTCTGACAACGACTACATCAATGCCAATTACATCGGTGGTTACAAGCGCAGGGACGCGTACATTGCAGCCATGAGCCCGTTTAACGATGAAACCGTATTAGATTTTTACAGGATGATCTATCAGCTCAAATTACCTACTGTGGTGATGATCACGAAAGTTGAAGAAGAACAGTTTATCAAATGCACACAGTACTGGCCCGATGTACAAGCCGTTGTAACCTTTGAAAACTTTATTCTTCAAATGGAGGAGGTTCAGCAGTTCCCAGACTACGTGGTGAGGGTCATCAGTCTGAAGGGGCGCGAGGAGAAGAATATACACACGGTGACAGTGTTTGACTATACATCCTGGCCGGAGCACGGCGTGCCCAACGACACCATTCCGATTCTAGAGCTACGGGACAAGGTCAGGGCAGTAACCCCTCCAGACAGCCCCATTCTCGTCCACTGTGGGACAGGTGTTGGACGGACCGGCTGTTTCATCGCTCTGGACGCATTGCTCGAGCAGTACAAGTCGGAAAACGACGTAAACGTCTTCCACTTTGTGAAAACCATGCGAGACAGTAGAGTGTCCATGGTGCGAACGATTCGTCAGTATGCCTTCATCTACAACGCTCTCTTTGAAGCCGTTGTGATCGGAGACATTAGCGTGGGCGCGGATTTGAAGGAGAAATACAAGGACATGATCAAAAAGAATCATAAAACTGGACATACATATTTGAAGGATCAGTTTTTATCCTTGCAAGAGTTCACTCCGAAATTAAAGAAAGAAATGTGTAGTACGGCTTTGCTTCCCGCTAACATAAACAAGAACCGTTATCCGGATTTAGTTCCACCCAATGATTGTCGCGCCATCATAAACACACTGGGCGGCCCTGAGAGAACCGATTATATTAACGCAGTCTTCCTGGACAGTCATACGAGGAAAAACCACTTCATCCTCACACAAACACCTTTACCTTCCACAGTGCTAGATTTCTGGAAGCTGATATACGACTACAAAGTCACTACAATCGTAATGATGGAGGAACGGAAGACGGATCAAGGACATGCGCAGTATTGGCCGGATGACGACCATCCGAATATAGAGACCAGTCCTTACGTTGTTGAAAACACTGAATCCCGAGCGGAAGGGGATGACGGTCAGATTATTATTTCTACACTGAGGGTGCACAATTTACAGATCCCCCGAGCCCAACCGAGAGAGGTACGACTCTTTCAGCTCCACTCATGGACGGGTCCCGCGTTTGTGCCATCCTCCAAAACAGTCCTGCTGGACCTTATAGACCTCGTGGACGACTGGCAAAGGTATTCCTCGGGAGACACGTCACCAGTCCTTGTTCACTGCAGCGACGGTGCTACCCAATCAGGCCTCTTCTGTGCTGTGTCAGTCATATGCAGCAAAATGCTCCATGAAGGAAGAGTTGATGTGTACCACACGATAAAGCACCTGAAGCGCAGACGACCTCAAATAGTGGACCAATTGGTAAGAAACAAGCTAACACTGAGCTTTGTCCTTGTTTAACGTGTAGGTATAGGTAAACCCTGATTCTTCTACCTTTTTGGTCACCTCGGCAACCAATATTTTGAAACATTCGGAGAGAAGTATGGGTTGTAGAGAAATAATTTGGGCAGTTGTATGAAGCTTGCATTTTTAGTGACACAAACAAGTCATTTTATACAATAATAAATGTATTTATTTATTATAATAACTGTATGCACAAATTCCACTGAAAAAAGTGCTTTAGTGGTTGAAAAGGTTGATGATTTACAGTACGCTAAACGCTGAACGTCCTTATCGACACATTATATGTACTGTTCAGGCACAAATAATCGTCATAACGTCATGGAAAACGACTAAGTTAATACTCCACATCACCCAAATACGTAGTATCTTATTAAACACACAGCGTATGAATCATTCCATTTTGCATTAAATTCTATAACTTTTTATCAGCTTACCATAAGAGAGCGCAAGGTGCCGTTTTCTTGTAAGCAAGAATAAAATACAGAAGACAACCTAGAGGTGTAAATGGTGTCCAGTGTGTAAACCTTGCCGTTACACGTGATTAAACTTTGTTGCCACCCAATGTTAAATATGTGCTACAGAACTTCAAGTGATCAAGTGACAATTTATTTATTTATTTGATTGTTGTTTTACGCCGTACTCCAGAATATTTCACTTATACGACGGCGGCCAGCATTATGGTGGGTGGAAACCGGGCACAGCCCGGGGGAAACCCACGACCATCCGCAGGTTGCTGGCTGACCTTCCCACTTACGGCCGGAGAGGAAGCCAGCATGAGCTGGACTTGAACTCACAGCGACCGCATTGGTGAGAGGCTCCTGGGTCATTACGCTGCGCTACTGAGGCCCCGATCAAGTGACAAAACGCTTTCTGTTACTGACACTGAACTTGAGGCCTTGGCCTAAATATTCAAGTTCTGGATAGCTTACTTATCCTTATTCATGATTCAAACTTTTATTTAGTATAATACTGCTTTTTTAGTATATACTCAGGTGATCTAAACTTAAACGAAGGTAGTGAATTTCTGCTTTTAGCTATATATTTCTCGCTCATTTATTTAGAACGCATTTAGCTGATGCAAAAGCGTCAAGAAATATAACCCAAGATGAGTTGTATATGTTTGTTTCATTTGGTAAACCTTGATGATGAAACGACATATAGAATGGCCATCGAGGCTCTGGTATTTGCAGCGAATGTTTTAAAGGTACCACCATTTTAGACTGATTATAAATGTATGCTCCATTTTCATCGGTTTTTGGGGCCTTAGTGACAATGAGCCATCCACGACATTTGTGTGCATCGGTTTGGGCAGACTTTTTTTCGTTCAAGACCAGTAGACATCCATCGGGATAGCCTACATATCTGTGCGTCACATGAGCGAACGCTCGGCAGTAACTTGTCAAAGGTCTGCGATTAACGCCGGGCATTCCGATTTATGCCACCCATAAAACTGACTAGCATGATATAAGAGATAAGTTAAGGGCATGACGTTAAGAAATAATTTAATAAATAGAATATATATGCCCTTTGGTACGTTACGTTCATGGTATACCCGCTTTGTTTTCCAGGAGCAGTACAGATTTTGTTACAAGACGTTATGGGACTTCATAAGTCTTCGGCTCACAGAAAAATCCTTCTCACAGGGATCGGAAACAATTGGCGACAAGCTGTATGCCGCACCCAGTCTCAACCTATCGCTCTACAGCTCGATCTATGACGTCGACGATGATGACGCAACATTCCAGGAGCCACGTTATCACTTTACCAATGGTCATCCAACCACCCTCCAAGAACTGTATCGCGAAGGGTATATCTAATTATCTTGTTCCAGGTCGAAATTTTCAAAGATTTTTCCACATTTCAACTGGTATAAACGGTCTTAAGTGCGAAATGCATTGTATAACAGTGTCATTTAAACAATTTGCAGAAGGTAATGTTTCGAGCAGATTCTCTTCGTCAATTTTTTTGTCTTTTTAAGCATTACTTTTAAATGCTTGACTAGACTTTTATGTTTGCGTTTTAATTCAGTAAAATGGAAAAATGTTATGTTCTTTATTCTGTTGAAAACATTTTATCTGCCAGGTTGGGAGTATGTCCCTAAAACCTTTTATCGCTAAAAACTTTTAGAAAGAGGTTTCTGTAAATTTAGGTAGGTACGAAATATTAACAAGACATACTATGACATAGATGTACATTGTTTCCCAGTGTCTAAGGGCTAAGTTTTTTGCAATGTTTTATGTCATAAATTCGTGGGATTTGCTAAGGTACTAGAATGTTTTGTTCCTGTGATAGAGGATTTATGTACCTACTCTGCACCATGTAGTAATGGTGTAATGTAATAATATCTAAAATGTTTTAAATAAACCCCAAGATACAGTGAGTTAGTCATGCATATTTGATATTTCATTTTGCATTTTATGAAAAGCGGATTTCTGTACGTTTGTGGTATAACGCCAACTGTAAGTCTTGATAGCTCACGCATCTAAGCATATCTTGTGCTGGACACGATAGGCATTCAAACCATGACGTCGCGTGTTCGAATCCAGCTGCTGCTAAAGTGATTAAGACTAAGTATAAGATGGCCTGCCAGATACCTGGCTGTATGAACCTGGCTGCCGTCTTTCAAATGAAATATCCTCGAACATGGCATAAAGTAAACGGCTGTGAAACAGTAATTCAGAATATTTTATAAACAATTAAATGAAAATGCTTTATTGAATTAGTGCTGTTGCTAACGTTACATAAGTATTAATCTAAGTTTTTATGTGTATATGAATAATGCCTTGTATTTAATATCTAAGGAGTTAGACTGCAATATTTGATTTTTGTATTTTGCTTGTCACTTTATTTTCTTAAACTCAGTGTATATTGTGTCATGCTAAATGATATACAGGTTAAATGCTACACGTGATTTCCTAATAATGTAAAGTAAAAAATTCTGGCTGTCGCATGTTGATTATTTACAGTAAATGGCTTGAGAAACTGACACCCTGGCTCCGCAGAATAACCAACGTTTTAGGAATTCAGAATGGTCAAGATGCAAATTTTGCTTCTTTTTTTTTTTTGCTCGTAGCTTTTTAGATCATATTTGTCCAGCCAGTATAAGGGGGTTTTTGAGTTGGAACCTTTTTATTGCAAAAGAAAAAATGAAGTCCTACTTTATCATTTGACCTGCTCGATGTAAGGCAACTATTTTGATTACGTTTATCATAATATGGGCGTTTGAGAGTATTAAGAGTGTACAAATGATGGGGAAAAATATTAATGAGTTGCACTGTCGTGAATTTTAGAGATTCTTAAAGGAAAGAGGCGTCATTTGTGCCTCTCGAACACCGTGGGACATATTATCGGTATGTTAATGTCAACAGAGCTTACCTAACATTTCTCACAAATTGCGTTATACAACATCGTGCTGTTACCTTTAACAAGAAAAGAGTTCGAACCTGAAACTCCTCTCTTATCAAAAAGATGTGACGTGAAACAATCTGTGATCAGTTGTTTCCACTGACTTGGTGATAGGTGAAGTAGTTTTTTTACAGTGCCGAAAGCGTACATATTCAAACAAGCATATTCATGAAGAGTTAATGAAGTTGATAACAGTTGATAAAAGAGGACAGTATAGGATCGACTATGCATCACACACTTCGCTGTAATATTTACGTGGCTACCCGTTTCTTGCCCGCAACAGGTGGCCCTTTCTTTGTCTTGGATGTGAATGGCTTTAAGTCAACGAACAATTGTTCATTTATTTATTTGTTTGTTTGTGTTACGCCGTACTCAAGAATGTTTCACTTATATGGTGGGAGGAAACCGGGCAGAGCCCAGGGAAAGCCCACGACCATCCGCAGGTTGCCGAAAGACCTTCCCACGTACGGCCGGAGAGGAAGCCAGAGAAGCCTGGACTTGAAGTCACAACGACCACATCTGTGAAAGACTCCTGGTTCATTGTGCTGCGCTTGCATGCTAATCAACTCGGCCACTGAGGCCCTACTTACAGTTGTAATTACTGGTAGATTTTAAACCTTGAATTCACCATCTTTTTACTTTACTTAGAGTTTTTCTTGTATGAATTTGTCCTGTAGGTGCAATCTGAATCAACTCGGCTGGATATAGGAATATTCCTACATCTAGCTGAATTTATTCAGATTTCTGTAAGCGTAATCAGACACTTTCCTTAAGGTCTGGTATTATCTCTTGATTTGTTTCTACCTGTTTAATTACTACAAAGTTTTTGTTGTATGGCAGCCTGTCAGATTTTTTAGGGTTTGGACATTTTTGCTCAATTTAACGAAAAACATCGATTTTTCGTCCAAAACTCTTCTCATATGTACAAGTTGGCCACCATTAAATGACGTCTGGATTTCCAGGAAAATCTTAAGTTTTTAGTACTTCGATAAAAGATAACCGTTTTCTAACACTTCCTAAAACACATTTCTAACACTGTCCAACAAGCTTATTTTAACACTTCCTTTCATCAGTACTAAACATACGTAACATCTAACACTGGGAATTTTGAAACTGTAAGCACGTGACATTAATATTGTCATGACGTCATACAGTTAATATAAGGGAGCAATCGGTGATATAGTTGACAGGAAAAAGACAGAGGTATGAACTGAAAATACAAATGTTCACCTCGACAGCCATTTTGGCGTGCACTTGATGTTAATTTGCGAAATAACTGTGAACACAAAATAAATCAGCTCTAAAATATGCACTGTCAAACGTAAACGTATCAAGTAGTAGTTTTATGGAAAAGAAATCGTTTGTGTGAAACTCCACGAAAAATTACTAAACGGAGACAATCTGGACACTGTTAGCTTTGACGAGGGTCTTCATACCAGAAACCAGTCGTGGACTAAATTGATTTAAACTGTTACAAGGACACGTGTAAAAGACACTCATTGCCATGGCGGTAAAAGTTGACTTCACCTTACGATTAATTTGTTGAACATGGCCTGAGAAGCAGTAGGCACCAAACGTCCCGAATAACCAAATAGATCCAAACTGCTCACCAATTAGTTCTATACTGTATATCTAATTATAAGCACCTATTACAAGCATTGTTTTGTACCCACTTTAAAAGTACGATTCAGCCTACAATCTTGCCAGTTATAAACATTTGAACATGTATTAGACTCTGATAAATATTTCAAAAATATTATGGTTTACAAATATTATCGTCAATTTCCAACACTGTACGTGATGCAGAAATTTTTTGAAGATCTGACCGCATTATGCATTCTGCCAATGCACTGAAACACCAAAATAACGGCAATCTGAAGACTTTTATCTTCGACAAGAATCTTTATACCAGAAAGTATGCGTAGGCTAATATTTTGTATGTTTTCTGTTTAAAAGTCGATAAACTATTGTTTAATTTATTTAAAATTAATATGTACTTATACAAATAAACTGCAAGACTTGTGTTTCGGATTAGGTGTGTGTATAATTACTTGGTAATTACGAATTTTTCTCATCATCATCATCAGTTATACTTTGAGTACCGATTGCGAAATACGAAAATACGGATTTACGGACCATTATTAGAATTACAGAATTTGAAGTAGGCATTAAAAATTGAAATTTGTTTTGTTTTCATTAGTATTGCATAATGTCGAACTAGTAATGAGTAATTTAAGATAATTTAGATCGGTTATCAATAATGTGTTACTATAATTCTATAAAATGTTATTTTTATTGGTGATTTGTTAGCATTTAATGGACATGAGTTTGCATGTATGAGTCAGCGGCAGTTATATTAGTTGATTATTTGATTATACTGATATACTGCAGCATGCACATCGTGGGATGTTCAAAACCACATTACCAAAAAATGCAAATATTGTGCCACTAGACTTTAGATATATATACCTAGAAAGGTGTATTTTTTCGTCCACGATTATAATAGATATTTAAAAACACAAATATAAGTGTTATTTGGTGAATTGTTCTCTTTTTGTGTTTTCGTCTGCTGTCCCCTGTGTGGACTATTCTCAGTGTTACAGTGATGCAAACTAGTGTGGTGAATGAATGATTGATTGATTTGTGTGTTTTTTTCTGCTGTCCCCTATGTGGACTGTTCTTTTGTTACAGTCATGCAATCTAGTATGGTGATTGAATGATTGATTGATTTGTATGTTTTGGTCTGCTGTCCCCTATATGGACTGTTCTTTTGTTACAGTCATGCAAACCAGTGAGGTGATTGAATGATTGATTGATTTGTGTGTTCTGGTCTGCTGTCCCGTATGTGGACTGTTCTTTTGTTACAGTGATGCAGCCTAGTATGGTGATTGAATGACTGATTGATTTGTGTGTTTTGGTCTGCTGTCCCCTATGTGGACTGTTCTTTTGTTACAGTGATGCAAACTAGTGTGGTGATTGAATGATTGATTGATTTGTGTGTTTTTTTCTGCTGTCCCCTATGTGGACTGTTCTTTTGTTACAGTCATGCAAACTAGTATGGTGAATGAATGATTGATTGATTTGTGTGTTTTGGTCTGCTGTCGCCTATGTGGACTGTTCTTTTGTTACAGTGATGCAAACTAGTGTGGTGATTGAATGATTGATTGATTTGTGTGTTTTGGTCTGCTGTCGCCTATGTGGACTGTTCTTTTGTTACAGTGATGCAAACTAGTGTGGTGATTGAATGATTGATTGATTTGTGTGTTTTGGTCTGCTGTCCCCTATATGGACTGTTCTTTTGTTACAGTGATGTAATCTAGTGAGATGATTGAATGATTGATTGATGACCGGCCCGGATGGTTTAGCTGGTAGAGCGTCTGGGTTGGGTGGTACATCCAGGGTTAAACCTGGGTCGGGTCACACCTAAGACCTTCAAAGAGGAAGTTGTAACTTCCCAGCTTGGTGTTCAGCGTTGAGGAGATAATGCAAACTTTGCTTTCAGTAAACCGTCTTATTGAAGCAGCACTGGATAAAAGAGCGGTGGAAATCCGTCTTGCAACAAGGAGGCACATTACATGCACTCTAATGACTTCTTCGTCGTCATATGACTGAAAAATTGTTAATGACGACTTTAAACCCTAAGCATTCCCTCGATTGATTGATTGATTGATTGATTTTTATTGCTTTATATGTCCTGGTCTGCAGTCCCCTGCGTAAACTGTTCTTAGTGTGGCAGTGATGCAAACTAGTGTAATAATTTATGGATCGATTGATTGATTAATGCAGTTAGAATACTTTTTGTAATTTATAATGTTAAACCCCATGGCCTAAGTTTCGACACCAAGAACTCAGTGCCGAAGGTGACGTCATAATCATTTAAAAACAAGTGGCATCCTTGACAATAGAGTTTGGGAATAATTCATTTTACAAGCGCTGCGACAACATACGGTTAGAAGAAACTCCAAGCCATTCTGAAGTGAGATCATATTTCACAATTAAGAAATAAGAAAAAATTCGTTTATTAAGGTTATATTATACTCAAAGGTGTGAACAGTTTCGGATGTGGCAGTGTTAGACGCACGGTTTAGAATGTTGATAGCACTTCAGGTAACTGATGTCGCTCTTTGTCGATAACATTCTCCACCAAATATCCAGTGCGCCACTTTGTAAAAATAATTATGACTTTCCCTAGGCAATGAATTTGGTGTCGAAATCAAGCTTAAGTGGATTAACATTATGAAGTAGAAAAATTGACTTGCTTTGCATTTTCCTTCCTTAAATCCAGCTTATCAATGTATTGCGCTTGAGGTGTTATACGTGTTACAAATAAAAGTCAATTTTGAATACGTCTAATTTTATAGAGAACTGATCATGGACGGCAGTTTAAAAGAAACCGACTATAATACAGCAATTACTTCAATATATCATTGGCTTGTTGTTGAAATCATGACCACCATCTTAATGTTAGACACAAAAAATGTTTGTGTGAAATGACGTATTACATAAAAAATGGCCCTATAAGGCCAGTTGTATGGGAAGAGGAAACCAAAATGAAATCAGTTACTATTTATTTATTTATTTGTTTGATGCCATACTTAAGAATTGTTCACTTATATGCAGGCGGTCAGTTTTAGGGGTGGGAGAAACTGGATCGTTCAGGATTGTCATTTGATTGATTGATTTATTTATTTGACTGGTGTTTTACGCCGTACTCAAGAATATTTCACTTATACGACGTCGCCAGCATTATGGTGTGAGGAAACCGAGCAGAGCCCTGAGGAAACCCTCGACCATCCGCAGGTTGCTGGCAGACGATTGTCATTTGATATGTTACTGAACAGGCATGCGGACCGAATTGATGGAAGACAAATTGTATTCACCGAATAGTAAGGGTAAACTGCCTCCCTAACAAATGAACAATATTTTACTCTGTCTTTCGTTTGAAAACAGTGCTGTAAATCTTTTGCGCAGACCAATAAGGTACACATAGAACACTTACTGGAGAAATACAAGTACTTGCTATTGGTTTATAATATAAACATACCATCAGATTATTTATTTAACTATTTATTTGATTGCGGCCAGCAATATGATGGGAGGAAATCCGGCAAAGTCCGGAGAAAACCCGCGACCATCAGCAGGTTGGTGCAAGGCCTTTCCACGTCCTTGGCATCCTAACCACTCGGCTACTAATGTATTGGTGTTAATACGTCAGTAGTTTGTATTTTCGCAAGTCCCTGTAACTTTACAGACAGCTTATACCTGGAGTAAGCTGGGAAAACGTAGTAAACTTCTTGAGGTAAAAGCCAGTCTGATTTAGTCAATTCCAATTTGTATGGCCTACAGATAATAGATGCTTAAAGTACAAATGGCCCTGTTTCTGCATTAGATGTATTGTTTCAAAGGTACGCGAGGGGCTGCAAAAACAGGGGAGAGCTGTTTACCCACAGAAAAGTGCGCTGTTAAGCCCAAACTGCCAGCAAATTTTCTGTAAAAATGCTCCATTTGGCAGTACAGAGATATAGTGTCGTCGACTATACTTGTTGCCAGTCGTACAAGTGGCTGTAAAACACCAATCAAATAAATACATAAATATGTTTAGTTGTGCCCAAGGTTTCATAAACAAAGAGAAGGGAGGAGATGGGGGATGGGTTTCTACACAGTCCCTGCCCATTACCGCGATGTATAGACAGAGTGATGTGTAGAGGAAATCAGAGCGTTCTAAGTAAACTACTTAACTATGGCATGCATAACTGACGCACTTTTTCGCGTCCACAGCTAACCGTGCCTAAGTGCACGCCATGCTTGTTGGAGGCAAGTGATCTCATACGACCTTCACGTAACAGGCCACAGACCCCCATTAGTTTTCCATAAGCGACAATGTTAACGTTTAGCGCTGTAGCTCAGTTCCAAACATTCCGAGGCCAATAAGCTTTGGTGCATACCTGGCCCTGTGCATGCCTAGCAACGCCAAGGGGACGTCACTCGCAGCCTCATCACCACCTGTCTCCTTGTGTCCTCTCGCCCAGAATTTCAAACTTTCACCATTAAAACTCATACCTGCCCAAAGCTTAGACAATTTCCATCATTTTGATACCAAGCATGCACTTGTACACCAAAAACGGCAGGCTGGCAGCAAAAAAAAACTTTACACCCTAAAATACACAGAACTACAATCGTCCCTACTGAAAAACGGAAGTTGTAATGGGGGTCTGTGTCCTATCACACCAGCCAACTTTTTTCAAAATCAATAATTTTTGCACCACATAATGCTTACTACCTCTAAACCTCACACATAAAGTTACAGCTTGATACATGCAAAAACTTTTGAGTAGGAGGAATTTAACTTGGGGTACCCCTATCTTGGAAATGTGTCTGTTTGTCCGTCCTCAAGCACGAAGTTCAAAGCTCTGTAGTGCACATACCGTTCAAAATATCTTAACCAGGTCAAATGTTTTGGAAAGCTGGTATGTATATCTGCAAGAAAAATGAAAAAATTCCAATGACAAAGTATTTTACATTTTCCATTGACAAACATTTAGGAAATTATGGATTTTCAAGTAGATTTTCTTGTTTACAGCAGTGTTAAGAAAATACTTAAAAGCCAAAAGTGTCAAAATATATATCAAAAGACAGGTAATTTATCTGACAATTCACTTACAAAATATAGGACATACCTTTTAGCAACTTTGTGCAAAATTTGACTTAAAGTGATACAGGTGGGTAGCAAAGCGGAGTTTCAAAATTCCAGAAAAGTACATTTTGATCCCCATCAAAGTAAACCTATGCATCCAAATTGATATAGAAATGCTCATAGGCAGAGTTTCCATGGATAGGGCTAAAGAAAAGACATGTAACTTGTCAGAGGAATGAATATACACATGCAATGAAAACTACATGCCTACAGTGGTTTATTTTTAAGTTTAAAGAGGAAAATTTACCTTGTCCACTTCAAGTCTACGCCCAAAACAGCAGACAGTGTTCCAGCAGAGATGCCTGTTTTTAATGTTTTGTGACCTGCAGGATGATTTGAAGCACATTTACCTAGAGTGTGGTGGCACACATGGGAGGAACCTGACTTGGTTTGTAAATTAAATGCACACTGGCCCTCTCTACTACTCTAGCCAAGTAAATTAATCTGCTGATGTGTTTTTATCCACCTGTGTGAGGCTGGGCCCTTATATGTGATGCAAGGCCTTATTGACCATCCTTAATCACACCACCCTATCTATCAGCCACATACTCCAATTTCACTCGCAGCACTCAAATTTTGCATTATTTATCAAATGTCAGCCCCAAAAGAGACATTTTAAAAACCAGGAACAATGAAACATTGTCTGTGTTTGTTCCAGTCTGTTTATACTCCTGTACTACCCTTGACCACAGAGCGTTTTATTTTTTTATCCACAAAATGGATATGTGGGGAAAATATAGAATTAAAAAGCTTTAAAACTGCTCAATTAAGTTCCATGTCAATGCAAACCACATCGCAGATGTACCCACCAAATATTATCAGGCTGCTGCGAAATCTGAGCACACAGTGACATATTACATGTTTTGGCACAAGTGGACAGATCAGGCCACAGACCCCCATTAGTTTTCCATAAGCGACAATGTTAACGTTTAGCGCTGTAGCTCAGTCCCAAACATTCCGAGGCCAATAAGCTTTGGTGCATACCTGGCCCAGCCTGAGAGAAAGAAGCTGTAAAAATCTTGACATAGGTTGACCGTCAAAATCTGGACCTTTACATGCCGGCAGCTGGGAGGGGTGCCTAGCAACGCCAAGGGGACGTCACTCGCAGCCTAAAAATACATACGCCTAAAATACACAGAACTACAATCGTCCCTACTGAAAAACGGAAGTTGTAATGGGGGTCTGTGTCCAACAGTGCAGTCAACGACGTAGGCCTATTTCCACCGCGCTGAAACAGGGGAGACAAATGCATGTGTCTTGAAAACTTCCTGTCTGAGGTAGGGCTTGAGTGCGGATATGCCACATGCGTTTAGTGCTAATAACTTCGTATAAAGTAAAGCTATTAATATAGGATTATCCTGTAGTTTTGACTCACCTATTGTGATATACTGCAAATGAACACAGTGTAAATCGGCGAATCAAATCCTATATATTTGATACCATTGTTTGGAAGCAGTTAATTCTCGGCTCGTTGTAATTCGCTGTGGTGATGTGTTTTGACTACAGTCACACCTGATTAAGTATGGCACAAAAAGGGTCAACAAAAAACTAATTACCACACCTGAGCGTCTTGCATTTATCCAGGTGTTTTGCGGAACGACACGTAACAAAGCCTATTTCCAAAGGCAGCGCGATTGGAAAACAAACGCCTCGTGCTAAACTGTTAGCCGGTTTCTGTTATTTGCAATTCTGTAGTTGGCGCCTGTATGATTAGCACGACTCCATATACAGTTAGGACTTCGACGGTCAACCAACCATTGCGGAACTGAGCTTAGGATATAAGGCTATACCATTTAGGAAAGACGACAGTGCGCATGGAGGAATTTTGCCCAGGCAACACGCGAACAGGTAGGGAACATTTCTGGAAAGCACCTGTTAAACTTTTGATGACCAGAGGCACAATCTTTAGCCTACATTCATCCCGTTTTTTGGCAGAGTACATCTATGACTCGTTGAAATCATCAACGAGTCCATCGTAGCATTCGTCAATTTATGTATTTGGTTAGCATTCTGTTTTGTGGTTAAAATAGCTCACCCAAACAATTTAGGTGTAGGTTTTAGTTAAACCGAGATGAACTGGGGACACGTGATGATTATATCAGCTCCTTAAGGTGAAACCGTGACCTGTTTGATGTCTGCTATAGTTTGGAGCATAACAGATAAATTTTGAATCACTGTTTTGTGTATTTTGTTAACGTCTTGCTCTGTGCATACAGTATTTTCACCTATATGATGGTGGTATGGATTATTACTGCAGTAATGTGTGAAAATGTACTGATTTAGGAGTAAAACTCCTTGGTGGAAACTGAATCCTAAGTCATTCTAGTTTGTACTGCCTGGACAAAGAGGATAGTTCACGTGACCATGGCCTTAATGTTTTCTGCACGTGGTGTATTGTTTATGGGTAGGTCCGTGTATGAGCATTAGGTCTGCTTGGTGTTTGGCAGACTACTGGTTTGAGTACAGCGTGTACAGCTCAGCGACAGATAATGCTTTTCACAAGTACCAGTATGAGTATAGTGTGTGCAGGTTAAGGGTGGATATTCTTCCATTTAATGTGCTTCTCGTGTACCAGGGTGAGTATAGCGTTATAGAACTGGTATTGTTCTACAGGTAATGTTTTTCACGGCTACCGGTAATGTTTTACGCCGTACTCAAGAATATTTCACTTATACGACGGCGGCCAGCACTATGGTGTGTGGAAAAATGTTTTTCACGGGTACCGGTGTGAGTAGAGTGTGTGCAGGTTAAGGATAGGTATTGTTCTACAGGTAATGTTTTTCACGGGTACAGGTGTGAGTACAACGTGTGCAGGTTAAGGATAGGTATTGTTCTACAGGTAATGTTTTTCACGGGTACAGGTGTGAGTACAACGTGTGCAGGTTAAGGATAGGTATTGTTCTAGTGGTAATGTTTTTCATGGGTACCGGTATGAGTACAGTGTGAGCAGGTTAAGGATAGGTATTGTTCTACAGGTAATGTTTTTCACGGGTACCGGTATGAGTACAGTGTGTGCAAGTTAAGGATAGGTATTCTTCTACAAGTAATGTTTTTCACGGGTACCGGTGTGAGTAGAGTGTGTGCAGGTTAAGAATAGGTATTGTTCTACAGGTAATGTTTTTCACGGGTACCGGTATGAGTACAGTGTGTGCAGGTTAAGGATAGGTATTGTTCTACAGGTAATGTTTTTCACGGGTACAGGTATGAGTACAGTGTGAGCAGGTTAAGGATAGGTATTGTTTTACTGGTAATGTTTTTCACGGGTACCGGTATGAGTACAGTGTGTGCAGGTTAAGGATAGGTATTGTTCTACAGGTAATGTTTTTCACGGGTACCGGTATGAGTACAGTGTGAGCAGGTTAAGGATAGGTATTGTTTTACAGGTAATGTTTTTCACGGGTACCGGTATGAGTACAGTGTGTGCAAGTTAAGGATAGGTATTCTTCTACAAGTAATGTTTTTCACGGGTACCGGTGTGAGTAGAGTGTGTGCAGGTTAAGAATAGGTATTGTTCTACAGGTAATGTTTTTCACGGGTACCGGTATGAGTACAGTGTGCGCAGGTTAAGGATAGGTATTGTTCTACAGGTAATGTTTTTCACGGGTACAGGTATGAGTACAGTGTGAGCAGGTTAAGGATAGGTATTGTTTTACTGGTAATGTTTTTCACGGGTACCGGTGTGAGTATAGTGTGCGCAGGTTAAGGATAGGTATTCTTTTAGAGGTAATGCTTTTCCCAAGTACCGGTATGAGTACAGTGTGTGCAGGTTAAGGACAGATATTGTTCTACAGGTGATGTTTTTCATGGGTACCGGTATGAG